>NC_064853.1:36608366-36944866 GCF_024139225.1 Suncus etruscus
ATATTCTGTATAAATATATCAAAAAATTTCTTTATAATTCTCTTGGCTTTCACTTGGGAACAATGAAGTTCTAATATATCTGATAATTTGTATGAGTACTTTATGAAAATATGTTATCCATTTTTGAATTAGTATTCCATTACCCAATAAGATAAGTTTCAAATGTGAATGAATGTGAGAATGAAAGTGACTTTATGCTAAGTCACTTTATGCTATGACTTCAAGTTCACCAGTAAAAGTCCAGTTTTAGCTTTCACAATTCCATTATTTGTATTCTGATTTTCTCACCCTATTTTTCCCTTTTACTTCTAGTAACTATTGTTGGTTACTATAATCTAAAAGTTTAGTCTTGTTTCATTTAGCTCTTCTACTGGTTTTCTTTAAACATACCACCTAGTGACAATAGGTATTTGTGTTTCATTGATTACTTTACTAACTATAGTGTCATCTGAGTTCATAATTACTGAAAATGACTGTAACATATATATATTAGTGCCTGAGTAATATTTCAATTATATATATATATATCCTACATCTTCTTTATATGTTCATTAATTAAGAAAAACTAGGATATTTTCCAGTTCTTGACTAAACAAAACTTCAGTAATCATGGTAAAAGTGCATGTATCTCTACAATTTTTGCTTGGACTTTGGGGTAAATACCCATAAGTTGGAGAACTGGATCATATAGAATAGCTTTCTTTTAAGTTTAAGTTTTTAAGGAATATCTTAAATTGCTTTCCATTATAGCTCCACTAACTTTATATTGCCCATCAACAGTATATAAGAGATCCTTTCCCCCCATATTCTTTGCAACACATATTATTTGGAGAGTGGAAGTGTTGGGCCACCCCTGACAGTGTTCAGGGGGCTGACTCATAGCTTTTTGCTCAGGCATCACTCCTGGTAGTGTTTGGGGAATCATATGTGATGTCAGTGGTCAAACCGGGGATTGGCATGTGCAAGGCAAGTACCTTACTCTGCCCTACAACACGTATTCTTATTAATTTCTAAATAAATAATATTTTTGTATTTAAACACTGTAATTATAAAGTTATTTATGATGAGTTTCCATTTTACAGTGTACATCATCCTTCACACCAATGTTTTTATCCCCTCCTCTCCCATTGCCTGCCTCTGGGACAGGCATTTTACTCTTCTCTCTTCTTTTTTTTTTTTCTTTTAGACATTCTGGTCTTCACTATTGTTAATGAAGGGGTACCGTTCATACCACTTTATCTCTGTTCAACACAAAGTGATTGTCTAGAATGACTACTTCTAAATATCATTGTCAGGCCCTTTCTCTACCCTACTGAACTGCACTGCTCCACTATTTGTGGCAAGCTTCCTACCATGGACTGATCCTTCTGGCCCTCCTTTCTGTTGTCTCTGGATATTATAGCCACTTATCTTTTATTTTTTATATCCTATAAATGAGTGATATTATTCTATGTCAATTGCTCTCCCAAAGACACATTTCACTCAGCATAATACTCTCATTGTATAAGTATCCATCCATGTATAAGCACATTTTATTACTTCATTTTTTTCTAACTTCTGCATAGTATTTTTTAAAGATGTATCACAGTTTAGCCACTCGCCTGTTCTTGGGTACTTGAGTTGATTCCAGATTCTGGCTATTGTAAATAGTGCTGGATGAACATAGGAGTACAGAGGATTTTTTTGTATTGTGTTTTTGCATTTCTAGGTTATATCCTTAAGAATGGTTGCTGGATAATATGGGAGCTCAGTTTCTAGTTTTTTGAGGAATATCCATATTGTTTTCCCAAAGGCTGGATTAGTCAGCTTTCCCACCAGCAGTGAATGAATGAGAGTTCCTTTCTTCCCACATCCATGCCAGCATTGGTTATTCTTATTCTTTGAAATGTGTGCCAGTTTCTGTAGTGTGAGATAGCACATTTTGAGTTTCACGATTAGTGATGTGGAACACTTTTTCATTTACCTTTTGGTCCTCTGTATTTCTTCTTTAATAAAATGTCTGTTCATTTCTTCTCCCCATTTCTAGATGTTTGTTCTGGTTTTTGTTGTTGTTGTTGTTGTTGTTTCCTAAGTTCTACCAGTGCCTTGTATATCTTAGGGTTTTTTTTTGTTGTTGGTTTTTTTTTGGTTTTTGGTTTTTGGGCCACACCCGGCAGTGCTCAGTGTTACTCCTGGCTGTCTGCTCAGAAATAGCTCCTGGCAGGCACGGGGGACCATATGGGACACTGGGATTCGAACCAACCACCTTAGGTCCTAGATTGGCTGCTTGCAAGGCAAAGACCCCTGTGCTATCTCTCCAGGCCCTATCTTAGTTATTAAGCCCTTAGTGTATGGGTATTGGGTGAATAGTTTCTTCCATTCTTTTTGTTTTGTTTTGGGGCCACACCCAGCTCTGTACTCAAAAATCACTCTTGACAGGCTTGGAGGACCATATGGGATGCTGGGAATCGAACCCAGGTCCATCCCGGATTGGTCACGTGCAAGACAAATGCCCTACTACTGTGCTAGTTCTGTGGCTCCAGTTTCTCCCATTCTGTGGGTAGTCTTTTTATCATTTCTTTTAAGGTGCAGAAGCTTCTCAATTTAATGTAGTCCCATGTATTTATCTTTGCTTCCACTTTCTTGACCAGTGGTATTTCATCCTTGAAGACACCTTTATCTTTAGTGTCATGGAGTATTCTGCCTACATTTTCCTTTATATTTGCTTTTCTGTGTATGTGTGTTTCTGACCACTTTTCCCAACACCATTCGTTGAAGAGGCTTTCCTTGCTCACTTTGTATTTATTGCCCTTTTATTAAATATTAGTTGACCGTATTCCTGTGAGTCCATCTCAGAATATTCAAGTCTGTTTCATTATTCTGAGGGTCTTTTTCACTATCATGATGTTTTAATGACTACTGCTTTATAGTACAATGTTGGAAAAAATAAATTTTGACTTAATTAAATTTTGATTATTTTATTTTTCCCATGGACTCCTAATTCAAGATGATTAGTTATGGTCAGTTTATGAATTGGCTTAATACTATGCTGACCAATCTATTTGACTTGGTGAAGGGTGGTGGGAAAACTGGTTTGAAAACAAACTATAAAGTCAATAGAATATAAAGTCCTGGGAGCCATCTTTGGGGTCGTTTAAATTCCATTATTCAGTGACTCATTTTTGTTCTCAGCCTCTAATGTTATTTACATGACCTAAAGGGACTCTGAAATGCTCTATTGCAAAGGAAACTTCCAGAAATGCCAGTTTGCCACAGTTTTATCTTGTGAGAGTCTCTGGAACTTTCCCTGTTTCATCCTGGGGTTACCTCTAGCTGAGTATTAGAGGAAGATTTATCATTGTTTTAACCTTTAAGAAAAAACATAGCTATCTTTTTAAGGTCTGTTAAGATTATTATTTTCACCTTTTTTCTCTCAAAATATTTGAATTTGGGGGCTGGAGAGATAGCATGGAGGTAAGGTGTTTGCCTTTCATGCAGAAGGTCATCAGTTCAAATCCCAGCGTCCCATATGGTCCCCCGTGCCTGCCAGGAGCAATTTCTGAGCATGGAGCCAGGAATAACCCCTGAGCACTGCCGGGTGTGACCCAAAAACCAAAAAAAAAAAAAAAAGACTTCTTAAGGGCCCGGAGAGATAGCACAGCGGTGTTTGCCTTGCAAGCAGCCGATCCAGGACCTAAGGTGGTTGGTTCGAATCCCGGTGTCCCATATGGTCCCCTGTGCCTGCCAGGAGCTATTTCTGAGCAGACAGCCAGGAGTAACCCCTGAGCACCACCAGGTGTGACCCAAAAACAAACAAACAAAAAAAAAATATTTGAATTTGGAGTTCACTTTTTTCCCTTTCATCTCAGCATAGACCACTTTACTCCTCAGCAGAGTGTTCTTCAAACTCAAGATATTCTATGGAAACTTCAAGAGACTAATGGGTTTTATAGATGCCCCAACTTATTCTTTTTCTTTTTTTTTAAATTTGATTGATTGATTGATTTTTGGACCACACCCGGCAGCACTCAGGGGTTACTCCTGGCAGGCTCGGGAAATAGCTCAGAAATTGCTCTTGGCAGGTTCAAGACCATATGGGATGCCGAGAATTGAACTGGTTCCCTCCCGGGTTGGCTGCATGCAAGCAAATGCCCTACCGCTGTGCTATCTCTCCGGCCCCCCAACTTATTCTTAATGGTTATCCATCATCTATACTACCTTGGTTCTGTTTTTTTTTCCCCAAAATACAGTTCCTTTTTTTTCTTTTTTTCTTTATTTTATTTTGTGTGTGTGGGTTCTGCCTGGTTGTGATGGGACTTGAACCCAAGACTTAACATATGAGATTTTACTTGAGTCCCTCTTTCTCTTTCTTTTTTCTTTTTTTTTAATTTTAATTTTAATTTTTTTTATTTTTTTGGTTTTTGGGCCACACCCAGCAGTGCTCAGGGGCTACTCCTGGCTGTCTGCTCAGAAATAGCTCCTGGCAGGCACGGGGGACCATATGGGACACCGGGATTCGAACCAACCACCTTTCGTCCTGGATGGCTGCTTGCAAGGCAAACGCCGCTGTGCTATCTCTCCAGGCCCATAATTTTTATTTTTAATTATGAGAACAAAGATGCAAAGAAAGAGGACATGGTAAGTTACAGTGGAAGGACAATCACCCATAAACAGAATTCTCAGAAGTCCCCTTGCTGATATCTTAACTTTGAACTTTCAGCCAAAGAACATTAAGAAAAATAAAACAGAACCCATGTACAATTACTTTGTCCCTCAAGTCCCCAGATTGTAATACATAATATTTCTTAGCAGCACACAAAGCAATGTAAAGCCATAAAACTTATGTAACTCCTTAAACATTGAAGGCAAAGTACTTTTTTACTCTTCCATGCACATGCATATTAGTTTAAGTTAACCTCAAAAGTTTAAGTGGGTTGTTTTTCTTAAGGATTAGAATCAAAGGAGTACAGTAAAAACGGTGTTAGAGTGGCAATTATTGTTTGCATAGGCCCACCAAAATATGAAGGACATGGAAAGGAAAGGCCTTGGTCTAAATACAAGGAGACCCTATCCCTGAAGTTTCCTGGCATAAGACCAACTCTAGGCTCCAGGCAAACTAGTTTGTCCAATCCAAGTCATTGTCTGTAGTGCCAATACAGCTTTATTTTTCACACAGTCTCTGTTGCTGGTATCATGTTTCTGTATTAAAGATCCTGGAATCTGCATATCCTACATTGCAGTCAGAATGGTGCAGAGTGTCCTCTCATTTCACCTCACAATTAAAGGGCAATGCAGAGAGCCCTGTCCTGTAAGCAGGTCTTTGTTGACAAGTCTTCTTAGTGCTAAGGGAAGTCTCTTTTGAGCAGGTCGATGTCAGAGCAGTAGAGGATTGCTTCCAGGTGTTGTTATAAAAACCTTGGATGATTCGTATATAGCTTCCCTTGTTCTGGGGTGAATGGAGGATGCCCATTCTTCTGAGGCCTGTATCAGGTCATTAACATATGAATAATGAAACTATATTGGGGTTTAAGTATAGTAAGAAGAGGCAAGCAAGAACAAAATTGTGGCATAAGAATTCAAGTATAATCTCACAGTGTTGGTGTTTCTTGTCCTTATTTCATAGTTCTAGATTGCTTCTTTGTTAGCTGAGGTAGGGCCAGTGGGAACTCATCAGGCTTGATGTTAAGAGATACTGCATGTGATGATAAGGGACCTCTTCTCTAGGAGTCAGGTTGTTTAGAAGAAATATCCTCAGCCACTTACAACCTCTTCCATTTTCCAAGAGCTGCCTGGGTACTTCTTTGAGACTCTAATATGTGCTGCTGTGGCATTTTGCTACTGTAGGAACTAAAACAAAAACAGCTTAGACCATGATTTTAAGATCCAGCTCTACATTGATTTTCTTGTCTCACTTAGATTCTTTACCTTGTACACCCAGAGGAAAAAAAGTTTTTTTTTCTCAGATCAGTATAAAATAGCTTAGTGGCTTAATATTTCATGCAGATCACACTCTGAAGTATTTGTAAGAAGTTAACAATGATAGAGATTTCTATTTTCTTTACAGGTCATTTTACCTGGGACAAATACCTAAAAGAAACATGTTCAGTCCCAGCTCCTGTGCATTGCTTCAAACAGGTAAATTATGCCCAACATCATTAAGAGGTGGGAGGCAAGTCGTATTTTTCTGGTCCTTTGACAAGCAAAGTATGAGATCCTTGTCCTTACTTGAAGACCTCAGGATAAAATTATAGGAAAGAATGGAACTGAAGGTGTAAGATTTGATTACTCTGAGTTTTGACAACTTGTATGCTCCCTAATTTTATCTCAACTAACACCTTTTCCTTTCGCTTCACCTCTTGGAGCCTTTTCCGTGTTACTGAAAAAAAAAAATCACTATTGGCTCTCTAGTTCTTAGAGTTCTTAGTTTAGACAGATATTAAAAAGTTAAGGGCCCAGAGAGATAGCACAGCGGTGTTTGCCTTGCAAGCAGCCAATCCAGGACCAAAGGTGGTTGGTTCGAATCCCGGTGTCCCATATGGACCCCCGTGCCTGCCAAGAGCTATTTCTGAGCAGACAGCCAGGAGTATCCCCTGAGCAACGCCAGGTGTGGCCCAAAAACCAAAAAAAAAAAAAAAAAAAAAAAAAAGTTAAAATCCTTGAATAGTTGCTAACAGTAGAATAGTATTCACTTCTCTGTATCCCTTTCTTTTCTTTTTCTTTTTCTTTTTTTTTTTGTTTTGTTTTTGGGTCACACCCAACGGTGCTCAAGGTTACTCCTGGCTGTCTGCTCAGAAATAGCTCCTGGCAGGCACGGGGGACCATATGGGACACCGGGATTCGAACCAACCACCTTTGGTCCTGGATTGGCTGCTTGCAAGGCAAACACTACTGTGCTATCTCTCCGGGCCCTCTGTATCCCTTTCTACAAACTTATTTTTTTTCTAGTACTAAATTCTCTTGTATTGGGGATCTTATCAAAGGTAGCTTCACACATAGAATTACTTACCACTCATTATTCACAGATGATATAGACTATCAGTACACCATAAGTTTACTTAAGTATATACTCAAACAGGATAAACAGGGATGTTACCTATAATTTTTCTCCTCTATTATTCAAAGGTTATTTCTTCAAATTACTAGTATTCATTTTTAAGTTGGATCGTATCTCTGCTCTTGATGGAAAAATACAAACTTGAGAATTTGAAACACTAAAGCAAGATATAATACAAAAGAAAGAGAACATGTTATACTTTATAAAATTATTGAAGATAAACACTGTAACCTCTCAGAGATGAGATTAGGCCCGTATGATATTATAGTTTATTACCTTAAGAAAGATTATATAAAAAAAAAAAGAAAGATTATATACTAGAGCTCCATGAAGAGAAACTCAGGTTAAATCCAGAAGATTCTCCACTATGAAGAAATGGTGTTGAAAATCATGGAAAATCATACTGGCTAGAACTTACTAAAATACAGGACAGCGTACCCAAAAGCCGAAGGCTGCACAAAAAGCAATCCCATAGAGAGATCCAGAGAGCTCCATCCAACTATTTATCAAAGTACTATTGTTAAATTCATGTCAAGAAATAAACCAGAGTCATGGAGAAACCATCTGAAGAATTAAAAGCAACAGAGCGTATTTTTCATTTTGTACTGGGAATAGTCCCAGTTTTTTCATTACAACAACTAGATTAGGAACTCAAATGTATGTGGCATTGAGTGGAATACTCAGGATGATTCTCCTCATACTGGTCAATAATTTAATCTTATAATTATTCTGCTCCCGGCTAGTCTAACAAACAATAAAATAAAAGCATGACTCAAAATGAAGAAAGTATTTCCAAGAAATTTTACTACATTTTTAAATGGAGTTTAAGAAGGAAATGTACCACCAACATTCCACCTCCCCATTCTTGCCACTGGAAATCCTGACAGCCTCAGCCCACACCTGCCATCTTCCTGGCAGAAAATAGCCCAGTTCCTCTACAAAGCTCCAAAAGAAAACAGCATCTGCCAACTCTTCCCAGATAGTCCAGTCTGAGCTGATGATACCTCTGGGACATTCTCAGAATGGTTCCCCCTTTCTACATGAACTACAGCAGCCCACCACCATATCTTACACCCTTCTATAAAAACCACTCAGCTCTACAAACTTAACCTTTTCAATCTGTCAAGCCACCATATTTGTTTTACAAGCAGCCATATGATACCTCAAAATTTTATGGTTGTGTCAGCCCAGTAATATCACAGGAAATATCCCAATCTCATCAAGCCTAAACAGTAACACAGAAGGCTCACCTAACTTCCACCACAGCCCAATAAATTCTTAGACATTGGCTCTAGTAATATCATGGAGAGATATAGCAATTATTTTAAATTAACCCTTGATCTAAGTTTTGATAATTCTATTTGTGTTTGTGTGGTAAAAAAAAACATAAAATTAATTTGTGCCTGGAAGGGGGCTGGGTATGGTGGTGGTAGGAATTTGGGGTGCTGGTGAAGGGAAGATCACACTGGTAGTGGAATTGGTGTTGGAACATTTAATGTCTGATATAATTATTTATAATCAATCTGATAAGTGTGTTATAAGAAAAAATTTAAATAAAAAATAAAATTGTAAGATGCTCAGCTTAGGAGAATGAGAATTTCAATAATAAAAGTATAAAAAGGGGCCGGAGAGATAGCATGGAGGTAAGGCATTTGCCTTTCATGCAGAAGGACAGTGGTTCTAATCCCGGCATCCTGTATGGTCCCCCAATCCTGCCAGGGGCAACTTCTGAGCCTAGAGCCAGGAGTAACCCCTGAGCACTGCCGGGTGTGACCCCAAAACCAAAAAAGAAATAAATAAAAAATAAACGTATAAAAAATAAAAATAATCAAACAATTTAGCAGTAAAGAACTCAATAACTGGAGGTAGGGTGGGGATGGAGTATGGGGACACTGGTGGAGGAATATTGACACTGATTAATGTTGAATTAATTAATTCTATGCCTAAAACTCAACTATCAATATCCTTGTAAATCATGGGACTTTAAATAGATAAAAAATAATTTTTTTATGAAAAGGGGATATAAAAACATTCAGCACCCAATAGGTAAGAAATATATGCCTAGCATCCAGTCAAATATCACCATAAACACAAGAGGCAGGAAAACATATCAATATGAGCAGATGGGCTGGAGAGATAGCATGGAGGTAAGGCATTTGCCTTGCATGCAGAAGGACGGTGGTTTAACTCCCGCCATCCCATATGTCCCCCGAGCCTGCTAAGAGCAATTTCTTTTTTTTTTTTTTTTTTTTTTGGTTTTTGGAGCAATTTCTGAGCATAGAGCTAGGAATAACCCCTGAGTGCTGCTGGGTGTGACCCCCAAAAATATGAACAGATAATCTATTTAATAGACTGAGAGCCTATACAAATTTTAGAATAACAAATGAAAACAGTTACAGTATTCTTTATGTTTAGAAGGAGAGATGTGGGGCCAGAGAGATAGCATGGAGGTAAGTGTTTGCCTTTCATGCAGAAGGACGGTGGTTCGAATCCCGGCATCCCATATGGTCCCCGAGTCTGCCGGGAGTGATTTCTGAGCAGAGAGCCAGGAGTAACCCCTGAGCGCTGCTGGGTGTGACCCACCCACCCCCAAAATAGGAGAGATGTGAGAGGTATAAAAATACTCACTGATACTGAACTTCCAGATTTAAAAAAATGCATGAATATGTTTTATGGCAGAAGATGAGTAAATTTAAAGACATAATAATAAAAAACTATCAGATGAAACACAAACAGAAATAAGAACCTTAAAAAGTGAGCAGAGCACCAGAGAGCCACAGGATAACTTAGAGAATCTTGGATCGATCCTGTAAGTAGAATGGCAAAAGAAGAGGACAGGAAAGTTGAAGATAGTGATGACCAAAATGTTCCAAAATTGAGGAAAACTAATATGTAGATTTAAAAACCTCATTTTATTTCCCTCCCAAATAAATATGAAGAAAACTACATTAGGACATAACATAGTCAAATCACTCAAAACGAATGATAGAAAACATCTTAAAAGAAAGCAGAGCCAAAGGTAGTTTACATACTAGAGTAACTTAGAAAAGAGTAATATTTTCTTACCAGAAACGAGGAAAAGAAGAAGTTGAGTGATATCTATAAAGTAACACCACCCAGTGGACCTCAAGGGTACAATTGCCAGTGATATCATAACCAAGTGTTGAAGCATTACAAACTAATTAGAACAGCCCAGCTAAATCTATGAGCACCATATTTCGGTATCTGTGTGCCCCACCCCAATTCTTGTAACAACAATGAAGGGAAGATGGAAAAATTAATTTTAAAGTATTTTAAAATTTTAAATACTGAAAGTCACTGACATTATAATTTCAATTGTAAGTACGCTAGTACATTAGTTTTTATATTAAAATATACATAAAAGTTGAGTTAAAAACAATAGTGATTTTTATACAGCAGTACAAAACTCAGGAGGAAAGAAATATGTATGCGATTATAAGAAAACTAAGTATATTATTTGAAGATAGATGGATAACATACATTTTACTATTAGATTTGAAGCAACCACTAAAATAATAGAATGCAAATATCAAATGTTAATTTTAAGCCTAACCGTCTCAATAATAAAATCAATTGTAAATGGTTTTAATGTTCCAAGATTGTCACACTGGAGAAAAGGCAAGATTCAGGTCCAGATAAGTAAAATAGGGGTTAAGGTGCTTGGCCTTGCATGCTGCCAACCCTGGTTCAAAACCTGGCACTGCGTATAGTTCCCTGAGTACTACTATGGGTAAGCCCTAAGCCCCACTGGGTGTGATCCAAAAAAAAAGAAAAATTATCTTTGAAAGGCAAGATTCAATTATATACAGTTTACAGGATATTATATTTTTAATAAAAAGACACAGTTGGGTTAAAAGCAAAAGAATATAATACTGTGCTAACACTGGGCAAAATATATATGAAATGATTGTTATTATCAAAGTACATTTCAGAATAAAATGTGTTGCTAGGGATAAAGAAAATAATTACATCGGGGCCGGAGAGATAGCATGGAGGTAGGGTGTTTGCCTAGCATGCAGAAGGACGGTGGTTTGAATCTCGGCATCTCATATGGTCCCCCGAGCCTGCCAGGAGTGATTTCTGAGCGTAGAGCCAGGAGTAGTCCCTGAGCACTGCCGGGTGTGACCCAAAAACCAAAAACAAAAAGAAAAGAAAAGAATTGCATCATGACAAGGAGTCAGACGATCTATACCTGAGGCAAAAGTGATAGAATTGGAGTAATTGATGAATCTGAATTTTATTTGTAGTCGTACTTGTATTAAAAGTAATAATCCGGGCCCGGAGAGATAGCACAGCGCGGACACTGGGATTCGAACCAACCACCTTTGGTCCTGGATCGGCTGCTTGGAAGGCAAATGCCACTGTGCTATCTCTCCGGGCCCCTAGGCTCCCTCTTTTACCACCCTTACTGAAAATGCTATTTGCTTTTAGCCTGCCTAATCCTTGTGGCTTGTTCTTCTCAGTCCTACACACCTCCAAGCAACGAGTTCAAGATCAGCATGAAATTAGAAGCCCAGGACCCCAGGAACACCACATCCACCTGTATTGCCACAGTAGTTGGACTAACAGGTGCTCGCCTTCGCCTTCGCCTTGATGGCAGTGACAATAAGAATGACTTCTGGCGACTGGTTGACTCAGCTGAAATCCAGCCTATTGGGAACTGTGAAAAGAACGGGGGTATGCTGCAGCCTCCTCTGGGTGAGTAACTACAACCAAGCTTTTCCTAGCTAGTTATCTTCCCCAATAATGCTTCCTATTATGTGAAATACCTGTCTATTAGTTCCTTCTTTTTTTCTTTGGTCCAAAAGAAAAGGGTCATCCCAAATGAAGTGAGCTATAAAATACAGACATCTCTGGCTCTATTTTAACTTAAGGTATTCAAGGTTCTCTCAGTTTTTTCTAACAAGAAACCATATCCTTCTGCCTTCTTTATCATGCCAATTACTGAGAGAGAATGGAAGGACATCTTACCTTTTAAATTACTTCAAAAATACCTGAGTTTCTACCAATTCCCACAATAATAGAAAATGATTGTTAGGAATACCTTGATTCCTTTTCCCAAAACTTTCACTTGGTCCTTGGAATTTTTCATTTTGAATCAATTAAGTAAAATTTTGCTTTAAACTAATTGTCCCACTAGATTCTTCTCCTTAAGATCAGATTTACTGTTTTCCTCCCTCAGTGTAATGAATGATTTAATCAAATGTCATCTGTCATACTGTTGCAGTGAATCTCAGTGGAGGAGACAGATATGTTATGAGCTATGGACTATATTCCTCTCAGAAGACTGTATTAGATTAATTGGGCATTAGAGGGTATATAATATTTGAAAGAGCTCCTTTGGTGTTGTTTGGTATTTTACCATTACAAATTATTTGTAATGAGAATTTTCAAATGTTTGCAAAAGTAGAATAGCTAAATGAATGGTCCATGCATTTTTATCTTTATTATTTATTAACATATAATTTTATTTTTATGTACTTCTATTTATTATCATCTCAGGTTCATTCAAAATAGCTCATTTTGTTATTAGATATTTTGTATTTATCTTATAGGTAATGATTTAAATACATTTTATTATAACATCTACCACATGTAGATGAACTAATGATTTTTTTTAATATTAGTATTTACTTAGTATTTAAATGTTTTCATTTTCTTGTCCCTATTTGGTCTCTCTCTTCTCTGTCACTCTCTCTGTCTCCTTCATTCTCTCCCCCTTTGAATCAGGATTCAAATAAGATTCACATATTGTAACTGATATATGTGTGTCTCTCATTATCTCTCTTTTTTATTTGTCTCTTTTTGTATTAACCACACCAGTGATGCTTAGGGGCTACTCCTAGCTTTGCTCAGGAAGCCTTCCTGGCATGCTCAGGAGGCCATATGGGATGTTAGTGACTGAACTCAGGTCAAGTACATGCAAGGCAAGTGCCTTACCCGCTGTTCTATCACTCCGGTCCCTATTTCTTATAATTTATTGCTAAAATTTCTAAATTGTTTGTTTTAAAAATCTCCAGTTAAATTTTGTTGATTATATCAAAATGGCATTATTTACCAAAAGAATATTTACTAAAAGAATAGCTATAATCTAGAAGTTTAATTAGGTTGTTTTTTTTTAATAAATTATTTTGCAGGTGGTGATGTTTACTTTTAATAGGAGCATATATGGCCTGGTTGCCACTCATTTAATAGTGTAATAACCATTACTGCTTATGCTCAAAATTAGGGATTGATACATTTTTCAGTAGGTCAGACAATGAAAATTTCAAGTTTGAAGATCATATATATTCTCTGTTGCAGTTATCTAACTCTGTGATCATAATCCCAAAGCAGCCATACACAGTACATGAATGAAAGGACAAGGTTGTATTCCAGTAAAACTTTATTTCTAAAAATAGTTTGTTGATCTATTAACTAGATTTTACTGATTTTTAGTTTAGATGCACCAATTCATTATGATTGCATAATGGGAAATTTATTTTGACCACATAGTGGAACATAATGTATCAAATATCCATAAGTTATTTGGTAAAACCAGTTTTCATGCATGATTCTTTTATTGACTGATTTTCAAAAGTAGCAAGTTGCATTCTCTCACATTTTAAACATCTAAACTCAAGGATTCATCCATATACAATGTATTTCACTCTCTTTGCTAAGAACTAAGAGTTCTTGATTACTTAGATTGGCCCATCTTTGGCCTCAAGTTTCTTCTGACTTTGTTACTTGATAACTTTCTGGTATTTAAAAAAAAATCCAAAATGTTCCAGAATCATCTTAAACGTTTCCCACCCTAAATGTACAATTTCTTTCTAGGAATATAGTTTTTTAGTGGATTTTTTTTGGTTTCATTTAATTGGGTGCCATAGGCAGCAGTGCTTAGGCTTTATGCTTGGTTGTTTATGTAGTACCACAGTTTGAAGTTGGACCTCTCACATAGATAACATGTTCTCAGCCCTTTGAATCATTTCTACAGCCCTGTTGGACTTTTTCAATAGTGTTTGTTTGCTTATTGATTTGGCACCACATTGGTGGAGCTCAGGGGTTAATCTTGGCTCTACATCCAGGTGTTAGTTCAAGCTGGCTTGGGGGATAGTATAGGGGCCAGGCCTTGAACTGAGGTCAGCCACATGCAAAGTAAACATTCTATGTGCTGGATTCTATCAGTCTGGTCCCTGGGTACTTTTTTAGTATTTAGAGACCAGACTCTGAATAGTTGAGTTCTCAGTGCTAATAGGTTGATCATTTTATGTAGGTCCTTCTGGCACAGAGAGGAAGAACTTATTTTCCCTTAAAAACTATTCTTTAAATCATTAGTGAGTATTAATATCCTACTAAAATTGAGACAGACACTAATACTTGCATCACTTCCTCTTTTTGTCTTGAGTCTGTATCTCCTTTGTTCTACAATAAAACCAGTTTTCATTTGGTTCTCTCTATCCCCAGAAAAATAATTCATTTCTTTATCTTAAAGTTCAGATATCACCATCTCAGAACAACAGCACTAGCATTACAACCACGGATGATTTATAGTAAGAGTTTGAATTATTCATTTTTCTTTTTTCTTACATCTAGGCAAGTGTATTCAGATAATGTTACAGTGTCATTTGGATAATTTTTTCTTTGGGTTACAGTGCCATTAAATTTACATAAATTCAATGGCATTTGTTTTATTTTGTGTTTTCTTCTTATTTTAAAAAGCAATTTGCTTTTTAAGGTTTTGCTTTATAAATAAATCTTTTTAAATCTAAACTATAAAAAAATTAAAGAAATTTCCTTCATCCTATTACTTTCCTCTGCTATAGCTATGTAGCTTTTCTTTTCATTTTATTATTTATACTCCACTTAAAATACATAAAAACATATTTGTGTATTTATGCATTTATAATGCATCTCTTCCACCTTATAAAAATTGTAGCACTATAAACATACCTTTCTCAACTTTCCTTTTTTCAGGTAATGATGCATCCTAAAGATAATTTCTTATTCATATTTAGTAATGAATGAAGAATGAATGATGTTCCTCTTTCCTTTTAAGCACTATATAGTGCTGTATTTTTATGCATCACTGCTTAGAAGAACTTGAGATGCTATTAAAGTAAAAGTTCCCAGGGATGTGGCCATTTAAATTAAAATATTTTCATAAATTCTTTAGAAGTGTAAAGATCAAAAAAAAAAAAGGAAAGCAAATCAAGCCACTCATAAGTCATGCAACACAACAAAAAGTCAAGAGTATCACTAATTTTAATTACTGCTTTACATTTTTATATAAAGTCTGGGGGCTGGAGAGATAGCATGGAGGTAAGGCATTTGCCTTTCATGCAGAAGGTCGGTGATTCGAATCCCAGCATCCCATATGGTCCCCCAAGCCTGCCAGGAGCAATTTCTGAGCATGGAGCCAGGAGTAACCCCTGAGCGCTGCTGGGTGTGATCCAAAAACCAAAAAAATAAAATAAAATAAATAGGAGCTGGATCGGTGGCACAAAGCAGTAAGACATTTGATCCCCCAGTGTCCCATATGGTCTCCCAAACCAGGAACGATTTCTGAGCACATAGCCAGAGAAGCCAGAAGTAGCCCCTGAGCATCACTGAGTGTGGCCGAAAAACTTGTGTGTGTGTGTGTGTGTGTGTGTGTGTGTGTGTGTGTGTGTGTGTATAAAGTCTCTGTGTATAAAGTCTGTGGCTGGAGTGATAGTACAGAGGGTAGTGTGTTTGCCTTGCATGCATCCATCTCAGATTTGATCCCCAACATTTCATATGGTTTCCCAAGCACTGCCAGGAGTAATTCCTGAGTTCAGAGTCAGGAGTAACTTCTGAGCATGCCAAGTGTGGCCCAAAAACAAAAAATACAAAGTCAACATAAAACCTACACAAGAATGAAAACTTTAATGAAAACTGCAGAGTCTATAGAAAAAAAATAGGGGTCAAGGATATGGTTCAAGTAGAAGAATACATCCTTGAATGCTTGGGTCTGAGTTTCATTCTTGGCACTACATCACTAGCCCACTTGGGTACCTCTGGGTATATATAACCTTGCTTGGCCAGGAGCACTGCTAGGCCTGAGCACTGAGAGACTGCAACTACCACCAGAAAAAGTACCCACAACAATAAAGTAAAATAAAATTAAAGGAGAGGGAAGAAGCTTAGCAGTTAAAATCAGGAAATAAACAAAAACAATTGATGGCCCATCCACCATGAAGCATACTGAAGACAAAACATAAAACAATTGGGTTAGAATAGTCTTTAATAAGGAATCAGATAGAAGAAAGTGAATTTAAAAAATAAAGGACTAAGGTAGGAGTCTTGGAGAAAAAATTGAGAAAGAAGGAGACATTTTGAGAAAAAAATGGAAGCAAGGAATAGAATTTTAGAGTCATATAGAAACAAAAGAGAATAGTAATCAAAACTCAAAAGCCATTCTTTCCAAACAACAGGCTACTCTGCTTAAGAAACTGCATTTTACTGTGCCAGCAGAAATAAATTATGCATCAAGCTGGAGAGACCATGCAGAGGATAAGGCATTTACTTTGCATGCTGTTGGTCCAAGTTTCATTTTTGGTATCACTTGGTCCACTGGGAGTTACCCAAACATAGAACCATGACTAGCCCTGAGCACCCAGCACTGAATATGCCCCAACCATCCCAATTATCTATCCATCTATTTATCTTATCTGTCTAAATGAAATACATATGACCCAAGGTTCCTGCCAAAATAGAACCTTCTGGTTTTGCTGGTTCAGGAAAAGAGATTTAAAAATAATTATTGAGGTATTGTGATTTATAATACTGTTAGTGATTTTTATGCATACATTATTGTAACACTACACCTACCACCAGAGCTCCCATTTCCTCCACAAAGGTTGTTAGGTCCCTCCCATTTCCCATTAGTTAAGTTCTATGAACCAAATATCCACTTATGTTGCCTTTGACCATTTGTTGCTCCCTTACTGTCTTTAGATTTCCCACATGAGAGTGATTATTCTGTGGCTACCCCTTTCCTTTAGATTAAATTCACTCATCTGTGTATCAACAAATTTGCTTGATTTTGTCTTTTCTATAGCTGCATAGTCGTCTATTGTGTATATATTACCACAGCTTCTTTATCCATTTATTTGTAGCTGGACATTTGCATTGTTTTCAGATTTTGGTTATAGTACTACAAACTGCAGTGAACAGGGGTGTACATATGTCTTTTCAAATTTATAATTTTTGTGTTTTAGAGGCAGATGCCAAGAAGTATTGAAAAATAGAGAACATTTTAAATGACTAGGTAATAGAAGTCAGTAGCCATAAAAAGCTTGTGTGTGAAGGAAAACAGAAGATGAAGATAAAACTATTTTATCAGTTGAAAATTCTATGCTACCTGGAGTAAAATAGTCACATAGCAATGCAAATTAAATAAATAAGAATTGACATATATTAAAACTAACTTGATTCATAATCAAATTTAAAGGTCATACAAGAAAAAATGAAAATAAATTTGCTAAACTCGAGACAAATATTGAATAAAAAAAATTTTCAGTTGAAGACAAATTTATAGGGCTTCCAAGGGGGTAATGGAGAGAGAATAAGAAACATTGAGAGGAAAAATATAGACAAGAAAAGAAAAAGTATTAGTATTGGCAGTAAAGTTTTAGAAAAAAAGTTGTTAAATATAGAATAATCCACAAAGATAACATCCTGCTTATAGATATCGATGGTAAGGTTGGATCCCAGGTAAGTTGAGAGCTACAAAAAAAAATATCCATGAGCCACTTGGGGGGAGAATAACCCACTTCATTTTAGGTAGGAATAAGATATTTATAATGTATCTCAGAAAGTCTATCTCAGAGCTCTCTGTCATCCAGTCAGGTTAGGGTAAAGTGGGTGGGAGCTCTGGGTGTTTAGGGGATTAAAACAGGATGTATGCTCTGTATGTAAGGCATTAGGGAAAAAAATGTGTAGGGGATTAGGGAAAGCAGGGTGTGTGCTCTGTGTGTTTAAACAGGGTGTGTGTTCATCTCTCCCTTTTTTTTGCTAAACAAAAAATTGAGATGGTTTTCTAAAGACACATTAAGAAGGGCTAGATAAGTCATGCTCTGTTGTTCTCCTCAAGAGGTGGGAACACCAGAGCAGAATTTATAGCAAAGTGTTAATCAGCGATTAAATTGTACATACATCATTCTCAAACCAGTCATCTGTTTCCATATCCTTGTCTTTAAAGATATCACAAAGACCATTTTTGTAGACTTTTTTTGAACAAAAATATTAGAACATTTCTGCTGACATTCTTTGTAGATTTAATATAAAATATAAAGTCTAAAATCCACATGTTGTGTGAGGCCTCCCTTGGCACGGCATCTCTAGCCCCTTGGCCAGTGGGTCTGAAGATTGCAGGGTAAAGGCAGAGAAATTAATTCACAAGCAGTAAGTTAAAAGTTTCATTGGAATCAGCTCAGTTTATTCTATTGCCCTGTCCACCATGTGCATTTCCTCACATGTCTTTTTCTGCTAAGCTTTGTATCCCATGCAGCTTATCTTGCTGCTTCTCTTCTCTCTCTGCTCTCTTCTCCCCAGCCAGACTCTATTCTATATTCAAAATCCTGCCCCCCCCATCCCAGTTGTGGGCAAGTCTGACAATCCAGAAGGGATGAACATATCAACAGAAAGTGTAGGGCCTTGGGGGGGAGGGATACCTTACAATTCTTGATTTGAAAATAAGTTGCTAAATGTTCTTACACTGAGCACTGTTCCTTTTCTGTAGATTTTTCTGCAATCATTCGAACATTTCCGTTTGCATTGGGGCTTAGAACAAACGGAGAGCTGTGAGTGGTAGAACACACATTTTAATCAGTTATATAGTGACTGATATAAATAGGATCAAGAGAATAACTAGAGGAAAGTTAAAGAAGAGATTACTGCCTCATCCTGAAACTGAGGTATTAAAGGGGGGCTTCAAGAGAAGCATGCTATTTTTGGGGGTGACCCAGGTGCAGGAGGTTCTGAGAGAAGCCTCGTCTCTCCTCTTAGACTTAGTTCCCTTATAAGACTTCATGTTGAAAGAGCTAGAGGCTCGAGTCTTGATGAATTTGACTTCTGATGAGGTGTATTAAAATCCAGAGTTTCTTGACATCTTTGGAAATATAAGCATAGCCTTTTCCTCAAATAGGAGGTTACCCACTCCCATTCCTTGACAATTTTCAGATTGTCAAAGGAGCTTGTGTCTCCTCTTGAAAGTGCCATTTAGCAACTGTGTGGGGTTCTCCTTAGTGTAAATTTAAGAAATTTAATGAAAATGTTAAGAATAAGAAGTTAAGCGGAGCACAGCTTAACATTTATATGTACATTTTTAATTGGAGCCCTTGAGAAAATGCTGAGAAACTACTGTTCCCAAACAGTAGAACAGAGTTAGTACTTAAAATTTAATATCAGGGGCCAGATCCATAACACTATGGTAGGACATTTGCCTTGCATGTGGCTGACCCGAGATGGACCTGGGTTCGATCCCAGCATCCCATATGATTCCCTGATCCTGCCAGTAGCAATTTCTGAGTGAAGACCAGGAGTAGCACCTGACTGCCATGGTGTGGCCCCAAAACAACAACAAAAAAAATCAGAAAAATTTCCAAGAATTAAAGAAGACCTGGGTCAGAGACACAGTACTTCAGGCACTTAACCTTGCACAGAGCTGACCCCAATTCAGTCACTAGCACCACACATGGTCCTCTGAACTACCAGCAGTGACATCTGAGCCCAGAACCAGAAGTAAATTATGAGCACCACCAGGTGTGGCCACCTACTCTCAGACACAAAGAAAGATCAAAAAACCAAAAACAGAAAAATTGAAGAGAACCCAATTGTACATATTGATATTTTTTTCATTCCTGGAAAAATTGATTCAGTTTTATCAAGAAATTTAAAGAATAAATGAGAACAAGGGTTTTATATTGAACAAACTGTTCAAGTACTAAATTATACTAAAACATTTTCCAACATGCAATAATTTGGGAAATACTGCAGCCCCTTAGCAAGCTATCAATTTAATATCATCAATGTTAGACAAAATGACATTATGTTCCTCTAAAAATAATTCATTAAGAAGTATTCATTCTCTCTGGGGCCGAAGTGATAGAATAAGGTAGGTATTTGCCTTGCAAACTGCAGATCAGGGATGGACATGGATCCTCTATGGTCCCTCGAGCCTGCCAAGAACCAAGTAAGCCCCAAAACGAAATAAAACAAACAAAAAAGAAGTATTCACTCTCACCTTGGAGTGTTTGTCAAACTGTTGAGCATTAATGTAATAATAAGGAAATAATAGAAAAATTGTCGGACATTATGTAAAATAGCTGTTACTCAGACCCTTCTAATGTATAAATTTAATGATAAAACAAAACTAATCTAGATTAAAGGAGACTTAATTGTGACAACCAAAAGCAATATGTGATTCTTGATTGGATCCTATATTTAAAAAATTAAAGTCATACACTGCTTTAGGGGAAATAGAGAATATGTTTACATTTCTTGGGTATTATAATATTTCAGTTTTAAATGGGATGCTCATTTTCTGAAATATACTGAAGTATACTGAAATATATTTCCATACTTGGGACCTGAAATATGATGTCAATGATATTTGCACATTTTCTTTTTCTTTTTTTTTTGTTTTTGTTTTTGGACCACACCCGGTGATGCTCAGGGGTTACTCCTGGCTTTCTGCTCAGAAATAGCTCCTGGCAGGCACGGGGGACCATATGGGACACCGGGATTCGAACCAACCACCTTTGGTCCTGGATTGGCTGCTTGCAAGGCAAACGCCACTGTGCTATCTCTCCCGGACCCATATTTGCACATTTTCAAAAGGAAAAGTGTACATATAGATGGAAGCAAATGTGGCAAAACTTCTAGTGTTTTTAGTGTTGAATCTTGATGAAGGATACATAGTTGTTTATATACTGTTTTGCTACTTTTCTCTGGGTGTAAATTTTTCAAAATAAAATATTTTAATAAATTATATAATTATACATATATGTGTGTGTTCATGTTCCTCCAGTCTCCTTTGGACTTCTCCCTAGAGTTGTTAAATCAGAATCTCTAGGGCTTGGGACTCTGCATGGTAAAATGACTCTCCCAAGACTCTTTTTATTAATTATCTTTATTTAAACACCGTGATTACAAATATGATTGTAATTGTATGATAACAGTCATATAAAGAACACCCCCCTTCACCAGTGCAAGATTCCCACCACCAATTTCCCAGATCTCCCTCCTCCCCACCCCACCCACACCTGTACTCAAGACAGGCTTTTTATTTCCCTCATTTATTCACATTGTTATGATAGTTTTCAGTGTAGTTATTTCTCTAACTGCACTCATCGCTCTATGTGTTGAGCTTCCCTACATGGGAAGATGTGGGGAAATAAGGGTTGGGACTGAGGCAGTAAAAGATTAGAGGGCCCGGAGAGATAGCACAGCGGCCGATCCAGGACCTAAGGTGGTTGGTTCGAATCCCGGTGTCCCATATGGTCCCCCGTGCCTACCAGGAGTTATTTCTGAGCAGACAGCCAGGAGTAACCCCTGAGCACTGCCGGGTGTGGCCCAAAAGACAAAAAAAAAAGAAAAAAAGATTAGATATGAGCTTTGTAGGACACTATCAAGGTCACAATACAAGTTGGATATTATGCATATATAAATTATGTGCATACAATACTGTCAATAGGAGACCAAGGTGAAAAAATTTCTAGTCACTGTCCCAACATAAACCAGTGCTAGAACGACCCGCCCTCCTCCCAAAGCACATTCCCATTACTGTAGGGAGAGGTAGGGGGAAAGCCTGATGACCCCTATAGTCTCCCAAGACTCTTTAACAAAGTAGATTATATTTGGGAAGCATTGCTCCAAAAGAGAATTCTTTGCTGTTAATTGTTTTTAATTATTTATGTGATTGTATATGCATCTCTGTGTTCTGACCACATAGGAACCCTTGTAGAACACTTGTAAGGGGAACAGTTGAAAAGTCAATGATTCTATTGTAATGGTTGCTCAAGACTTCTTCTTCTAAACAGGACTGTTTAGAAAATGACAAATTGTCAACTGACACTGGACCACAAGTTCTCAGACATGCTGTGGAATCATCTAAGGACCTGTGAAAAGTGTCAGTGTCTAGGCCTTACTCCAGATCATTTAAATGAGAATGATTTTGAAATCACTCTGTAGAAATGGTTTCTGTGTAACTGCTGTTCTGTGACCTGCCACCAGAGGGCAAGAACAGTGATTCCTCTCTAACCTGCTGATCATTTTAAGACCAGAGCTTCCTGTGTTTTTAAACATTTAGATGTTAATTATTCAGTAATCTCACAGTCTTGGGAACACTTAAAAACTCTTTATAATGGTTTCTTCACACATATTTTTAAAAGAACACAGAACACTTGGCAATATAACTGGGTTTGGATTTAAATAGATCCACTATGTAATATATGTTCTGTCACTGCTAATTTAATTATGTGGCCCACTGGTAAATTGCTTTATTTTGACTTTCAACATTGAGTTTCAGTGACCTTGCCCTTTCGGGTTAATAAACTCTTCCATGACTGATTTTTGTAAGAACTAACCAGAATTACATGATAAAATGTCTATTAATTGCTGGCATTCATTCAATGGAAGTGTTCGTTTTGTTTTGTTTTAATCCTTTGTTCAGTACAATTCTTGTGGATATTAGGCTTTATTTAGAAAATACAGATACATTAAAAAAGAATAAGGAAAGAAAGATCCATCATCAGTAATGACTAAGGAAAAAAGAAAGAAGGAAGCAGGTTTAACTAAGACTATCTGATGTAGAGTAATCCAGGAATGCCTCTCTGAGATGATATTCAACAAAGCTATAAAAGATTAGAGGACAGAGAAGGTGCTTGAAGACAATCTTAAATTTGGTATATTCAAGGAGCAGAGGCCTAGTGAATAATAGTAAATGATGATGAGAGGGAAGCAAGTGCTAGCTCAGAAGCCTTCAAACTTATTTCATTTACTACCCCCTCTGCAAATGTTTGAGAGAGTGTACCACAGGGGCCCCTCCTCTGCTGCCCAGGGTGGTATGACCCATTTTAGGAGACACAATGATAGGTCATGTTTTAAAAGTTCAGATTTTGTGTCTTAGGGTTTAAGCATAATATTGATGTGACATATATTTTAAATATATATATCTGCCCTTTATATCTAGTGACCACTCTATGGAGACCAATAGGAGAATAAGTAGCAGAATCTAGTTGGAATGCTGCTGTACTGACTTGGCAAAGTTTGATGATTGTGGTAGAGTTGTAGGCGGGATATCTAAAATGGTGAAAAATGGTTCAATTTAGGAGATAGTAGATACAAAAGCCTTAGGACTTGCTGATTAGTTGTATTTGAGGGATGTAGAAAAAGGAGAAACCTGGAGCAGCTTCTGAGTTTTTTGGTCTGAGCATCTAGGTTTAATATGTGGTGTGTGGGTTCATAGAGTAGAGATGACCCAAGGCAAAAATAAGTTTGGCACAGGAGTAGCAAAGTCAAAATTAAGGTGTCTATCTGTTTTCAATGTACTGATGCTGAAATAGGTCCCCAAATTGGGATACAGAATAAAGCTGTTGGAAATAGGAGCATGAATCTCGTGTAGAAGTTTGGACTAGAGACATAGATTGGCAATCTCCTTTTAACAGAGAAAATAAAAAAAGAGAAAATAGCAGCCAGGCACTGAGGAACTATTTAGCTTAGGAATCATCTCTGGCTCTTCTTTTCTTTTAAGTCCTAAAATCACTGAATCTTAAATTATTATTGTCTTCCTTCCAAAGATTTTTAACTTCCGCCACCAAATTTCTTTCACTAAGAGAAAGATAATATGGTAAAAATTGATTAAATATTTGAAGGTATTTATTTGATGATTAGTAAGGAAACCTGGAGAAAAAAAGAACAATGTTTTGATCCAACCTCTCTTATTAGCTTTAGTAATTAGGATAGATTTATTCAAGTTCTCTAAGATAGAATCTTTTCATCTGCCCTGAGTAGCCAGCATTTATCTAACACTACATACCAGGTAGCATTTTAGGTCAATCACATATATTAAACTACTTAAAATTTTTTGAGGGAGGAATACCCAGTGGTGCTTAGGGACTACTCCTGACTCTGTGCTCAGGGATCATAACTGGTGAAATTGGGGCAGGGAAGAACCTTATGGGGTGCTGGGGATTAAATCCAGGTTGGCCATTTGCAAGGCAAATGCTGTCCCACTATGCTATTTCTCCAGCCCCAACCAATTTTAATTCTTAAACCATATTTTGGTTGCTACTTTTTATCCCTTCTCTTTGAATAAATTAAGGCCAGTGAGAGATTTTTTAATTTATCAAAAATCTACACATCTAGTAAGAGGCAGAGATAAATTTTATTAAAGGCAGTATGATTCCAGAATTTGTGCTACTTTTCTTATAACTGATTCATAGAGTTGTAGTAGTGATTAAGTGGGAAAACCTCACTTAACTTGCTTACCCAATGGAGGCCAGCACATAAATGCATAAGTGTTACTTTGGGAGTCTGCATAGGGTAGTGAAAGAAACCAAATGAGATTTTCTGGAGCTCTTGCCTGACTCTGCATGAGCAACATACTTGACCATGTGCACGTTTCTTAGCCTCACAGGACTTTAATTTTTCCTCTGTAGTATGAAAATTTCCACAGTATATGACCTCTGAGGTTAATTTCAATGTTAAAGTCATAATCCCCAAATGTTTTACTTGGAAGGGTTGGTCCCACATCACTTTAGTGAAGAGGAAAGTAATCACTTTAAGTGAAGAGGAAAGTAATTTCTTGGTAACACTTCTGTCCTACTCTTAAAGAAGCTTGGTAGGAATTAATGAAAATAATATTTAAGAACTGCAAGGTCCTGAGTAGACCATCATGTGTTGTTGTGGCCCTTTCCCTCACACATCCTTTTAGGACCTTGGATGAGGTACTAAACTTTAAATTTCTGTTTCATCATCTACAATTAAGGATAATGATATATACCTCATAGTTTTATTCCAAATAAACATTATCTATATGACAAATACTAAATATTCACTATTATAGTAATAGTAAAGAGTTCCCAGACTTAAAAGAAATATATTTAGCTCTTCAAGTTCTATACAAAATAGAAACCACTTAGTAACTTGTTCCTAAAATATGAGATTGGAAATTACATGGCATGGTGCTATATAGTTGGAAACTGAGTGCAGTCTTTCCCTGAACTTCCCTCTTAGGTTAGTGCTCAGAAATCATTTCTTTAGGAATGCCTTTGTTTGCCTTATTCATATGGATAGTGAACCATTCTTGGAAAATGTGGTCTGGGTTTGGCTTTGACTTGTTTACCTAATGTAAGGAAAGTTGTTTTCTGCCACACAGGACAGGTTGAACTTTGGGAGGAATTTAATTTGTTTGTTTTACCCTGATCAGATGGAGGATACTAAATCAAGATTTATTTGGCTCTGAGCCTAAAAACCACTCAGGCTGAGTGAGGTGGGGGAAAGGGAGGTGGCACAAACTACTGGCTCATAAAATGTGGCTGTCTGGGTGTTATTGTATTTCTGGACATCTAGTTCCAGTTTGGAATCTTTTGGGTTTTTGTTTTGGAGCCACAGCTGGTGGTGCTCAGGAGCTACTTCAGTTCTGTTCTTGGGGGTCAATCCTGATGCTGCTCAGGGGTGATGTTTTGCTAGGAATCAAATGTGTGCTACCTGAATGCACCCCTTTTGAACTATCTCTCTGGTCCAGTGATCCAAAGACATTTGATGGCATTAATTTCCATCCCATGGCCAGACAGAATGTTATGACAGGCATTCCTTGTTACAAGTGATTTCTTTTTTCTCTAAAAGAAACAAAAATTTCAGGCAAGTTAAAGAGAAATGATAACAGTTTTAAGATAACAATTTTAAGTAACAAACACATTCACATTGCCATTGTTGCTATTGCAGTACCCTGAGTAGTCTTTTGACTTTGATATGCTTGGCGTATAGCTGAGACAGCATACACACTAAAATTTGAAATTATATAGGATGATATATAGTTATACAGATACCTGTGTTTCCATTTTCTTCTCTCATCTTACAACTTCCCCTTAACTAATTATGGCTGTTAATTTGTTAATTCCAACAGCTGATTTCTTTAGTTTTTGTTTTGCCCATATATTGAAGCTTAGTTTAGAGTCTCTACACTAAGAGTATGGACTTAGCAGTCAGATTGCATGGGATTGATCCTATTTTTGTCATTTTCCTACTTTGAAATCTTAAGAATTTACTTTCTACTTCTTTTCTTGTCTATAAAACAAAACTAGTATCTGCCTTACTGTGTTGTCTACCATACAGTATTCAGTAACATCAGGTGGTAGTAGTGTTTTTTTTCCTACCTGGTGTCTTCATTGCAGCCTATCTGTTCATTTGCCAAAATAAATTGGGATGCAGACTGTCAAAAGCTGACATTTTGGGGCCAGAGAGATAGCATGGGGGTAGGGTGTTTGCCTTGCATGCAGAAGAACTGTGGTTCAAATCCCGGCATCCCATATGGTCCCCCGAGCCTGCCAGGAGCAATTTCTGAGCATAGAGCTAGGAGTAACCCCTGAGCACTACTGGGTGTGACCTAACCCCCTCCCCCCCCAAAAAAAAACCAACAACAACAAAAACTGACATTTTGTTATCTTGGGGTACATTTGTGGAAAATGCTCTCATTGAAAGACATAACTATGGTAGAAGTCTTATTTTATGATGAAATCATTAGTACTTTCCTTTAGGCATTGACTTACTGAATAACAACCATGGGCCACTGACCTCTCAAAGCTTCCTTTTTACTTTGGAAAAATTAACGGTTTTTAAATAGGACTGTCGCTTTCATCTTTGCCATGGCCTGATCCTTAGTTTTAAAAATAAGCATCAAAAGAATGTTTTGTTCTCTCTGTGTGTATATATGTGTGCACATGAAATATGTATGAGAGAGAAGAGAGAAATAGTGAGTTACGTTGTAGTAATCCAAAAAGATTTACTTGTATTTTATGTTTATCAGTTCACATAGTTGATTTCTTAACAGATTACTTTACTGTCTGAATAATTTCTAAACATTTTAAAGTGTCTTCAGTTTCCAAGCATTTTAATCACATTGACTTTGGATCTTCACGGAAAGTTTTTAGGCATTTGATAATACTTGTCTTGGAGCCAGGAAACTTGGTTAGGGCTCTGTTCCACTCCTTACGTTGCAACATTACAATGGACAAGGGCAAATTACATTCCCTCTTTTGTGCCTCATTTTTCTCATCTAATGAGGCATTTCTTCTATTTAACCTTTAAATCCTTTCCTAGCAATCATGACTCCATAACTACAACTAGGATTCCATAACTATAACTCCACAACCACAGCATAGGTTGTGGCAGGAGTAGCTGGATTCCCAAGGGAACACTTGATATCACCATTCCCTTTGAACATATTTTTTTATCTGTTGCCCATTATGTTTGCTGCAGGGTTTCGGCTGAATGCCTCTTCTTGGCCCATGTTCCTTTTGAAGACGCTAAATGGAGCAGAGATGGCTCCCATCAGAATTTTTCACAAGGTATGGTGTACCTCAGATATCACCAAATTCCAAACTGCTTAAGATCAAATGCTTACATTCTTTCCATTATAGATAGAGCTTCTGATGTTCACATTATAGTTATGACCTGAGGATGCTTTCTCGGGAACTAGTTTATTGAAGGAATATTTAGTGTTTTAGTTATTCCTGTGGAATAATATTAGACTTCAAGTTATGATTCCTGGATTTAGGGTCTCCTCTCTCTGCCACTAATAAGCTATGCCTTTTCTACCTTTTCTGTAAGGTAGGGTTCTCTCGCCCTTAGAAAGTAATAAAATTAAAATTTATTTATTAGTAAAAAATATAAATAATATATATGAAGGAGCTATTCTTAGGATATATCTTTTTTTTTTTTTTGTAGTTTTTGGGTCACACCCGGCAGTGCTCAGGGGTTACTCCTGGCTCCATGCTCAGAAATTGCTCCTGGCAGGCACGGGGGACCATATGGGACGCCGGGATTTGAACCGATGACCTTCTGCATGAAAGGCAAACGCCTTACCTCCATGCTATCTCTCCGGCCCCTCTTAGGATATATCTTAAAGTTTCCATCAACCAGTATTCTAAACAGAAAAGGGATGCTGATTACTTTTAGCATCTACAGTGTATCTGGGGCTTATTTATATACACTACTTCATGTAATATCTGCTGTTGATGTTAGGAAATAAGATTATTTCTTTTCTTTTTCTTTCTTTTTTTTTTTTTTTTTTTTTTTGTTTTTGTTTTTGTTTTTCGGGCCACACCCGTTTGATGCTCAGGGGTTACTTCTGGCTAAGCGCTCAGAAATCGCCCCTGGCTTGGGGGGACCATATGGGACGCTGGGGGATCGAACTACGGTCCTTCCTTGGCTAGCGCTTGCAAGGCAGACACCTTACCTCTAGCGCCACCTCGCTAGCCCCAAGATTTTTTATTTCTACTTACTATTTAAGGAAACAAAACTTCTTGCATAAGTAATTTGCCAAAGTTCACCTGGCTTGTAGTTACAACCAGAGTCTAAAACTTGCATTCACTCCTCTTTGATTTTTAAGCGATGAGATCATCAATTCTGCTCTCAGCTTTAAAGAGGTTAGAGTCGGAGCCGGAGAGATAGCATGGAGGTAGGGCATTTGCCTTGTATGCAGAAGGATGGTGGTTCAAATCCCGGCATCCCATATGGTCCCCTGAGCCTGCTGGGGGCGATTTCTGAGCATAGAGTCAGGAGTAACCCCTGAGTGGTGCTGGATGTGACCCCAAAAAACAAAAAACAAACAAAACAAAACAAAAACAAATAAAGAGGTTAGAATCATGAAAAAGGAGATAGAATTAGGGTTGCCTGTGCTAATTTTTAAGTCCAAACTCTGAGATCATTTTGGCTCCCAGAATTAATGTACTGGACAACTTTAAAAAAAAAACTTTCACCAAAAAATACCTCCAAATCTTAGCAAATATTGTTATGTTTGTTGAACTTTGTAGTTATAAAGATCTCCAGAGGGCCAAAATGAATAGAAGAAACAGAATTTTAAGTATCTGTGTTGAATGTGCAGGTACCTTAATTGGCTTTGATAGTCTTATTTTCCAAAGATCTTTTCATTGTTTTTCATTTATTTTTAAGGGGCTGAAGATTTCCAAGCAGAGCTCAGAGGGAGCCGCTCCAGCAATACTCAGTCAGTTGGGTTGAATGTTTTAATTCTAGGGCCTTTCAGAGCTTAGAGTCATGAGGGCCACATTAGGGAATTAGGGATAAAAATGAGCCTCTTATGCAGCAAAGAATGCACCCCTGACCCCTGAACTTCCTCTGGGGATGGGGTGAAACCACACTCAGCAGTGCTCAGGGATTATTCCTTGCTCTGTGCTCAGAGATCACTCCTGGTGAGGCTCAGGGAACCATAAGTGTTACTAGATGTATACAAGGCAAGCACCTTAACCCCTGTACTATCTCTCTGGTCAAAGGATCTTGTCTTTCAGCAGCAATAATAAGATAGAAGTTGAAGTCCTGAGCCTATGCAAGGCCAGGAAATGTACCTGAGTTTACTCAAAAAAAAAAAAAAAAAAGAAAAGAAAAGAAAAGAAAAAGAAAAATCCAACCAGATAAGTTTCTTCAGCTATTTACTCTTGAGTTAAAATAGTGTAACACTGATGAGAAAGACTCAGCTATGACTCTATTACAGGGTAATAAAGTAATTTCAAAGTACTCTCTCTACCCCATGAAAGTCAGAGTGCACAAATAATACCTGTGTTCTCTAGGAACTCTCAAATTATAAGAAGATATATCTGGGGTGCATAGCTGAAGCAAAATAAAAAATCTCTTGAGGTTTATAATCCAAGTATCCTAAAATTCCCAAGAGAATTACTACTGAGTTCAGAACTATGAGGCCTTCAAAAATGATAAGATATTAATAGCTATAGCAAACAGTAATATGTATAATCCCAAAACTTTTAGATAATAGAAACAACAGATCAATCAGCACAGTAATACAACATGTTGGGTGCTTGCCTTGCATAAGGCTAATCTGAGTTCAATCCTCAGCATTCCATATGGTTTCCTAGCCCTTCTAGGACTAAGCCCTGAGCACTGCTGAGTGTGGCCCAAAAAATTAAAACAAAAAATAGGAGGCCGGAGAGATAGCACAGCAGTAAGGCATTTGCCTTGTACACAGACAAGATGGTGGTTCAAATCCTGGCCTCCCGTATGGTCCTCAAGCCTACCAGAAGCGATTTCTGAGCCAGGAGTAAACCCTGAGAGCTGCTGGGTGTGACCAAAAAAAAACAAAACAAAAAAACAAATCAAGCCCTCAATTTATAAACAAATTATTTGGGAAAAGGATTAAAAAAATTCTAAAAAGGGAGGGGGACAGGGCATGTGGAAGAACTCTTCCCAGCAGTTGCTGGAACTTAACGGTGATACTTGGATACATGAACCACACTAAAGGTGATACTTGCCCAACCTGGCTAGCAATTCAATGCTAGAGTCCAAGAAAGTGGTGCTATTTGGGCCATGCAGTGCCAGAGATTGCCAGTCTCCTCAATGGTGTTCAGGCATCTCCTGAGCAGACATAGCAATGCTCAGGGGCCTACAGGACTGCCCCCAGCAATACAAAAGACCATATTGCTGATCAAATTGGGTCAGGCACATGGTAGACAGACATGTCCTCTAACTATGGTTATATCTCTTGCCTCAAAAAGGGAGAGTTTTTTTAAAATGAGAAATGTTAAACATCCTATTATTTACCTATATTTTGTTTTCTTTAGGGGGCCATTCCAGTAGTGCTCAGAGCTTATTCCTGAACTCAGGTATCATGATGGGAGTTTGGGGGACCACATGTGGTGGCAGGGATCAAACCCAAGTTTTTAAGTTCTACCCATTATAGTGTCTCTGTGGCCCCAAGTAAATTTTTTTTTTTTTTGGTTTTTGGGTCATTCCTGGTTGTGCTCATGGGTTCCTCCTAGCTCTATGCTCAGAAATTGCTCCTGGCAGGCTCAGGGGACTGTATGGGATACTGAGATTCGAACCACCATCCTTCTGCATGCAAGGAAAATGCCCTACCTCCATGCCATCTCTCTGGGTCCCCCAAGTACTTAATTTTTAATGTGGGGCTGAAGAATGAAACTTACCATTTCATATGTTCATGAGGCTTCTGCTTTGCCACTGAGCTACATTTCTGACTTAAAACTATTTTCTAAAGTGATAAACTTAAATTTTTTTGACATCTAAAAGTGAAACAGCTACTAAGGCAAAGATATTAATAGGTTGTCACATAAGCAATTTAAATGTGCATGAAGAATTAACAGAAAATAAGCTATGTAAGGAATTTTCCCAGAATACAATATAGAAATAAAGAGGTAGGAAAATATTAGAGAAAAGCTTTAGGTTATATACCATTAGGAAGTCCAAAATATGCTGGTATGAAATTAAAAAAATAATTAGGAAAAATAGAAAAGGGGCATATTTGAAAAGATAATAAGTAGCATTTCTCTGTGTAATAAAAAGTATGTAACCTTAAGTCTTACGGTGTAAATAAAACAAAAATATTTTATATTTTAAACTATTTAAAACAAAAAGTAATCAAGCCAAATGCCTCGCTAACAGCATAGGTTTAAGGTATTGGAGAAGAAAAAATGTCTACTTAAAATTTACTATCTTGTTAATTTTTTTAGACTGTATATATATATATATATATATATATATATATATATATATATATATATATATATAAAATTGTCAAGTGGGGCCAACGAGGTGGTGCTTGCAAGCGCTAGCCAAGGAAGGACCACGGTTCGATCCCCCGGTGTCCCATGTGGTCCCCACAAGCCAGGGGCAATTTCTGAGTGCTTAGCCAGGAGTAACCCCTGAGCATCAAATGGGTGTGGCTGAAAACAAAAACAAAAACAAATATATATATATAAAATCAAGCAAGCCAACAATAGCATATATATGTATGCATCAACTGAAAAAAACATTTTAAGGAAAGTAGTGGAAACTAAAATTCAGATGCAAGAATTAATGGTACCCCCCAAAAAGGACTGGCTAATATATGGGTAAAGCTAATCAAGCTTTTCCTGTAATTAAATGATTTCATCAAGTTGATTAATTGGAATTATAATAATGTGAAACAAATTTATCAATCACCTATGAAATCTGGAGTAGATAAAATATTCTGTTTCTTGAATTGTTTGGGATTAGAGATAAATATGAATTTTAGAATTACTATGACTTTGCAGTTAAAATCTGAAGGAGATCTGCTAAAGGACTATAATGGGGGTTATCGCCAGTAGTACTTAAGGGAACCAGGATCATTCTTGGTGATACTCTCAGCCTAGCAGCGCTTGCCTAAGATTTAGTGCTTGGGCCTGGGGACACACCCAAGGAACTGGTGGGGGCAAGTGGATGGGGAGTCAGATAACAAATCTTGAACTTCTTACATGTAAGTCATATGCTTCAGCTTTTGAACTGTCTCCAGAGCCCTGCTAGATCCAACTGATTAACATCCATGTCTGTTGAGGAAGAACAGAGGAAGAAAATTCAGATGAATGCAAAAGAAGAAAAGAAAAATCAAGTTAAATAGAAATGTAGACAATTTAATTATAAAACATTTAGATACATAACTTATAAAATAAGCTTAAACTTACTAATCAGCTAATAGGTTATTTTTAAGCAGTTTATTGATTGATTGATTGATTGATTGATTGGCTGATTTTTTTGGGCTCTGTGCTCAGAAATTGCTCCTGGCAATGAAATGCCAATGATCAAACTGGGTTTGTCCTGGGTCAGCTGCAATCAAAGCAAATGCCTCACTGCTGTGCTATCTCTCCAGCCCCATATTTTTAAATCAACACAGTATTGGCAATCAATACATAAAATATGGCAAAATATTGCAAGTAAAGGAATATAAAATTATATCGGAAGCAAATCTTTATCCAAAGAAAGTGGATGCTAGAGCAGTAGTACAGAGGGTAGGACTCTTTCCTTCACACGGCTAGCCCAGGTCTGATCCTTGATATCCCATATGGTCCACTAGCACCAACAGGAATAATTCCTGAGTGCAGAGCCAGGAAATGAGTTCTGAGTACCCTGGTATGGTCCAAAATTAAAACAAAATACAAACAAAAAGTAAATAAAAATAAAAGTGTGAGTATTAGCTATATTAAAATTAGATAAAAGATATGTTGATACTAAAGAGCATTAATGAGGTCACTGTCTAATGATACAAGGAAAAAAGTTTCACCAAGAAAATGAAAGTTGGGGCCGGGCGGTGGCGCTGGAGGTAAGGTGCCTGCCTTGCCTGCGCTAGCCTAGGACGGACCGCGGTTAGATCCCCCGGCGTCCCATATGGTCCCCTAAGAAGCCAGGAGCAACTTCTGAGCGCATAGCCAGGAGTAACCCCTGAGCGTCACAGGGTGTAGCCCAAAAAAAAAAACCAAAAAAAGAAAAAAGAAAGAAAATGAAAGTTGTGTTCGCTTCAGCAGCACATATACTAAAATTGGAACAATACAGAGAAGATTAGATTGCCCCTGTGCAAGGATGACATGCAAATTTGTGAAGTGTTCCATATTTAAAAAAAAAGTTATAAATATATGTACCCTTAAAAATATTGCCCCTAGTATATATATAAAAAAAATTTGACAGAATTTTTTTTTGTTTGGTTTAGTTTTTGATGTTTGGGTCATACCCAGTGACACTCAGGGGTTACTCCTGGCTATGCAGTCAGAAATCGCTCCTGGCTTGGGGGACCATATGGGATGCCGGGGGATCGAACTGTAGTTTGTCCTAGGTTAGTGCGTGCAAGGTAAATAATCTACTGCCTGTCCCACCGCTCCAGCCTCAACAGAATTTTTTGGAAAATACATAATAACTAGGAAATTTTTTTAATCACATTTCTGAATGATTGAAAAAGCAAGCAGACAAAAAAATGATGCATTAATCAGCATAAACTAACCAATACTAAGTCACTTGAAAAGTTAAAAAAAAAGATACTGTTATGGGGGCTAGAGAAATGATACAGGGATTAAGATGCTTAGCCATTTTAATCCCCCCGCATTACATATGGTTCCCAGAGATTAGGAGTTATCCATCTACAGAGAGGTAAAAGAAAGCCCTAAGCACTGATGGGCAGGGTACCCAACTCCCTACAAATAAACTACATGCAAGATAATATTTATGATAGTAATAAAGTTTAAATATGCATAGGAAATTTTAGTAAAAAGAATTATATATTTATAAAGTAAATTTAAAATTATATTGAAGACAAGCTACATTAAAGAATAAATACAAGTAGAAAAATTCATGCTCGTGAAGAAAGGCTCAGTATTATTCAGGTAAATGTTATTACTTTTAATATTAATCTATAAATTCACTAGGATTCCAACTAAATCCATGTTTTTGTGTGAAATTAAAAAAAACTGATTATGAAATTTATTTATCAAGGAAAAAGAATAGACAAATCATTGTTGAAGAAGAACACAATAGGGAACTTTTTTCCTACCAAGATTATATGCTTAGCAAGACTATTAATATTGTACAGGATCAGGGGCTGGAGAGATAGCATGGAGGTAAGGCGTTTGCCTTTCATGCAGAAGGATGGTGGTTCGAATCCTGGCATCTCATATGGTCCCCTGTGCCTGCCAAGGGCGATTTCTGAGCATAGAGCCAGGAGTAACCCCTGAGCACTGCCAGGTGTGACCCCCCAAAATATATATATATATATATATATATTGTACAGGATCAGAGAGTAAGACCAGGAAGTGGAGTGGAGTTGAGTGTTGGACACAGATTTGGAAATTTTCTATGCAACTTCTTTAGAAACAAGCACCCAAAAACTCTGTACAGCTGCTAGTTCAGTGGGAGAGGGCTGCTGCAGCTATTTTAGAAGACAAAGTTAACTGTGTTTAATAAAGCAGAAGATGTTTACATCTCTTTGTAATACAGCATTTCTATTCTTAGGTATATACTATAAAGCACTGTTATATGTTTATGTGCTATAAAGCACTGTTTTATGACCCCTTATAGGGGGTCATAAGGGCTCAGGATAGTCCAAGGTGACAACAGGTAGAAATTGTATAAATGGGGCATCACAGCATGGAGCTAGGAGACCAACTAGTAAGATAGGGGGTTCACAGTAAAGAAAGTAGGTCAGAAAGGGGTCACAGTAAGGAAATGGTGAAGAAACAGTGACCTAAACTAGCCCTCCTCCATGTGTTTAGAGAAACTAATATTAGTTGCTAATTTTCAAATTTTACTTTATATACTCAAGGCAAAAATTTTTAAGAGTCTGTATATTTATAACTTAATTTTCTTGGTGAAACTTTTTTCTTTAAATCATTTGATTTAGAACTAATACTAGTCTGATCATTAAAATTCTTGAAGTTAGCAACTTTATAAATTGGGAACAGCCTTAAATGCTCATCAAAAAAGCCAGTCAGTTATTGTATTGTAAAGATAATTCTATTAACAGCTGAAATGTACTACTAGCAGTTAAAAGGAACTAGAGCTAAATTTATCATAAAAATGTGTCAAATAGTACGATAGTATTTATATAAAAATGTTTGTTTTGGGGCCACATCTGTGGTGCTCAGGGATCACTCCTAGAGGTACTCTGAGAACTATGCAGTGCTAAGATTAAAACTTGACCTCTGCTTCCCTCTCCCTGCTCCAATCCTCTCCACTCTCTCCTCTCCTCTCCCCTCTCCTTCCTGCACTCTCCTCTCCCCCCTCCTCTCCCCTCTCACATCCTCTCCCCTCTTCTCTCCTCTCTCCTCTCCCCTCTCCCCTCTCCTTTCTCGTCTCCCCTCTCCCCCCCTAAAGAAAAGATTAAAAAAAAAAACCTTGACCTCCATGAAAACATGTGCTTCATCCCATTGATCTATCTCTCTAGCCCTTATGTAAAATTTTAAAGTATATAAATCGGTATGTTCATAGGTAATAAAGAATAAAATACTATGAGGAATAAGATAAAGGAAAGCACAGAAGGGAATTCAGCTATATTGTCTTTTCTTACTTAAAAAATCTGAAGCCAAAATGTGAAGATGTTAGGATTTACAAAATAATATTTTGAAATTCATTCAAAACAAATACTAGCTGAATATTTCAGGGAGTAGTCCCCTGGTTCACTGAGCACTTCTGGAAGTCCCCCCAGAAATTAATCATTACTATTGATTAAAAAATTAATAGAAAAATTAACTCTCCTTATAATCTTATATAATCTTTATACACGTATTTTTGATCATCCAAATGAGATAGCATCTTTGGGCATTCATAGCCTCTCTCTTTGCGTCTAGGTCTGTATATTTCTGTTTCTCATCTAGGAACCACCATCGCCTTCCCACAACTTCTTCAAAATGGGAATGAAGCTAGAAGCTGTGGACAGGAAGAACCCTCATTTCATTTGCCCAGCCACTATTGGGGAGGTGCGGGGCTCAGAGGTGCTTGTCACTTTTGATGGGTGGCGAGGGGCCTTTGACTACTGGTGCCGCTTCGACTCCCGGGACATCTTCCCTGTGGGCTGGTGTTCCTTGACTGGAGACAACCTACAGCCGCCTGGCACTAAAGGTAAAAGGCCCCATCTATGAGCCCTTGGAATCTAGAACTAAGGTGATACGGGAGATTATCTAGATCTCCAAGGTCTTGTAGCTTCATCAGTGAATTCTACTAGTAGAGGAGGAACAAGGGCTAACAAATTGGTAAAAAAATAAAACTATATGGGGTCAGGTGATAGTCAGCGGGCAGAACATTTGCTTTGCACACGACTGCCCCAGATTGCGTCTCTGGCATCCAGTATGGTCCCCCAAGCCAGCCAAGAGTGATCCGTGTCCATAACCAGTAAGCACGGAGCACTGAAATTTGCTTCCCTCCAAAAAAAAAGAAAAAAGAAAAAGAAAAAAAAAATCTAAGTGTAGGCTGGAGTTCAGAAACAATAAAATGAAATGCTAAATGAATCTAATCATGGCATTGAGGATGAAGTAAACAGTTCTTACTGGGTTATCCTGGTTTGTTCTCAGGACACTAGCTCCTCATGTTCCACTCCATTTCTCATGATTTCATAGTTACAGTAGCAACATTCTCAATGTCCACAGCATCCTCGAGTCTTTGGGGCTCTGTAGATGAGCAGTTTGTTCTTAAGACTTCTTGAGAAACACTATAGCAGAATGGAAACTCTAGACTTTGACCTAAGATAGATTTTGGTTTGCATTCCACTATTTTTTGCACCAGCTGTGTGGCTTTGGGCAGCTAGTTACCACTTTAAACCTCAAATTCCTCATCTGTAAAAGAATGCCTATTTCATAAAATCAGTGTGTGAGAAATAAATGAGATTTTTATAGATAAAATACGTATCTGGCAAAGATCCAATATTAAACAAATGTTCTGTTGTATTACTACTGCTAGTATACTAATAATTAGATCAGTGTTATATTTATTATAATTACCATATAAATGCACTATTATTTCAATTCAGCATGTTTTAATATGCTTATTATCAGCATTATTGTACTATTACAATAAAAATATCCATTACCAATCTGAGCATCTACATAATAGTACTGGAATAGCACCACAGAGTAATTGAGCACTATTGTGTTTCTGATGATGTTGGAGACCATCCAGGATTGAGTCTGAGATCACTGCTCTTAGTAGGGGGAATAATAATTTCATTTTCTTAAGTACAAAATACCTGGTGTGTCTGAGGGAATAAGAAGTCACTTTTTCTGTTGTGTGGAGGTAGGTCTTTTTTAATAAACCTGTCAAATTTGTTCATTTATTCACTCAGTATCGAGCACCTAGTTGTGTGTCAAACTGAAACTATAGTAATGACAAAGGTGAAAGTTTTTCTGCCCTCATGACTCCTCCTTTATTTAGGTTCGGGGCCACATGAGGCAATGCTCGGATCTCTGCTCTACACTCAGGAAACACTTCTGGCAGTCTTAGATAGGATGCTCAGAATGGAACCTGGGTTGTTCACTTGCAAGACAAACACTTGACCCACTGCACTTTCTCTCCAGGCCCAATATTTATTTAATTTAATGTAATTTTAATTTTTGTGCCATAGAATAGTATTAAGGTAGTTACAATAATAAAGTTTGTATACAACATTGTTGTACCCCGCCACCAGCAAAGTGCCTATGTCCTTCTCTCACTGTCTGTCTCTTCTCTTCTGGTCTTTCTATCCTTTTCTCTCTTCCCATACTGTTTAGAAATTGGCTTGATATCCCAATGCCAAAGATTTGTCCTTATTTATTACTCTCCTATTCTCTTATTTTGACTTCCTATTTAAGACAGAGAAGTGAGATCATCTGGTGCTTGTCTTTCTCCTGTTGACTTCACTTAACACACCTTCCAGTTTCATCCATGTTCCCTGAGCGCTGCCTGGTGTGACCCAAAAACCAAAAAAAAAAAAAAAAAAAAAGAGGAGGGGTCGGAGAGATAGCATGGAGTTAGGGCATTTGCCTTGCATGCAGAAGGATGGTGGCTCAAATCCCGGCATTCCATATGATCCCCCGAGCCTGCCAGAACTGATTTCTGAGTGTAGAGCCAGGAATAACCCCTGAGCGCTGCCAGGTGTGACCCCCAAAAAGAAAAAAAAAAGAGAAAAAAAAAAGAAACCAATTCTATCCATGTTGCAGCATAATTCAAGATTTTATCTTTTCTTACAGCTGCATAGTATATACCATTGTATGTACTTACCACAACTTCTTGATGCATTCATGTGTAGTTGGACATTTGGGTGTTTTCATGTTCTAGGTATTGTACTAAACATTGTAGTGAACATGGTGCATGTGCATATATCCTTTAAAATTTGACTTTTTGTGTTTTGGGCTGAATGCCAAGAAATGTAACTGCTGGGTTACATACATTCTTACTGTTATGAAAAAATTGCACGCTATTTTCCATAGAGGTTGAGCCAGACGACATTCCCACCAACCATGAGTGAGGGCCTTTTCCTGACTGCACCAGAACCACACTTGTTTTCAGTCTTTCTGATTTATGCTCTTCTCACTGTGTGACTTAATATCTCATTATTTTGATTTACATTTCCCTTATAATAAGTGATGCTGAGCACTTTTTCTTTTTAATTTGCGTGTTATCTCTGTGTCATCTTTGGTGATTTCAGATAGCTTCTCCTAAGGAACTCAAGTATAATAAGATAGAGACAATGAAGATGTAAAGGAAGACTTCTATTTTAATATTCTTATTGAAGTATAATTGAAATTAAATAAATAGTGCAGTTATACAGTTTGAAATTTTGATAATATGTATTCATTTGTCAAACTTTACTACAATAAGAATAATGAGCATATCCCCTGAAAGTTTTTATGTTATTGATGAAGAAGGGTCTTACTTAGATTTCAATTCTTTTATTGTTGTTTGTTTGTTTGTTTTTGTTTGTTTTGGGCCACACCTAAGGCACTTAGAGGTTACTCCTGGTTCTGTGCTCAGAAATCACTCCTGGCAGGCTCAGAGATCCTATGGGAAGCTGGGGATTGATCCCGGATTGCCTGCATGCCTGGTGTGCTATCGCTCCAGCCCCCAGATTACAATTCTTTTGAGGAATTTTATTGAAAAAGTAATACTTGGAGCTGGAGCGATAGCGCAATGGTAGGGTGTTTGCCTTGCATGCAGCTGACCCAGGACGGAACTTGGTTCAATCCTCAGTGTCCTATATAGTCCCCCAAGCCAGAAGTGATTTTTGAGCACATAGCCAGGAGTAACCCCTGAGCATCACCAGGTGTGACCTCCCCAAAAAAGAAAAAGTAATACTTAAACAAGAAGGAAAAATAAGAAGGAAGATGGGGATGACATGAAATCAAAAGTGGTAAAATTATATTGGACCCTGAAAGCTAATACAGGGAAATTATCAGAGGGAATTCTGTACTAGAGAAAGAACAAAATATGATTTTTTCCTTCAAATTAACCTGTGACTGAGCTTAGAATTAGAGTGCATACCTGGCATATTTGATACATTGGGTTCTATTCTTAGTACTACAAGAAAAATAAAGCAAAAAAAAAGTAATATCAAATAAAAGAATTTAATTTTTAAAAGTAAGCAAAATAAAATAATTGTAACAAAAATTTCAAAAGTTTTACAGTACAATAGTTAAATAACCTAGGGAGGGGCCAGAGAGTTAGTACAGTGGGTAAAAGAGCTTTCCTTGTAAACAGTCGATCCAAATTCAGTCCCTGGCATCCCAAAAGGTCCACTGAGCACCAGCAGGAGTGATAACCTGAGGGCAGAGCTAGGAGTAACCCCTGTACACCATAAGTGTGAACTCCTCCCACAAAAAAAAAAAAAACTAGCCTAATTAAGAATGGGCAAAGATATTTACCATATTTTCCGGCGTATAAGACGACTTTTGTTTTTGTTTTGTTTTCTTTTGGTTTGGTCCCCACCCAGCAGTGCTCAGGGGTTACTCCTGGCTGTCTGCTCAGAAATAGCTCCCGGCAGGCACGGGGGACCATATGGGACACCGGGATTCGAACCAACTTGGGTCGGCTGCTTGCAAGGCAAACCCCGCTGTGCTATCTCTCCAGGCCCTCCGACTTTTGAAACAAAAAAAGTCAACCAGTAATCGGGGTCGTCTTATTCGGAGTAAATCCCGAAACATTTGCCGCTAAACGAAACAAACAAACAAACAAACAAACAAAAAAAAATATATATATATATATCAGGCCGCAGAGTTTCCAAATCTCTTCCTTGGGGACTCCCAAACAGTACTCAGAAGATTTGGGGGCCACTTCTGGCAAAACCCAGCTAACCGTGTTGGTGGTTCAGTGCTAGGGTCCGAGGATGGGGTGTTGTTTGGTTCATGTAGTGGGAGAGATTAACTGACGCCACCAGGGAATTGCCAGAAAAGGTGCCTATGATAAGGGACCAATCACTGCAAGGCTGCTCGGACCGCCTCTCTGACTCAGCCAATCCAAGCAGGCTTTTTAGGCATGCAAATTAGACAATGTTCTGGACCCCAATCGACACTGTCAAAAGCCTGCTCAGATTGGCCAGAGTCAGAGAGGAACCTTTGCTTGTTGTGATTGGCTCACTGTGGTACATATAGTTGCAGCACAGGGACATTCTGTCTGATACAACGAATATAGGCCTAAACCTATGTTTTAACTGCAAAATTAGGGGTCGTCTTATACGCCCAGTCATCTTATATGCCGGAAAACACGGTAAATAGACATTTGTCCAAAGAAGACACACAACTGGTCAAAATGCACTTGAAAAAATTCTTTTTTTTTTTTTTTTTTTGGTTTTTGGGCCACACCCGGCGGTGCTCAGGGGTTACTCCTGGCTGTCTGCTCAGAAATAGCTCCTGGCAGGCACGGGGGACCATATGGGACACCGGGATTCGAACCAACCACCTATAGTCCTGGATCGGCTGCTTGCAAGGCAAACGCTGCTGTGCTATCTCTCCGGGCCCTTGAAAAAATTCTTATATCATCAGGCATTAGGTAATGCAAATTAAGGTCACCATGTAATTTATACCTGTGGAATGGCTAGGCTGAAAAGACCAGTAATAGCAAGTGTGGGTAAGAATGGAAAAATTGAAGTTGTTTTGCATTGCTAGTGAGATTATAAAATTGTACAACCACTTTGGAAATAGTTTATAAGCAAACTTAACATGTTATATATAATTACCTATAGCAATTCCACTATGGATTGTATCAAAGATGACAATAAATATAGAGTCACACAAATTTTATGATTATAAATGTCCATCGAAGCATTATTTCTGAGAGCCAGAAGTTGAAAATTCCAGATGTTTATCATCATCTGAATAGATAAAATAGCATTAATGTGAAATAGGATTTGGAAATAAAAGAGAATGAAGTGATGAAATATGCTGCAACACAAGATGTACCTTTAAAAAATTATACTAAGTGAAATGGGCCAATTGTATGATTTCATTTATATAAAATGTCCAGAATAGGCAGACACAGACCCAAAGTTCATATGGTTGCCAGGAGCAAGCTGTGAGAAGAGAAATAGAATGTGACTGCTGATGGGTATGGGTTTCTTTGGGGATGATACATTTGTTTTAAAATTAGATGGAGATGCACTTTGCATGGCTCTGTGAAGCTACTACAGAAATGTCTGTATTTTAATAAAAGAAAAGAGTAAATTTTAGATAATATTTATGCCTTTAAAAAGCTATTATTTAAATATCATAGAGGCTTCTGTATGAAGAAGAGACTATGCTGTGGTAACTGGGCATAGAAGAGCTATGTTTTGGATGAATTAGGATAGTGGTCCTGAGGTGCTGGGAGCTTGAAATGGTGAGGGGGTGGTGAGTGAAATACACTTTTTTGTTGTTGTTGTTGGGCTCAGGGGTTATTCCTGGCTCTGCACTCAGAAATCACTCTGGCAGGCTTGAGGGACCATATGGGAAACTGGGAATCAAACCACAGTCTGTCCTGGGTTGGCCTCATGCAAGGCAAATGCCCTATCGCCGTGCTATCTCTCCAGCCCCTGAAATACACTTCTTTTTCTGGGGGGTGAGGGGTAGGTCCATACACGGCAGCGCTCAGGTGTTACTCCAGGTTCCATGCTCAGAAATCGCTTCTGGCAAGCTCAAGGGACCATATGGGATGCCAGGATTCAAACCACCATCCTTCTGCATGCAAGGCAAACATCCCATCTCCATGCTATCTCTCTAGCCCTCTGAAATACACATCTTAACTCTCCACCCCTCTCTCTCTATGCCTCAAGATACAAATGTCCTTAGATCACTAAGAGAAATCAGTTGCTGAACACCCCCTACTGCTTTTTCCAGGAGATAATATCTTTGTGTCAGCAGCAAAAGGAGATGTGCTTTGCAAGCAATAAGAGTCATTTTTTAAAATTTGAGGCGAAAGCAAGATAGACCTTAAAACTCCAGTCTATTCAGTGTAATTGGTTGATTTTCATGTGCTCTTGCCTAAAGAACTCTTGTTTTGATTGGTAAATCTTTTGCAGCGTTCAAGCATTTCCAAAGAGCTTAAGTTTCTTTTATATCCAGAAACAGTTGAGCATAAGTTCCTTTTTTGACTACACATAAGACCTCTAAGGAATATGAGTTGATTGGAGCTTCAGAAGTGTTTGCTGGATGTTTTACTCTCCTGTGACTCGAAAGTCATCACATTCTTAGCAGGCCAAGCTTAGGTGCCTGGAAGAAATCTCCCAAATCAGATCTTTGGGTCATCATCCCAGGTTGTTTTCTCTCAAATTCATGTTCTCTGTAGATCCTAAAACGTTGTTTCTAGTATTAACAGAAGTTGAGCCATCTTCACTTCTTGGCAAGGGAGCAAGTGACACAATGCGGAAAGAATGTGGTTTCTCAATTAATTGCACAAAACAAGATGTTCACTGTGTGTATGCCGTTCTTTCTAATTACAGTATCTCCTCCTTCCTTTCCACCCTCCTGGTAATCAATATGCATGTATCTTAAAAAGTGGAATAAGACCATGTCTAGAAGTAAAAACAGTAATATGCTTCTGATTTTCTCTTACCCACCAAACTAGGTATGATTGTTTTCAGATAAATTTTATTTAGGAAAACAGCGAAGTACAGAATGTTTCAGGGTAGCTGAAGGTTCCCATGCTTATTAGAATAAAATCACAGAAACATTGTAGTATAGGGAAAAAAAAAAACCTTACTGAAAGAAGATTTTTACTGAGGCAAAAAGTAGAGACAGCAAGTAAGGAGCAATAGTACAGTGGGGAGGATATTTGCCTTGTGCAAACTGACCCAGATTCAATCTTTGGTATGTCTATGGCCCCCTAAGTCCCTCTAAGAGTAATACCTGAGCACCACCACACAAGGCCCCCAAACCAACACCAAAACAAAATAGAGATAGTAAAGGGCACAGAACTCAAGCTGTCTTTTGGAGGAATGTTGCAGAGTTTGATCATCTTAGCCAGAAAGAGACCGGTCAGTTTCTTTCTTTTTTTTTTTTTTAAATGCTTTCTTTTGGTGGGGGGGAGTCACACCCAGCAGTGCTCAGGGATTACTCCTGGCTCTACACTCAGAAATAGCCCCTGGCAGGCACAGGGGACCATATGGGATGTCAGGATTCAAACCACTGTCCTTCTGCATGAAAGGCAAACCCCTTACCTCCATGCTATCTCTCTGGCCCCAGAGACCAGTCAGTTTCGAAACTAATCTACATCTCTCTGTCTCAGTCTCTCTCTCTCTTCCTCCCTCTCCCTTACTTCCTCCCTCCCCTTTTCCTTCTCTTTCTTCTCTCTTTCTCTTCTCTCTCTCTCTTTCCCCACTCCCTCCCACCCTACACAGTCTACACCCAGGCTACCTTCCTCTTTGTCTACTAGGACACACGAGCAGGTGACATACTCTGTGCAGGTGGCTTCTGGAAATCACTCCGTCTACTGTCTTGACAAGGTCTATTCTCTAGCATGTCAGAGAAAGTGTGGGCACATTGGATACGTAAGATGTGTGGCTCTTCAGCTAGTTTTATTTTAGCCCTTTGAAATATACTCATTCCAGCCTTGTCATTATTTTCTGTTATATCCATGTGTATGCTTACACATATACACAGATACATGAAGTCACACACTATTTGTTCCAGCTATGGCCCTCTATTCTAATTACAACTAGAAAATTTAGCCTCTGTTCCTCCAGATTAAATGTCTGAAATGAGAAAACAAGTATGCAGACACATAGCACCATAGTAGTAGTCCACTATATATAATATCTGAATTAAGATCCCAGACATTTCATGAAAATGGAACTTCATGCAGGGACATTTCAGAGCTCTGTTTTGGTTAAGAAATATATGGCATGAGGTTTATTCAGAAAATTACTATCACCATGACTGGTTTTATCATAATTGTATGCTTAAGGAACAAAAGTAAAAAAATTGGCATGTAGGGAAGGAAATGAGTAGTAGTAGAAAGGAACTAGGGATCTGAGTTTGTCCACCTGTATGAATTGTATTTGCCAAAAGTGCAGAAAAGCCACATCCTGTGTCTCTCTTCCAGCTTTCTTTAGCCTCTTGAATGCAACTTTGTTCTTTCTCCCATATTTACTGACCACAGATATTTGAGAGTGGCCATAATCCTGGGCAAGTGTAGTGAGAAAACCAACAGCTCTCAAAAGTCCAAAGTATGGATATGTGACATAAGCAGTTCATAAATATAGCATCAGTTATTTAGAGAAAATACTTAAAATAGTTTTCTTTATTTCATTTGAATAAGTGAATTGGGGGTCATACCTGGTGGTTTTGGGGAGGTTCTTCCTGCTATGAGTCCTGGGGTTCCTTCCAGCATTCCTGAAATGCCAGGAATCAAACCTGGACCCTCTGCACAGTGACGCGATGGGAGAAAGACGAATACACAGAGACAGCGGTGGACGGAAGCAGATGCTCTGGTGGAGTATGTGGGGCTGCAATGTTTTATGTATGAAACTAGAGCATTAACTGTATTGTAAATCAAGGTGCCTAATTTTTAAAATGTAATAATATGAGGCTGGAGAGATAGCATGGAGGTAAGGCGTTTGCCTTTCGTGCAGAAGGTCATTGGTTCGAATCCCGGCATCCCATATGGTCCCTCGAGCCTGCCAGGAGCAATTTCTGAGTGTGGAGCCAGGAGTAACCCCTGAGCACTGCCGGGTGTGACCCCAAAACCAATAAATAAATAAATAAATAAATAAATAAATAAAATGTAATAATATGGGGGTGGAGCATTAGCACAGTGGGTAGGGCACTTGCCTTGTATGCAGCTAACATAGGTTTAATTTCCCAGCGCCCCATATAACCCCATGAGCACTGCCAGGAGTGATGTCTGAGTACAAGAGATGGGAATAAACCCTGAGCACTACTGTGTGTGGTCCCAAAAACAAACAAATATTAATTTAAAAAACCCAGCCCCTCACATACAAATCCTGTGCCCAGCCCGTCAACTTCTCTCCTATCCTCTTTTGCAAACTTGTATTATGATACCAACTGTGTGTCAGCATAAAAAAACACATCAACTTTCATAATGCTCTATTTTAAATGTTTATGATTTTTAAGAATATCGTATTGTAAACCAGCAATAAGGCTGTTACTGAATTTAACTGAAGTTTCCTTTTTGAATATGAGGAAGTACTGTAACTATAAATGGGAATGGCTGAATGTCAATTATTGACCTGCTAAGAGAAACACTTGAGCAGTCTTGTGTATCAAGAATATGAGGAAATGTTTGCTCTGAACTCCTGTGCGGTCCCACATGAGTGTCATTCTATTCTCTTCTTTCTGCAGAAGCCTGTGTTCTCTCTTGAAATTTTCTTTTCTCTATATTTTTTAAGTTTCTTCATTAAAGAAAATAATGTAAGAAAACTTGGTAAACACTTAAGCAGAACAAAGGAAAGCAACCAGGCGTGGATGGTAGGGCAAGAAGACAGGAGCTTGACTCATAATCTTCTCATCTTCACTGTCTTCTTAAGAGAGATAGAATGTGTCAGTTGATTTGCTGGTGCTTTATCCCATTGTGGTTCTGTTCTAAGTGGCAGGAAGCAATCCATGCTTTATTAAGTGAACTAGAATTTAGAAGAATGAAGTTTCGGTACTGGCATTAGCCCACTGGCAGCACTTACCTGAACCCAGCCAAGTTGAGTAAAGCTAATAAAGAACACATCCTCTACGTCACTATGCCAAGGCCTGTAATACATTGTCATGAATGAAGACAAGATCCCAGTCCAAAAGATTGATCAATAAAATGGACCTCTGTTTTTTTTTTCATTTTCTATGTCACATAGACACACACATATAAACTGCACTTAATACATTCTATGGATCCATTTCTAAGAGTTATGTTATTGCAGAGAACAAAGATCTTGTCATGAAATATTTAGGGCTACTCATATTCCCAACTAAGGGTTGTTGGGGAAAAATAGAAACCAGCAGAATCTGGAAACAACTGAGATGCCTAACAACAGATGAGTGGCTAAAAAAAAAACTGTGGTACATATATGCAATGGAATACTATGCAGCTATTAGAAAAATGAAGTCATGAGATTTTCTTTTACATAAATGAACATAGAACTATTATGCTGAATGAAATTAATCAGAGGGAGAGACACAGAATAGTCAATTTGTGGGATTTAAGAAAAATAAAAGACTGGGGCCAGAGAGATAGCATGGAGGTAAGGCGTTTGCCTTGCATGCAGAAGGTCGGTAGTTCAAATCCGGCATCTCATATGGTCTCCCGAGCCTGCCAGGAGCTATTTCTGAGCATAGAGCCAGGAGTGACCCATGAGTGCTGCCGGGTGTGACCCAACTCCCCCCAAATATATATATATATATATATATATATAAGATAGTATAGTAAAAATACCCAGAGACAATAGAGGTGAGGTTTGAAAGGACCAGCCCATGATATGAAGCTTAACACAAAGGTTGGTGTGTGCAGTTAGAGAAATAACTACACCAACAACTATCATGACAATGGTAGTGAGAGAAATAGAATGCCTGTCTCGAATACAGGCGGTGTGGGGAAGGAGGGAAATGGGGGACACTGTGGTGGAAAGGTTGCACAGGTGAAAAGGGTGTTCTTTTTATTCTTTTTTTTGGGGGGGGGCACACCCGGCGGTGCTCAGGGGTTACTCCTGGCTGTCTGTTCAGAAATAGCTCCTGGCAAGCACGGGGGACCATATGGGACACCGGGATTTGAACCATCCACCTTTGGTCCTGGATCACCTGCTTGCAAGGCAAATGCCGCTGTGCTATCTCTCAGGGCCCGGGTGTTCTTTTTATGACTGAAATCCAACTACAAACATGCTTGTAACCATGGTGCTTAAATAAAGACTTAAAAAAAAAAAGCAGAATCCTAATGCCTTTATTATAAATAGGCATGTTTAATTCTTATACTTTATTTGGTGATGTGCTCTTATTTTGTATATTGATGTTATTGTAGTAAAATAGAACAAAAAATGGTCTTTGGAGACAGTAATATCTAGGTTCCTGATTTTACCATGTTTTGGTTATTCCTGTGATTGGATTTGTTTCTCAGTCCTTCGCTGGTTTGGACTCTTGGTCTGTTTCAGTTGTGCCTACTGTGAATGTTTTACTTCAGGATGTCATAAGAAGTGCACATTGGAGTCTAAAAGAGTAAATAAATACCCTGACTTAGCATATTGTAATAAAGATATTGAGGGGCTGGTGAGATAGCATGGAGGTAAGGTGTTTGCCTTTCATGCAGAAGGTCATCAGTTCGAATCCCGGCATCCCATATGGTCCCCTGTGCTTGCCAGGAGCAATTTCTGAGCATGGAGCTAGGAGTAACCCCTGAGCACTGCTGGGTGAGACCTCCCCCACAAAAAAGATATTGAATTCTTTTCTTTTAAAATTTGTGTCATGCCTGGTGGTGATCCCAACTCAGTATTTTGTTAGTTGCTACTGGGATTGCTTAGGGGACCACATGGTGTCAGGAATATAACCCAGACCTGCATGCAGGGCATGTGCTCAGTCCATTGAGCTCTTTGTCTGTTTTAGATATTTTTTCTAATTTTGTATATTCATTAGCAACAGAAGATGCTTAATGTTGTTCCTTATCTGATCTCAGCACAAGTTGAAACAAACTTCAGGGCATTATATCCATGTTAAATACAGGCATTTTATGGGAGTTCTCTTTTTTTTTCCTTCTGCTTCTAAGGTGTCTGATGGTAATTTATAGAATTGGAAAGTGGTTTATAATTCTTTTTTAGTATAGTACCCAGATTGTAATAAACTGAATATTTACCTCTTATAAATGCTTTCATCAGATAAGGGAATTTCTCATTTTCCCAATGATAATTTTTCATTGAAATCAGTAGAGATATGGAATTTATCCTAAATAAAGATAATATATGTGGTTTCATGAAAGCATACCTCAAATTTACTTGCCTATGCATGGTCACTATTCAGAAGATACTGCAGAGTCAGTCTTATTTAGAATGTTCTATGGAAAAGAATGTAGGCTACAAAAAATATGTTAACCTTTTGTTTATCTGTCAATTTACTACTATATTAGACTACGTACCTTCATAGAACTGCTTAGAAGGGTATTTAGTGAATACCATTTTATTTATTAATTTTGGTATTTGGGATACACTCATAATGCCTGGCACAGTTACTCCTGGCACAGGGATCATATGGGATTGAATCCAGGTCAGTGTGTGCAAGGCAAGCACACTACTCACTGTATTATTGCTCTGGTCCCTGGGCACCATTTTAGTAAGAAAGTTATCATTTATCAAGACAATATATGATCCCAAAATATGGTAGCAGATGCTACAATACATTATCTCAGTAAGTCTCATTAACTGCCTTGTAGTAGTTATAGTACAGGGCTTAAGGTGTTTCTTTTGCCAGTAGCCAAACACAATTCTATTCTGGACTCCACATACGGTCCCTCATATGTCAGGAGTGATCCCTTGAGCACAGGGCCTGGAATAAACCCTGAACACTGTTGGGTGTGGCAAAATAAATAATGAAATTTAAAAAATAATGAGTATGTAATATTTCAAAAGGAGATACTTAAAATTTTCAAAATATAATGAAATGTTTGAGTTAGTCAAATGTATAAATTGAATAAGTGAAAAGAGGATAAATTTTTGGGAAGACTTCTAGGGATTGTATCATTTGATAAAGAACACCAATAGAGAAAAATACATTATAAAATAAGTTGCCATGGGAATAAGTAATGAGTGTCACAGGCACTAGCATGTCAAAGTTATGGTAAAGAAGAAATCATTTCAAAAGCTGAAATATAGGACATATGTCATAAATCTGAAGTAAAAGGAGGTGAAATAATAAGCAAAGTCTGTTTTAGAGAGACTTGATCCAAAAGAAAAGGGAGCTCACTGAAGGTTTTCTGGCTGGTGTGAAATAATATTTGTGATTTATACAGATCTTTGGACCTATTGTATAAAATATCTAGATAATAATGGAATAGATAGGGGCCGGAGAGATAGCATGGAGGTAAGGCATTTTGCCTTTCATGCAGGAGGTCATCGGTTCGAATCCCGGCATCCCATATGGTCCCCTGTGCCTGCCAGGAGCAATTTCTGAGCCTGGAGCCAGGAATAACCCCTGAGCACTGCCGGGTGTGACCCAAAAACCACAAAAAAAAAAAAAAAAATAATAATGGAATAGATAATAGATAATAATGGTCAGAAGCATCAAGATCGTTCATTGGACATTCCCATTATTATGGCAGGAAATAACAAGTATCTGATATCATGGCAGATGAGGTTAGAAAAAAATTACTTTGAAACATTAAGGGAACAATTTCTCTGGAAAAAATATTTTTGGCTCATAGTATAATTACACATTTAGTGCTAGAGTATAATAGAACCAGAGCTGCTTCAGTTAAGAAACCAAGAAGGGGGCGCAGCCAGAAAGGCGGCCGCCCCCTGGCCTGTCGCGCATCGCATGTTCGTGGGGCACCAGACACTAAACCATTCGTAGACTACCTGCTTCTGGGTCAGGGTTTCATACGTAGCAGAGCAGCTAAAAAAAAACAAAAACAAAAACAAACAAACAAACAAAACCCAAGAAAACCCTGCGCTTGTCAAATTAAGAGAGTAAATGGTGGGACCACACTATACGCCAAATCTAAATATAGATATGTGTTCAGTAAAACACTATTCAATAATAGCCAAGATATAGAAACACTCTGTTTCCAAAAATAGATGATTGGATAAAGACAATGTGGTAGGAAACAGAAATAGCTCATAGGGCTTGACTGAGGCTTTTCATAGGAGGGGCATGGGTGGTCCATCACATAGTTTCCAAGCACCACTCAGCTTTCTCTCTCCCTTTGTCTTTCTCTTTCTCTCTCCCACACTCACACCCACATAGCACTGGGATGGACTATTAATTCGGCCATAAAAAAGATGAAGCTTTGGGCCAAAGAGATAGCATGGAGGTGGGGCATTTGCCTTGCATGCAGAAGGACGATGGTTTGAATCCCGGCATCTCATATGATCCCCTGAGCTTGCCAGGAGCGATATCTGAGCGTAGAGCCAGGAGTAATTCCTGAGCGCTGCCGGGTGTGGACCCCCCCCCCAAAAAAAAAAAAGATGAAGCCTTGTGTTGGGGGAAGCTGAATCCCTTGTTGGTTGGTTGTGAATCCAGAAATATCTCCCAAAATGAGAGTTTAATTCCCATTCTTATGTCTCCCTTTTGGGGGAAACCTAAGTGATAATTCTCCGCAGCAAATAATCCAGACAGATAGAAAGGTTGGGGGACAAAAGTTCGGCAATGAGAGGCCTTTAACAGTTCTGATGCCAGCTCCAAAACAACCTCCGAGCCAGCAGTCAGCTCTGCCAAAAAGCCTCCTCTCACCTCGCCAACAAGCTCTTCTATAGTTGTAATGGTCATTAATACTAGAAAATTATTCTCATTGTACATTAAGATCTACAGATCTTATATCATTATGAAAACTGGTGCAGTACCTGTTACTAATTTATGTTCTATTTGACAGTTGCCTCTATAGTGTACTTTAAGTGAAGAAAATTATGGATTACTAATTATACTTATTTGTAATTCTCTTTATTATCTATTAATCTAGAACATTTCTTCTTTACTTTCCTGTTTTTATGACCTTATTATTTTCTATTGTTAATTTGATTTTTAAAAGTTTTAATAGTTTTGATACTAACGCTACAGTATTGTTCAAGTTTATGTTATTGATATAAAAATCACTGTATACCATTGCTACAGAAAAGCCCATGATCCTCCACTGTCCCTTTATCATCTCCATTTGACCTTACTTCCCTTACCTATCCCTCTTTATTTGATGATTCACAAGTATGCTTTTGGTGTATATTCTGACTATCCATGGCCTCCATCCTGGTGCTCCAGACTCTCCTCCTGAATTGCTGTATTGCTTCCTGTACAGCCTAATCATCCACAACCTCATCACACCCACTCATCCACAACCTGAAACTCTCAGATATACTGTTCAAGATGTCATTTATACCAGTTGGTATTACCATATTCTTGATTTGTTGTTTCTATATATCACAGACTAATTCAGTCATCCTTTATTTATACTTCTGTCTCTGACTTACTTCACTCAGCAGGTTACCTTTGAATTTTATCAGATTGCCATGAAATTTATGCCTTAAATATTTCTGGTTGTTGCATAGTATTCTATTATGCATATATATCATAACTTCTTTATCTGTTTTTGGACATTTGAGTTGCTTCCTTATACTGGTTTTGTAGAGTTGCATTTAACATGGGTATTCATATATCCTTTCAAATAGAACATAGGAAAAATAGATAGTTGGGTCAAATAGAGGCTTCATTCTTAAGTTTTTTGAGAGTTCTTCATATTTTTCCAGATGTAGTGCTAGGGATCAAGACAGAGTCAGAACATGTATGACAAGTTCCTTACTCCCTTTCTAAACTCTCTTTACCCTCTCCCATTTTAAGTTCAAATTGTTTTTAGTTTTAATTTTCATAGACCTAATTGCTGTACAGTTATGAAATTTCAGGAATTTGGAATGTGTGTAATTGTCATCACTTCCTCCACAAAAGTTCCAGTGCTACTTCCACTATCATAAGACCCTCTCCCTGTACCTCCCAATACTTTCCTTTCCCTCTGGCCATCACCACAATTTTCTCTGAGTTTAGGAGTTAGTGAGTGGTTGGAGAATCAGCTTTTTTCCCCTTTAGTTATTCATAATTTATATATGAGGATACTTTTGTTGGTGTACACCTGGTGATGCTCAGGGGTTACTCACTTCTTGCAGTGCTTAGGGAACAATATGGGATGCCAGGAATTGAACCTTGGTCAGCCACGTGAAAGGAAAAGACCCTACCTCTGTGCTATGGCTCTGGCCCTGATTTCATTTTTTTTAAGTGGTAGAGTTCTCTTATTATATAGGCCACAGCTTCTTTAAAATCATTTATGAATTGGAATTTTGGTTGATTGCATGTTTGGGCAGTGAGAGCCCTGTGAGAATGCTCTCCTATGAACATAAGGGTACATTAACTTTTCAAATCAGAGTTTTTAAATTTTTCCAATTAATGCCTAGAAACCATATTGCCTGATCATATGGGTTTCCATTTTGCCCCTGTGTACTTTTGATATACCAGTAGCTATATTATTCTCTGAGCATCCTTGTTACTTTCTGACAAGTGTTGTCAAGTACATTTTGAACCTTTGCTATCCAGTGCTTATGCCCTGAATTGTGACTGACTCTATAGATTTCTTTCTATATTCTCCAAACTGTACTCCTCTAGGAGAAGGATCATGTTAGGGATTTTAAACATAGCATAGATAATTGGGCAAACTTAGCATTCACTACCTTTTTGTTTGACTTGAGGTTTGGATTTGGTATGGGCTAATAATGCTGAAAGCTATTTCTGGCGTAGTGCTCTCGGTCCATATAATGCAATGATCACATACCGACAACCTACATGCAAAGAATGAACTCCAGCCCTTTGAGCCATTTACCTAGTACTAAAGATTGTGCCAAAAGCCAGATGAAACTACAGGAATCTAATTTAAGTAAGGTTCTAATTTAGCCAACCTTAGAAACATCAAAATGTATTTGAAAATATACCTATCCTTCAACCTTTTCTAAAATAGGACAATTATTAATTAGCTGCATTTGTAAAATATTTGAATAGATTGTGTTTAAATGACAAAGTCAAGGTCACACCTTAAGTCGCAGAGCTAGAATTAAATTCCTGGTCTCCTGACATCGCCCCAGTTTTTTTCAACTAGGATAATTAAGTTAGAATCTAGCAGAACATGCAGTGTTCTTCCCAATGCAAAGAACTTTCAAATCTAGGAGTCCCTGGGGATAGCTTTAAAATCCATTATTAAAGAGCTTTTAAGTAGTATGAAATCTATTCTCATTAATAACTACTCAAACATGACCTCCATGACCTGATTTTTCAGAGCTGTTAAATATAATTGGTGAATTTATTCTGTCGATTCAGGTCAAGCAGGACTTCTTTGTCAGCTGTTACCACAGTTTCTTTTATGGATACTTGAAAATAAGAGAAGAAAAACTGTTGGAGTGTCTGGTGAAGCCTTATTCTGTTTTCCTCTCTATCTTTTTTTATACTGTGCATAAGTCCTAGGTGCCAGTTAAAAACTTAGCACCTTGTCATATGGTGGAAGGAATGCCAGAAGTAATCCTGGCCATTTTAGCCTCCAAAGACTATTACTGAAGATAAGTGGTATAACTTGAGAGTTTATCATAATCTATATCAAATAAGACAATTTGGTAGGCTCAGCCTTAGGCACAGTTAACTAGAGTTTGGTACTTTTTTCCTTTTTTCCTAAGATGAATGTATTAGACAAAGAGAAAAGTTCCCTCTAGCTACTATTTGCTGCTTGCTCTCTCTCTCCCCTCCCTTTCTCTCTCACTCTCTCACTTTCCCACTCTAACTCACTCACTTACTCTTATGGTCTCACCCCTCACTCTCAAGCACTCTCATTTTCCTTCATATTAGCCCTATTGCTCTTTCTCTGTCTGGATGAGTCATTCTCTACTCCCTCCCCTCATAGTTCCTCTGGAGACCAATTGGTGCTTCTACTGAAACCACATCTCTGCCTAAACAAGGATACATTCCAGGCCTTGGAACAATCTTCCAAACCTGCTTTTTTTCCTTTTGTTTGTTTTGGAGCTTACACCACGCAGAGCTCCGGGATTACTCCTGACTCTGTGCTCAAGAATCTTTCCTAGAGATGCTCAGGGGTCCATATGGATGCTGGAGATGGAACTTGGGTTGACTACATGCAAGACAAACACCTTTCATGCTGTACTCCCTTACTCTTCTTTTTTCTGTCCTTTAAAGTTTTCTTTTGACAGACTTTTTGGTGTAAAATGTATTTCTTCTGTAGTTAATGTTTTGCCAATTAATGTTTGTGAAATCCGAAGGGTTGAAGACCCCTTTATATTCTTCTAGAACTTTGTTGTTTCAGCTTTCATATTAATCATTTGCATCTGTTGTAAGGTTTAATTCTAAAGCTATTAGTTTAGAATTTTGCTGGGCTGGAGATAATATAGTGCAGGTTCAATCCTGGGCACAACATGGGTCCTCAAGCATCTCCAGATGCAGACCAGCCTGGAGGCCCCAGGCACTATCAGGGTGATCTTAGTAATCGCCAGCATCTCATCCTCAGTTCCTTATATTGAACAGCCAGCCTGGTTAGCCAAGAATCACTGGGTCTCCTGAGCACTGCCTAGAAATACTCCCCTACTGAAGGAAAAGAGAATCTTGGATCTTGGTGCCAAAGTTGGCACCATCTCATCGCTGGGACTTAGCATCAGGCTCACACTTTCTAGCAAGTATTACTGAGATTAGTCTCCAAGTTCTGAGTACCATTGGAGAGCCCCTGACTTCATCTCAGAAAAGAAAGAATTTTCTATCTGTGTTCAGGAATAATATTAATCTATAGTTTCAGTATATTTTTGCCAGATGTTGGTGTGAAGTCCTTTGTTATGTTGGCCTCATAAAATGTGTTGGAAAGTATTTCCTCTTCCTCACCTTTCTAAAGAAGTTTTAGTGATGGGTGATGTTCCATCCCAGGCACCAACTCCACTCCCCAAAATGGAAGTTTTGTACAGTTTGTTACTCATTGTTGTTGTTGCTTTGGCTTGGGGATTCAGCAGTACTCAGAGAAGTGCTCAGTGATTACTCCTGGGTCTGCTCTAAAAAATCACTCCTGGAAAGCTCGGGAACTATATGGAGTGCTGGGGATCAAACCTGGGTCGGCTGTTCAAAGCAAATGCCCTACCTTCTGGGCTCTAGCCCTAGGTTAATATCTTTTTAACTCAACATTAAAGTCATCTGGGCCTAGATTATTTTTTATGGGTCACACCCGGCAGCAGCACTCAGGGGTTACTCATGGCTCTACACTCAGAAATCGCTCCTGGCAGGCTCGGTGGACCATATGGGATGCCAGGATTCGAACCACCATCCTTCGGCATGCAAGGCAAATGCCCTATTTCCATGTTATCTATCTGGCCCCATGGGCCTAGACTTTTTTAGGAGCAATTTTTTACTGCAGTTGAAAATTTTTATTCTTATATATTGCCTGTTTCCATTTTTATTCCTTTTATATGTATATATATATATATATATATATATATATATATATATATATATATTGATTTTTGGGTCACCCCTGGTGGTTCTCAGGGGTTACTCCTGGCTCTGTGCTCAGAAATCGCTCCTGGCAGGCACAGGGGACCATATGGGATGCCGGGATTCGGAACAACATCAGTCCTGGGTTGGCCACTTGCAAGGCAAGTGCTATGCTATCTCTTTGGTCCCTTGTTTTTCTTTTTTATACAATTTTATTATAATTTAATATGGTTTTGATAATTTTTAGGTTTATAGTTTTGAAATACAGACTTATGGCACTTCAGGATACCTATAGCTGTCCACCACTGGGAACCACCAAATAGTGATTTTATCACTCACCTCTGCTCCAATCTTCATTTCCCATAAATGAAAAGTTACCTTGATAACAAAATCTTTAATATAAAAAAAATAAACGTTGGTGTATTTTTTTGGGCCACACACAGCAGCGTTTAGGGGTTACTCCTGGCTCTGCACTCAGAAATCACTCCTGGCAGGCAGGCTTTATGGATATATGGGATGCCAGGGATCAAACCCGGGTCGGCTGCATTCAAGGCAAATGCCCTACCCTCTGTGCTATCACTCCTGCTTCCTCAAATTTTATTTTGATATATGATTACCAGATTTGCTTTAAAATAATCTGATTTTGGCACTGATTTTGGCTTTCATTTGTTTCTGTGAATATGCCTTTGGCTGGCTCATGGTGTATTTATTGTTGTCTGGTTTCCATCCAATTTAATATGTTCATTTCAAAATTTGTCACATAAATATTTGAAGACACTAAATTCTCAATTTTATGGCATGTTTTGACTTTTGGTACAGCTTTTTTTTGTCATTATCACCACCTTGGGCCATTATGAGTATCTTTAAGATCCGAATTCCACAGATTCATTGCTCAAGATCACTAACCTCTGGGGCCAGAAACTCTGATTAGTGCGCTTGTGTATATGTTGTTATGCAGGAGGTCTGGATTCAGTCTCTGGCATTACATGGTTCCACAGACAATTCCGGGATAAACCCCTAAGTACTGCCAATTGTAACCACAAAACTAAAAGATTTTAAATTAAAAAAATTAAAAATCAAGGACAAAGAGATAGTATAGTTGGAAAGATACTTGCCTTTCACATGAATCACTCCCAGCACCACACATGCTCTCCACAGCACCTCCAGGAAAGATCCCTGAGCACAGTGCCAAGAATCAGCCCTAACACAACCAGGTGTACCTTCTATATCCCTGCCCCACCTCTAAAAAGAGCAGTACTCCAGGCTTAGTGAACAGTGAAAGTCCTTCAGCAGCCTTGGAACACATTTGAGTCTCTTGCAGATATTTAAATACATTTTTTTTCAAGTAACTTGCTCTTTTCATCTAAATTTTCAATTAATTTTGATGGATTTATTTGTAATATCTCTACTATCTTTTAACTTAATAATACTCTCCTTTAATCATAATAACTGAAGATTGAATTTTCTTTTAATTTTTCTTGATCAGGCTTGTTTTGAGGAGCTAGCTTTTGAAAGAATCACTGTGGTGTATGTCTACCCTATTTTCTTTAACTTTTCCACTCATCTCTAGTTTTTCCTTTTCTTTGCTTTGAGTTTACATTGTTCTTTTTCTAACTTCATGAAGTAGAAGTTTAAAATAAAAGACCTTTCTTTTCTTATAAACATTTAGGTTTTTAAATTTCTCTCTGATAACTGCTTTACATGTTTAGGTATAAATTTGCATATTTAAATGTCATAGTTGAATTAATTTTAAGTCTCCAGATTTCTCTTTTTTTTTTTTTTAATTTTTGACTTTTCAGGCCACACCTGTTTGATGCTCAGGGGTTACTCCTGGCTAAGCGCTCAGAAATTGCCCCTGGCTTGGGGGGACCATATGGGATGCCCGGGATCGAACCGCAGTTTTTCCTTGGCTAGCGCTTGCAAAGCAGACACCTTACCTCTAGCGCCACCTCGCCGGCCACTCCAGATTTCTTATTTCTATTTGTAAATAAATTTCTGTGGTGTTTGAGTTATTTTCTAGTAATGTCATTTAATATCAACACTTTGGGTTTATTTATTTCTTACTAATTTCTATTTAAATTCCATTGTGATTGCAAAACATTCTGTATTATTTTAGTTGTCTGAACCTTATTGAAAAAAATTTTATTCTGCTTTTTCCAAAAGTATTTGCTGGTATATGAATGGTTTTATTTTTTCAATTAGAGACTTTGGTTTCTTTTGAGACTATTTTTGTTTAAATTTGAAAAGTAAATCCAATTTAATCTTTCCTACATATTGTTGTCCACTTATATTATTACCCCTTATCCAAAAGTACTAAGGAAGTATTGAATAGGATATTTTCCTATTTTTTATGAAAATGATAATTTGTAGTATTTTGCTATTCTTTTTTTTTTTAATCATACCACTAACACTTAACACAATTGATGTATAAAAAACACCCAACTTGGTTGCCAGGTCCCAGTTTCAAAATGTAAGTCCTTAATCCAACTTACTTTGAAACTGTGGTGTGGATGCATGGGGAGATATAATTTTCTCTTCTAATCCTTAGATCTTCATTCTAGATAGGTAAAGATTTAGGCTTATATGAGAAATTTTATCTCTGAATTATCTGTTTATACACTTTAGCTAGATGTCTTGAGGGGTAAATGTTAATACTTTCTCTGCATCTGCCAGAAATAATTAAAACTTTTCATTCTAGTCAATCTAAATTTAGTTTCCTCCATGGAATTTTCTAGGATTTAGGTCAGATGCCATGAAACTAGCTATTTGGCTTAAAAATTACCCAAGTGGAAGAAGCACTTTTTTTTAACTGTCTGGGATGGGAATGTGGGTGGGTGGAGAGGGTGATAGAACGAGTTTTTTTCTTGCAGTTGTGATTCCAAAGAACCCCTACCCTGCCTCTGATATGAGCACTGAGAAGCCCAGCATCCACAACAGCACCACAACTGTCTTGGAGCATCAACCAGGGCAAAAGAAACGTAAACAAGGAAAGAAGCGGGGCCGATCGTCCAAGTCCCTAATCCCCCATCCCATCTCTACCCCTTCCAAGTCAGCTGAAACTTTGAAATTCCCAAAGAAGAGGGGTCCCAAACCTGGCAGTAAGGTAGGTAAAAACGTGAGTTCTCCCGAAGGGATGAAAGGTTCTAAAAGGATGACACATCCATTTCTGTCCATCAGAGAAAAGTGCTTAGTATACACCTTTACCAGGAATCTTCCTAGACTGTCATTTTTTTACTTAGCTGATTACTTTGGCCTTGTTAATATTACAGAAATCATGGTATGGACAAGGAACAAATTTTTATGTCAAAATTTTATGGACTTCCCGTTGGTTTGCAAAACTGACATTTTGGTAACCTAACTTCACATCTCTATGTATTTGAGTCACCATACCCACCTCTAAACCCTGGTTCAGCCCTCATTCTTCAGTTGATGCCTTCTACTCATTGCTCTGTTGCTTGCCCTCTTCCCTGTGTTACTCCATAGTCTTCAAGAAATAAATTCTGAGGCCTGGAGCAATAATACAGTGGGGAGAGTACTTGAGAGCACTTGCATTGTATGGAGTCAATCTATTCCTCTTAGCTCTGTCAGTAGTGATCTCTGAGTGTGGAGGCAAGAGTAAGCTCTGAGCACTTTTGAATATGTACCTCACACGCACAAGAAAAATAAATTTTGAAAGTTACTCACATTTGAAGGAACTCTTTCCTAAATAGAGCAAGTACCTTATTAATTAGCCTAGTATGGTTATACAGGCATGTGAAGAGAAAAATATAAATTGATTCCATAAATTATAAAGGTATGTCTTTTTGTGAATCAACCTGTCTTTTCAAAAAAAATAGGAAAATTATTCAGTGCTTACTAAGACAATATTAACATATATAAAATTGCTCAATGCTTACTAAAATGTTAATATAGATAAATTCACTACTGATCCCTAAGGCAATATTGATATATATGTGTCACATAACCCTCACAAAATCATAGGTGTTATATGATGTTAATGTTATTTAATAGTTAACAGTAAATTGTGACTTAGGAACGTAAAATCCCTAACCTAGTATAGATAATTGATGGCAAACACTAATTGCTGTTCAGATCTTCTAGTTTCAAGATCACTGCTACCCTACTTTATGTTCATTCTCATTTCCTAAAGGGTAGAGCTCTTTCTGTTGGTACAGAAAAGACTACAGAGTGTGGCTGAGCAACGCTACTGAAAGTTACATTTACCACCTTTTTGTCATGACCCAACTTTTGCTTATCTACCCTGGGACATCCATGAGGTCCTCAATTGCTTCTCTACATGCCCATCATTCTCACTTCCAGAATATTAGGGATTTCTCCTTTCTGAACCATAACTTCAATGCAGAAATAATACCCAGTTAACCCTGGGCATCCTTTTCCATTGTCATAAGTTCATCCCTAAGTTTTGTTGGTTGGTTAATTGGTTTGTTTTTTTTTTTTTGGTTTTTGGGCCACACCCTGTGACGCTCAGGGGTTACTCCTGGCTATGCGCTCAGAAGTTGCTCCTGGCTTCTTGGGGGACCATATGGGACGCCGGGGGATCAAACCGCGGTCCGTCCTAGGCTAGCGCAGGCAAGGCAGGCACCTTACCTCCAGCGCCACCGCCCGGCCCCGGTTAATTGGTTTATTTACTGGCTCACTTTGATACTTCTAGAATATGAGATACTCTAGAACAAGAAGTTCCAAATCTTAGTTGTCCTCTTACCTTCTTTCAGGGAAAAAAAAAATCAATGCCTTCCTGGAAATTTACCTTTTTTAAACAAGCAAATAGACAATGCACCCTTCCCCAATCCACTTGAAACTACTACTACTGCCATCATCAGTAGCTTCAGCAACCCCCAGGAGTCACTATTGCCCACTTTGGGAAGTTGCTGTGGAATATGAACCCCACCTAATCTTTTTCTCTTGGAGTGTCTTATAGCTCAGTCTCTTGGAAAATGTTCATAATATGTTGGAGAGGTGGGTGGAAGGATGGATAGATTATTTTGATGTTGCTGTTCCAATTGAGAGATAATCTCATTAGTTGGCATCAACTTCTTTATCATATCCTAATCTTTCTGTGTAACAGATCATGCTCCTGATTGGATTAAGCCTAAGACATTTTTTTTCTCCCTTACTCCCTTATTCTCATGGAGGATAAGCTGATAGTTATAAAGATTCTGAATACCAGAGTCTTTTGATGTTGTGAAGCTGTCTTGAGAAGAGACAGATTAAAGGAGGTTTTATAACTCAATAAAGCACCAGTCAGAATACAAAACACTACTAATATATAAATATATATATTTATATAATACTTAAACTTTATACATATATAATTATATTTGCTTATACTTATATATGTACATATATATTTATATATGCTAATATATAAATATATAAACAACTACTAATAACCAATATTAAGTAGAAAATTAAGCAGAAGACAAGGCTTTGTGTCAAAAGAAAAGGAGCAGTTAAGTCTATCCCAAAATGGAATTGGTCAACTCCCATCACCAGAGTGTTTCATCAGGAAGAGGAGAATATGTGTTCAAGATGACTGATTGGGTTAAATGGCCTTTAAGATCCTTCAAAATGTGACTCCTTCAAAACTGTGTCTCTACAATTGCTTCTGTTTGCTTTCCCAGGCAGTTCTAAAATATAACTAAAATCCTTTTTCTTTGTAACCTTTTTGAAAACAGTTGTTCTCATTGTGTCCTGTAGTGTGTGTGTGTGTGTGTGTGTGTGTGTGTGTGTGTGTGTGTGTGTGTGTGTGTGTGTGTCCTGTATTTTTATGGCTTGGCATTTGACTCCTTAATTCCCCTTCCTGTTCTCTTGTCAACTGTTAGAGTGTATGTTACCTTCCACTTAACTCATGACCCTTACATTCCATTTTGAAACAAAGCAGTCTTGTGATTAGAACATTGGCATTGAAGTCAAACAAGCTTATCTCATTCGTTACTACCTGTGTGACTTTGGGAAATCTTTGGGTAAATATTTTGAGCCCCAGTTTTCTCAACAATAAAATGTAAATGAGGTAGAACATGACTATGTCTAATACATATAATATGCCTTTTCTCATTCTGCTTTCTTCTACCATATTGGTGCTCTGACTCACCAATTTTATTTCTTCAGGGACCCCCCATATAACCCTATCACCATCTCAGTGAAGTTGAATTGGTACTTTCTGATTCACTGTGTATGTGAATTTTTTACAATATCAAAAATATAGTACCCCCCTGCCGCAAATATTTACCAATCTGAAGAAGGTCAGGGGGTGGGTTAGGAAGACGCCTGGGAACCCACACACCACAAGAAAAACCCAAAAGACAATGGGAAAAACTGTACTTCCAACATAGGCATAAGACCTGTAATACACCACCTCTTTACCTGCCCTCCCCCAAATGTAAGGTAGTCTTTTGCACCACTTTGGTCCCATAAAAATTTCGCTAACTCATTTTATTTCTTTTTTTTTTTTAATTTATTTATTTATCTTTTTTTTTTTTAAATGTTTGTCCTTCATATATATTTGTGAGCACATACAGTTTCAATCCCCCCCCCTTTTTTTTTTCTTCGTTTTTTGGTAGGTGACCTGTGGCTGTTATCCCATCAGTCCACCCACGAATACACAGACATTATAATGTAGCACCACTTCCCCCTACAAAGGCACACTAAGTAAAGGGGAAATTTTACATTTAAAAAAAAAAAATAAAAGAGAGCTCTTATCTACTAGAGATAGGAACTCATAGTTATTTAAAATATAGGGATATCTCCTGCCTTGAAAATATGTCATGTGGAATCAAATTAGACCTCAGGTGATTAGATACCATTCATCCAGCCTTGAACCCTGGATCTCCGACATAGAAACGGCACAGCTCTCCACAACAGCTGCAGGAAACAAACTCCATCCAGGACGGCCTTAATACGACGAGACCAACAACAAGGCCCACCTCTAACATGATATCCTGACAACGGGGAAAATGTGATCATTTTGACCTTAGAGCAGATTAGCCTACCTTACCAACTAACGACAAGACAAAACCAGAAGTCTTGGCTCCCTTTGGTAGGACAAAAACCCAAGATCGGGATTTACAGATGACTGGCTGCTTGATTCACGACCAGACTGTATACATCTTGGGACCAATAAATAAGCCCTAGTTTAGGGTTTGAACTATGACCTGCACAAGAATCATGATCCCCAGCCCCAAAGATCCGGCAGAGACAATTGTAACGGAATGGGGCTTTTGGGAGCACAAAGAAAGACGCTATCCTAGGTGCCACCCTAGGCTCAGTGCAAAGACCAAGATCATCAACCACAGAAGATGGGTTAAAATGACACTGAGGTAACAGAACCTCTAGAACCACAAAGACTGACTTCATCATAAGTCACACCTCAGGATCTGTACAGATACTGAGACCTCTAAACACAGAGCAGAAGTCTTCCACACACCAAAGGAAAAAAAAAAGAAAGAAAAAAAAAAAAAAAAAAAAACACCACCGGGAAAGTAAAGGATCCTGAGCAATGTCTAGAGTTGATCCCATGACAGTATGCTCCAAGGACGGAGAAATCCCATATCTCTTAGGCCAAGTGAATTCTTTTTCGAATGACCCCAATATTTACTGTGCCAGTGCAGGAGGGAAAAAAACAAAAATACAAAAAGCACAAAACCTTGGTTATTTTTTTGATATAAATATATATAGTACCTTCATTTATTATTGTTATTATTATTTTTTTTGATTTACCAATCTATTTTGGTCGATTTCTCTGTTTGGGTGTGATTATTGAAAGTGTAGTCCCCAATTATACTTATTTTTTTTTATTTTTTTTTTCTCTTCCTTTCTTCTCTTTCGTTATGTGCTATGCCATGTTTCTTAATTCAAGACCATGGCGTGATTTTTGTTTGTCTGTTTTTGTTTTATTTTTTTTCTACTTGTTTGTTTGTTTGTTTTGTCTGCTCTGTGTGGTGCTTATCGAAATAGCTGGAGCCCTCACTGGATATTTGACACTTCTTTTGGTACTAGTGGAGTGTTTCACCTACTTTTTCTCCATCTCCCAGAGTGATGATGAGAGCCTTTAGAAGGACTCCGCCCATTTTCGGGGTATTAGACTCTTACCCCAGTTTATTGCTTTTTTCTCCTTCAAACAAAACCACGCAACTTGAACTAGCTAGTCCTGACTCCAGATAGAGGGGGAAATAAGGGAGGCATCAGGACCAAACAGGTGCAAGACTACTAAGTAGTGGGTTAGATACAGAGGGGACCACATATTCTAGCCGCCCTGGGGTGAGGGAAAAGGAAAAGGGAGGTAGGATAGAAACGGAGGCGTAGGGATGACAATTTGGCGATGGGAATCCCCCCTGATTTTATGTAAATATGTACCTAAAATATTATTGTCAACAATATGTAAGCCATTATGATCAAAATAAAAATTTATATTAAAAAAAATATATATAGTATGACCACATTCTATATGTCCTTTGAATAGTTAATGTTTGCATGATTATTATCACAGACAACATATCTTATATATGCCTTCTATTACTGGTGCATTTTCCTTAGATACTACACTTCTAGAAGACAGAAAGCTTTATATATCTCCCAGCAGAGAATCCTGCATGGGTCATTTAACTAAAAGGTAGTTTTGAATCTCAGTAATGTTCTCTTTACGTTTAGAAAGCTTTGAAAAAACCATTTCTTGGAAAGAGCATTTTGAGATCTTTTTTTCCCCTGAGACTGCCTTTAACAGCATAGAGGAAATACTGAATTTCTCTTACATCATCTTTACTACTTCTCATATTGTTGCTCTTCTATTTTATATGCTTCATTGGGAAAGCAGTTGTGGGTACTTATGTGAAGTGAGGTGCTAGGAATGGTAGACAAAATCAAACCTTTAAGGAGCTCCAGGCTAACAGGGGAACCTCAGTATGTAAAACCCTGGTGACACATTTTGACAAATGGAACAAGGGAAAATACAGAAATAATGGAAAATAAATAGTAATTTTAAAAAAATATAGGAGAGCTTCCTGAAATAAGATTTAAAAGGCTTTAAGAAGGAATGAAAGGGGGCCGGGTAGGTGGCGCTGGAGGTAAGGTGTCTGCCTTGCAAGAAGGAATGAAAGGAGGAAGGGAAAGGGAAGGAAGTTTGGTTAATTAATTGTTTGGTTAATTATTGTAAAGGTAAACTGCAGAGTTTAGAGGAGTAATACAGCTAGAAATTCATAGCATATAAGATTTGATATAACAAATGGCCTATAATAATCAGCTGAGGAGGAAACAGAGGAAATAGTTTATAGGGGTGGAGATATTTTCATTTTTTTTAAAGAGAAGAAAGGTACCAAGTAACATCTAGATAAACTAAACCACAGAATTTGTTTTGCTTTTGTCTGCTCAACTAATAGATAATATAATAGTTTAAATAATTTTATGAAATATAATTATAAATTACAGTGAATTAGACTGATTCTACAGAAGCCTAGAACATAGTACATAGATTGAGGGTGTGTTTACTAAGCACTTGCTATATGTACAGCTTTGGCAAGTGGCTGGGTATAAAGATAAAACACAGTCCCAAACCCCTGACTTATTTCAGTTTTATGAGTATATTAAATGTTAGTAAAAGAGAATTGAGAATATAAGTTATCTGTTGTGGGTAGCAAACTTCTCCCCATCCATTTTAACAGAGGAAACCTCGGAGTTTGCTGAACCCACCACCCACCTCACCAACAACCAGCACCCCTGAACCGGATACCAGCACTGTACCCCAAGATGCTGCCACCATCCCCAGCTCAGCCATGCAGGCCCCCACAGGTAAGAGCAGTTCACTGGACCAATACAACATGCTTCAGGCCCATTTGTACTTCCTTATTTTGAACCAATAGTTTCCCCCTACCCATTTATCAGCCAAAGGAGAATCTTCAAATATTTGTTTAGCATTACGATATTTGTAATTGTTCCAGAGAAACCTTTATCCCATCCAAACATTCAAAGAAACTTGGGTAGATATTCTGTGAGCACAAGACTGGGTTGTTGGGGCATAGAGTTAGGGTGCAGATGTGGTCAATGCTAGGAGCATCCGGGCCTACTCTGCAGTAACTCTGTCCTTTCTACTATAGGATGTTCTCTTCTTAGCGAATCCTTCCAACATTGTAGTAATCTCACCACACACAAATATGTAGGAAACTCCTTGGATTGTTTGTTTTTTAACATCAGCAATTGTGCAAACCTAGAAACTATAAGAGTGATATTGACTATGTATGGATCATGATATTTGATTTAGTAGCAAAACTTGGTAGCTGACATCAGTGGGTGAACGGGGCTCCTGGACCCACTTACAATGTGAGTATGTGTGTAGAGGGTTCGTCCACCCACAGGAACTCTCCGGTGTCAGCAGGAATTCTGAGAATTCAGCTACACCAGCAAAGAGCACCAGAATTTTTTCCCTTGGATCGAGTCCAAGCTCAGCCCGAGGACTCTTATTTTAGCTAAAGGATCAAGCTCAGTCTCTTAAGGTGACCCTCTGCTTAAGAACCCAGTAATAAGATTAAGCTGTAATCTGTGTTTCTGACAGCTCGTTCCTCAGTTCTGCAGGTACCAATGATTTTCTAGCTCCCAAAATCCTTAGAAAAAAAATCGGTGGGGGAGGAATGCGCAAAAGTAGAGGGTAGGGAGTTTGTCTGGCATGAGGTTGACCTGGATTCCATCCCCTAGCATTGGTGATACAATGGTAACCATAGCTACCTTCTAGTAACTTGCAAGATTGACTCCTGGTACAAAGAAAAACATTGACTTCATAGATCAGGGCTTCTTGATCTTTCACTCACGATCCCTTTTTTGCTGCTCAGATCTTTATGTGACACTCCCTGGGCACATAAATACACAAAATAGGTATATGAATCAAGCATCTACTGATATAAATTTCAAAGAAATTCCTTTTAAAACAAATTTTAATAAGTTTTGCAACAGCACATTGGGTTATAACCCATAGAGTTAAGAACCTAAGCTCTAGATCACCAAATATAGGGGAAGAAAGACTTAGGACAAGGCTTGGGGAAAGGGTGCTGAGCTTTCCACACTCTCAGAGCACTGCCACATGTTCAATCTGAAAAACTCTCAGAATTAACTCCTCTTGGTTTTTTTTTTTTTAATGAAGACTCCTTAGTACAATTTATTAATTCCTTGCTATTAGAAATTTATCTACAGTTCTTCCTCCCTCTCTGAGGTCTAGGTGTGGACTAGACATCCACCCTTTAATTATGATTCCAAGACAGTCCAACCTCTATGCCCAAGTACTTCCCAAAAGTTATCTTCATTAATAGAAGAGATGCCATTAGCACTTTCAACACTTAAAATTTACTAAGGGGGTTCTGGAAAGGTAGCACAGTGAATAGAGTGGTTGCCTTGAGTGCTGCTGCCCCAGATTCTATTCTCAGCACCCCAGATGATCCCAAGAATTGCACTAAGACTGATCTCTGAACATAGAGCCAGGAGTTAAGTCCTAAGCACTGTTAAGTATGGCTCAAAAATTGTTTGGTGGTATTTTTGGGTCATACTTGGCAGTGCTCAAGGACTACTCCAGACTATGCTCAGGGATCACTCCTGGTAGGCTCAAGGGACTTTATAGATTGCTGGGGATGGAACCCAGGTCACCCTCATGCCAGTCAAACTCCCTACCCTCTGTACTATTGCACATTTCTCCCCCCACCAAATTTTTTTCTAAGAATTTGGGAACAAGATCCAAGAATGGTGGATAAAGACAAAATATATGTGAGAGGGGCCGGAGAGATAGCATGGAGGTAAGGCTTTACATGCAGAAGGTCGGTGGTTTGAATCCCGGAATTCCATATGGTCCCCAGAGCCTGCCAGGAGCGATTTCTGAGCATAGAGCCAGGAGTAACCCCTGAGTGCTGCCAGGTGTGACCCCAAAACATATATATAGACATATATGTATATGTATATGTATATATATGTATGACATTGTATATATATATATATATATATATATATATATATATATATAGTATATATCTGTTCCCTCTTCACCAGCTATTTTGTGAAAGTAACCTTGAAAGAGCTATTATTGCTTTAGGGTAGACACACAGCCTCCTAATGAGATAACTATAAAAAAAGAAAAAGAGATGCTTTTTTCCTATGTAGAAACTAAGTTACCTAGGTGAAACTTGACTGGTTACTCTGCAGATGTTAAATCTTGAAAGAAATCTAAGCAATTGGAATGTCCTCAGGGAAGAAGTCAAAGTAGTCTTTTTCCTAGAAGGACTTGAAAGTACCTTCGTCCAAGTCATAGAATGTTAGAACTAGAAGGGAAGACTGCCCATAGTATCTGTCCAGTTATCTCCTGGAAGATACAGAACTAGCCTTTGCCTTTGGCAGCTCTGGTCAGGGACCCATCACATGATTTCTTGAAATATGTACAACTAGATCCAACAAGTTGCTACAGGTTTGCCTAGTCCAAGAATGTTTCTAATGAAAACTAATGAAAAGTGGATTTTCACCTTGGATGAGAAAGAGTCACACTAGATCTTTTATTACCTACCTTTCACTTTTTTAATTGCACAACACTTTTTAAACTTATTCGTGTTAGTTACACACATACAAATATATGCTCATCATTTAAAGAAATAGAAAAGAGATAGACTTTCTGTCTGCACAAGTCCCCAGAATGTGGGGAAAGACCGCCCAACCAGTGCCTATGAGTCACTCCCAACTATACTAGATCTGGCTGCCTAGGCCTAATTTTTCAGTGCCTGGACCTGGTGATGGGATTTATAGGCTCAGTGGTGTTGAAGGCCAACAGAGTCATCCTGGCAGTATTTAAGGGCCACCTGAATCATGTTTGGCTGTGCTGTGGGAAGGACAGGCAGTTGCCAGAACTAAATTTAGAACTTGCTAATGCAAGTGAAGTGCTCTATAGAGAGCTTTATTTCCAGCCCTAGATTGCTGAGTTTTTAATTTTAAGGATACTGGATTTTGTCACCTGTTTCTTTTTGTATTTATTGCTGTGATTTTTCTCTAGAAATATTACACCCTAAGAGATGGATTAAATCATTTTGTTTTTTTAATATAGAATCAAGATAAATACATACCTAGGATAAATAACACTTGAAACATGTAGTTCTTTATAATTATATATAACTTCCTAAGATTGTGTTGAAGGTTTTTACATCTGAGTATTGGTCTATAACTTCCTTGTAATGCCTTTGGCTTTGGTAATTGGATGGTGTTACTCTTACAGTGTGAGTTAGGAAATATTCTCTTTGCTTCTATTTCCTGAAAGATTTTGTAAAGGATTGGTAGTGTCCCTGGATATAGGTCAATGGTAGACCACTTGCCTTGCAAGTATAAAGTCCTGAATTTGTTCCACAGCATAAAAAGTTAAAAAATTGTTAAAGTGTTTTTCTTAAGTATTTTATAGAATTCACCAATGGCCAGCCAGAGTGATAGCATAGCAATAGGGCATTTGCCTTGCATGCAGCCAATCCAGGATGGGCCTTGGTTCAATCCCCAGTGTCCCATATGTTCCCCCAAACCAGGAGTGATTTCTGAGCTTATAGCCAGGAGCGTCAGTGGGTGTGGCTCAAAAACCAAAAAGAGAATTCACCAATGAATGGTGCTTTTTTTTTTTTTTTTTTTTTGCTTTTGAGCCTTACCCAGCATGAGTTATTCTTGGCTCTGTACTCAGGAATCACTCCTGACAGATTCAGGGGACCACATGGGATATCAGAGATCAAATTCCAAATTGGCAGCATGCAAGGCAGGCACCCTTTCTACTGTGCTATCACTTTAGCTCCTGTGCTTTATTTATTTTTGGACGTTTACTAATCATGAATTCAATTCATTTAGTAGATATTAGCCTTTTCATATTGTCTTCTTTGTGAGTTTTAGAAGATTATGTCTTTCATGGAATTATATCTTTAATCTCGATCACTACATTTGTGACCTAACATTATTCATAGTCAAGTTTTTATTACCCACTTAATGAGCATAGATCTATAATAATATCCCCTCTTTAATTTTTGATATTAGTAATTTGTGTCATTGCCTTTTCTTTTTGATTTAGTCTGGTAGGAAGCATTGATTTCATTTATCTTCTCAGACAACCAGCTTTTTGCATCACTGATTTTTCTTCATTGACTTGCTGTTTTAGTTTCATTGATTTCTGCTCTTTTAAAAAATTTACTTATTTTCTACTCTCTTTTGTAGCTGGTGTTGTCTTTGTTCAGATGTTCTGGAATCACACATTTGTTGTGATACCTGGACTCTCATCTTTGGTAGTGGCACCATCCCAGCGGATGTCCAGGATGGGCAGTTTGAAATGTGAGTGGGATCAAGGATCAAACTCAGTCTTATGCTTGCAAGGCAGATGTTCAACCACAGAAACACATGCATTATTGTATTAAATATTAATTATAGGGCCGGAGAGAGCACAGCAGTAAGGTGTTTGCCTTGCAAGTAGAAGGACGGTGGTTCAAATCCCGGCATCTCATATGGTCCTCCGAGCCTGCCGTGGGTGATTTCTAAGCGTAGAGCCAGGAGTAGCTCCTGAGTGTTGTCAGGTGTGACCCAAAAATAACAACAACAACAAAAAAAAATATATATATATTAATTATAAAGTCCTTGTTAGTGCATGAAGGAGTTGGATGGATCATACCTACAGACCCACTAGGCCAGAAGGGCTGCAGGCATCCATCCTCAAGGCAGCCATCCAACCCCCTCAAGGACTTGATAATTATAATTAATACAATAATGCACAACTTTTTAATTTTTATTATATTTCTTTTTGCTTGATTTGAAATTAATTGGCTCTTTTTTCCCTTGTTCCCTAAGATATAAGCTTAGATTGTTTTAGATCTACTACAGTAATTCAGTGCTATCAAATTTCCTCTGACCTCTATTTTATTTTATGTTGAAACCAGGTATCATGTGACCTTAGTTCCTTTATATTTCTGAAGCTATTTTTATGGACTGGGATATGATCCACTGGTAAAGGTCTTGTGAGCATAAATAGTCAACAGATAACTGTTAGACCTTGTTGATTTATGGTGCTATTAAATTCAGCAATATCCATTCTCATTTCTGATAGTAAGGATGTGCATCTACTACTAAAATAATACAAGTTAATTTATTTTCTTGCAGTTCTTGCAGTTTCTGATTCTCTCTTAGGTGCATATACAGTAAGGATTTATGTCTTTTAGGTATTGACCTTTATATCATTAGATAGTGCCCTAATGTATTAAGTCCATTGAATAGATGGATCTAAAATCCATTTGAAATTAATATAGCTACTTCTACTTTATTTTCCTTAATGTTAGCATGGTTATCTCTTTTTTATTTATCTATATATGCCTTTATATTTAAAGGGGGTTCTTGTAGATAACTTATAATTAGGCCCTTTCTAAAAATTTACTTTAAGAACATGTTTTTAATTGTTATATTTAGACCATTGATAAAGTAGTTATTTATTTGTTGGATAACTTTTTGTTTTTAAAATCTTTTTATTTTGGGCCTGGAGAGATAGCACAGTGGTGTTTGCCTTTCAAGCAGCCGATCCAGGACCAAAGGTGGTTGGTTCGAATCCCGGTGTCCCATATGGTCCCTCGTGCCTGCCAGGAGCTATTTCTGAGCAGACAGCCAGGAGTAGCCCCTGAGCACCACCGGGTGTGGCCCAAAAACCAAAAAAAAAAATCTTTTTATTTTTATTTTCTCTGTTCTTGTTCCCATTTTTGTTTCCTACTTTCTTAGTGTATCAGTTATACTTTTTTCTTAATTTTTGTTATCCTCAAATTTGCACTGTACATTTAAAATGTATTACATTAATCCAAATGAAATGAATTTTACTTTCAGATAACACTACCACTTCACAGATAGTGTAAGTTACTGTGCAATTATAAAATAATCTTAGCACTTCCATCCCACCCCTTGTATCATTGCCATTTTTATTTCAGTTACCTATAAATATACATAAGCATATAAAAACATATATTGCATAATAAAACATATTGCTGATATGTTATTTTGAAAAAAACTTACATTAGTTAAGAATAAACAGGGGCCAGAAAAAAGAATAAAGTGAATTTTTATTCTTTCTGCTATTTTTTATTTAATATTCTTCATTTCTTTATATATATCTAAGTCTTTGGTCTATATTATCTTTTTTCTCTCTAAGGAATTTAGTTATTGTTTCTTGCAAGAGAGTGGGAGATAAGGTACTTGCCTTGCAAGTGTCTGAGAAACATCAGGGATGGCCCAAAAAGGGGAATTTTTGAAAGGAAAATCTAATAATGATAAACTCACTCATTTTTTTTCTTTGTCTAAGAGTTTTTTCTTTGCCTAAGAAGTTATGTTCTGAAAGATAAATTTGTGAGGTACAAAATTTTAGGTGGTTGTGTATTGTCTCTTAACATTTTAAGTATTTCAGTTTATTCTTTTCTGTTCACTTAGATTCTAGATATGCAATTATTTGGGGGGTTGTTTTGGGATATCCCCATAAGTACTGGGCACCACTAGAACTATACCTAGTGGTATTTGGTAAACCATTTGGTGCTGGGGACCAAAGCCCAGGTCACTTCTAGCTAAGTGCTTCTCCTGGCCATGCCTAGAGGACCAATAAGTACCAGGAATAAAACCTAAGCTTCATGTATGCAAATATGTGCTCCAACCCTGAGCTCTCTCCAGCCCTGAAACTGTTTATTGATAATGGGACATGAATGTCCAATTCATACTGAGAAAGAAAAATTTCTGTGAATACCCTTTAATAAGATGGGGCTGGAGCAGTGGCACAAGTGGTAGGGCATTTGGCTTGCATGCGCTAACCTAGGACGGACTGCGGTTTGATCACCTGATGTCTCATGGTCCCCCAAGCCAGAAGTGATTTCTGAATACATAGCCAGGAGTAACCCCTGAGAATCACCAGATGTGACCAAAAAACAAAAATAAATAACTAATACAGAGATAAAGCTGGAGAGATGACACAGAGGTCAGGAGTCAGGGGTGCATTCTTTCTATGTACAGGACCCTGGTTCTTTTTCTTACAGTCCATGGCACCCAGAGCACTGTTGGGCACAGCCAAATGTAGCCCGTAACACCCCTCCAGGAATACTGGGGTATCCCTGCTGGCCCCAGCACAGCAGGGCTTAAATAGCACTGCATTCCTGGAACCTCACATTGAACAGTCTTGGCTCTATTGGCCAAGTTTTGTATGGAATACTTCCCCCTCCCCAGTTCCTCTGAGCACTCCTTGGGATATCCAAGATAAAATGATGGGGTGGGGGGCAGTCAAGGAGCTAGCATAACAGGCTGGACGAATGCTTTCAGTGTTAGAGCCCTAAGTTTGATCCCTGGCACAACATAGCTCCTTTCTAATTCATTTATAATTCATTCCTTTATAATTCATTACAACTTCTCTGAAGTTGTTTTTTATATTTCTTGGTTTTGCCTTCTGAATTGTCCTTTCAATTATCTTTAAGGAAAAAAAAACCTAATACTAGGGCCTGGAAGATAGTACAGGGACTATCTGTATTCAATTCCCAATACTACATAAGGTTCCCTGAGCACTTTCAGTAATGATCCCTGAGCACAGAACCAGGAGTAGCCCCTGAACACAGATGGCTATGGCCCAAACCCTCCCCTCCAGAAAAAGAACAGAAAACTTAGATTGCCTTCCTCATCTTCTTGCATATGAAAGATTAAGGGAGGGCCAAAGGATTATTTTCTATTATACTATCCCTGTTCCTTTTAGTCAAAAAAGATAATGCTTTCACCAGAACAATTTTCTTTTAGGAAACTGGACGTTTTCTATGAATACTCTTTGGATTTACTTCATTAGACAAAAATTACAAGCCACAAATCCCTTGAAGAAAAGCCCTTTTCTATTGGAACTTCCTGTACAGCTGCTATAAGAAGGTGTCTTTAAGCTTCTTAAAAAAACATGTTGGGAGAAAAATCTATGAGACTTTAGGTCTGAGAGAATCTATGAATCATAGTCCTAAATGATTCTGACGTCTTCACCTAAGATCTTGTTCCATTATAGAGCTGTCCATTTTCTAATTTAGAATTATTTGCCCTCCAGAAAAACTACAAGTTTTTGTTTTGACAACTATGATTTTAGGGCTTTTTGTTTGTTTTATGCTCTTCTTGAATTTTTTTTTTAGTAAGGAGCCAGGTGGCACTTTCATTTCTCTGACTGGAAATCTCCTTAAGTAGCTCCTTTACTATGTTTGTCTCATGTTTCCATGTTACTTCAGGGGACAATGATAGCAAATCTCCTTTGGATCTTTCAGTAATATTTTCCTCATTTAAAACTAACCAAGTGCCTTGAGACCTTTAGAATTCTATGAAACTCTACTTGAGCTGTGAATGTTTAAAGAACTGTAGTACCTGCCTTGCATGAGGCCCCATGCCTCGTCCTGAGCAGTATTATGGAGCCCAAGCATTGAATTCCTTGGCCCAGTTAGCTAAAATATCACTAGGAGTGACCCCAAGATTCCCCAGTCATTGCTTGAATCATAGCTCACTGAACAAACACTTGGAAAAATATACTAAAAATAATTTAAGGCTCTTTTTTAGCTTGCACTTAACACTCTTTGTGACCTTTAATATTTCTTTATGCTGTAGACCCAAAGCCAGGCAATGCACATTAATTAGGCTTTGTTACTACAATACCCTATTTTGTTTCCACAGTCTATTCTTTTTTTTTATTTAAACACCTTGATTACATACATGATTGTGTTGTTTGGGTTTCAGTCATGTAAAGAACACCACCCATCACCAGTGCAACATTCGCATCGCCAATGTCCCAAGTCTCCCTACTCCCCACCCAACCCCCACCTGTACTCTAGACAGGCTTTCTATTTTCTTCATACATTCTCATTATTAGGAGAGTTCGAAATGTAGTTATTTCTCTAACTAAACTCATCCCTGTTTGTGGTGATCTTCATGAGGTGAGCTGTAACTTTCAGCCCTTCTCTCTTTTGTGTCTGAAAATTTTTTGCAAAAATGTCTTTCATTTTTCTTAAAACCTATAGATGAGTGAGACCATTCTGCATTTCTCTCTCTCTCTCTCTCTCTCTCTGACTTATTTCACTCAGCATAATAGATTCCATGTACATCCACGTATAGGAAAATTTCATGACTTCATCTCTCCTGACAGCTGCATAATATTCCATTGTGTATATGTACCACAGTTTCTTTAGACATTTGTCTGTTGTAAGACAACAGAGTATCTTGGTTGTTTCCAGAGTCTTGCTATGGAAAATAGTGCTGCAATGAATATAGGTGTAAGGAAGGGATTTTTGTATTGTATTTTTGTGTTCCTAGGATATATTCCTAGGAGTGGTATAGCTGGATCATATGGGAGCTTGATTTCCAGTTTTTGGAGGAATTTCCATATCGCTTTCCATAAAAGTTGAACTAGACGGCATTCCCACCAGTAGTGGATAAGAGTCCCTTTCTCTCCACATTCCCGCCAACACTGCTTGTTCTCATTCTTTGTGATGTGTGCCAATCTCTGGGGTGTGAGGTGGTACCTCATTGCTATTTTGATTTGCATCTCCCTGATGATTAGTGATGTGGAGCATTTTTTCATGTGTCTTTTGGCCATTTGTATTTCTTCTTTGTCAAAGTGTCTGTCCATTTCTTCTCCCCATTTTTTGATGGGATTAGATGTTTTTTTTCTTGTAAATTTCTGTCAGTGCCTTGTATATTTTGGAGATTAACCCCTTATCTGATGGGTATTGGGTGAATAGTTTCTCCCACTAAGTGGGTGGCTCTTGTATCCTGGGTGCTATTTTCTTTGAGGAGCAGAAGCTTCTCATCTTAATATATTCCCATCTGTTAATCTCAGCTTTCACTTGTTTGGAGAGTGCAGTTTCCTCCTTGAAGATGCCTGTAGTCTCAATGTCCTGGAGTGTTTTGCCTATGTGTTGTTCAATATATCTTATGGTTTCGGGTTCCACAGTCTATCCTTATAATCTCTGCACCATAATAAACCATCACAAAATGGCATATGAGGCCGGAGCAGTGGCACAGCGGTAAAGCATTTGCCTTGCACGCAGCTGACCTAGGATGGTCTGCAATTTGATCCCGTGTGTCCCATATGGTCCCTAAAGCCAGGAGCGATTTATGAGCACATAGCATAGTAAGAGCATCACCGGGTATGGCAAAAAAATGACATAGTTGGGGGGGGGGGTAAAAAATGGCATAGTTTAAAACAATGTATACTCAGTATACATATGTATATGTATACATATGTAAACTCAGAGGTTTTTCTCACCACTGGGTATCCTAACCAGAAAGAGCTTCATGAATGAAAGTAATAGAAGAGATGGGTTTGCAGAGGTCTCAATTTCCCCCAAAAGAATACAATCTTTCTCCAGTGCTCAAGGATCATTCTGTAGATAGATATCTGTTCTGGGTCCTTGTGAAATGTGTAAGATTAGCTCACCAATTACTACCACATGCCTTTTGCTTATAACAGGTGGAGAAAAGGGAACCTCATCTATGGTGACCTGGCATAGTTATATTCTGTATCCTCGTTCTATAGTTGTTTCAGCTGATGAGTTATATTTTATGAGATAATCTGATTGGAATAACCAGTTCTTTTGTAAATGAGGGTCCTAAGTGATATATGGGACAACTAATATCACACATGCCCTTATATGGGCATGTAAAAATATTGTCATCTGCCTTTATGCAAATAAGATTCAGAAGATCAGTCAGATCACAAATGTAGATTAAAGTGTGTGATATAAATAATCAGAGGTATGGCCCCACTCTCCTCTCATCCTTCCCTGCTTACTTCCTCCATAAAAATCAAGAAAATGGAAATTATATCACGTATAAACTTAGGTCATAGTGCTTTGAAGTTGCAAAAAAGCAACAAACAAGGGGCCAGAGTGGTGGCACAAGCGGTAAGGCATCTGCTAGCCTTGCCCATGCTAGCCTAGGACGGAACTCGGTTCAATCCCCTGGAGTCCCATATGGTCCCCCAAGCCAGGAGCGATTTCTGAGCGCATAACCAGGAGTAACCCCTGAATGTCACCAGGTGTGGCCCAAATACCAAAATAAAAGATTCCTGGACCAAAGAAATATCAGAAGACAAGAGCTATCAGAATGGGACACAGCAAAAGCAGTACTAAGAAGGAAGTTCGTAGTACTGCAGGTATTCATCAGGCAACAAAAACAGAAATGCAGGTGCAAATTGAATTACCTAATCTGACACAAGAAACTAGAAAAATACAAGAAAGGGAACCCAAAGTTAGTAGAAGGAGGGAAATAATTTAAAAAATAAATAGCATAATAATACAAATTCAGGGGCAGAGCAATAATATAGTAGGTAGGACATTTACCTTGCATGCAGCCAACCCAGGTTTGATTCCTTGTATCCAAAATAATTCCCTGAGCCCACCAAGAATGACTGAAAGCAAAGTAAACCTTGAGCACTACTGAGCGTGGCCAAAAGCATAATAATAATGCAAATTCAATGATTTAAAAATAAAAACACAATGCAAAGTATCAGTGAAGCCAAAAGTTGGTTTTGGTTTGGTGAGGTTTGTTTTTTTTTTGGGGGGGTTAGTTTGGGATTTTTTTTTAATTGGGGAAGCAACTCTGTAATGCTCAGGGCTTACCTATATGCTCTGGGATCACTCCTGGTAGGCCCGGAGGACCATATGAGGTGCCAGGGATGGACCCTGAGAGAGCTGTGTGCAAAACAAACATTCTATATGCTGTACTATTACTCCAGCCCCAGTGTTGGGTGGTTTGTTGTTGGTTTTTTTTTCCTCAATATTCTAGTTAAATTACTGCTATCACATCACTTACATCATTTTAGCTATTTCTCGTAGGGAACCAATAGCTAAATATAGCATCCAAATCTTACAGAGACTACTATAGTTTAAAAGACTCTATCCCATTGCTCAAGCATGATGGCACTAGTAGGGAGATACAAACCTGTAATTTGATCCTAATAGCTTTCTCACCAGGACATTCTGACAGGACTAAGTACTTTCTTGGATGAGAAACTCAGGTCTTCATAGAGAAGCATAATTACTCTATTTTCTAATCATATACACTAATTTTCATTGATGGTCTAGAAATACAGAATAGAGATTAAAGTGTTTACTTGGCATGCAATTGACCCCAGATTGATTCCCAGCAACCGATTGACTGTCTCCTAATCACAGGCAAAGAAATCCTTGAACATCAAAGGATGTGGCCCAATCCATCCCCCCAAAATAATAATTCTCACTTATGGTTTCTGCTAATGTACCTTCAGAGAAGTCCCCAGAAGACTATAAAACAAAATATTCAGGCTGGAACAATAGCACAGTGGGCTGAACACATGTTTTGCAAATTGGAAGCCAGGTTCAATGCTGGGTACCACATACCTGGGAACCACCAAGTCTAGGATTGACCCTTGAACACCAAGCCAGATAAAATGTATAAACACACATATATGTATATGTATATGCATATGTGTATATATATATAAAAGAACATGCCAGTGACATGGCTCAGTGGTACAGTCTTCGTGTGTATTTGTGTACAGCTTTATATATGAGGCCTTAGGTTTGATCCCCAGCACTTCAAAAAACATTAGTATGAACTAAGTTTGCATTTAACCAATTGAACTGTAATTTCTGGCTACTGACCAAAACAAGGCACAAATTGTAAAATGAAACAGATCTTAAGATCTGATTTTGTTACACATTTGGACCAAATTTTTTTATGAGAACCACTATAAGTTATAAGATAAACATATGACTTAAATGAAAAGAAAGCATAAAACTTATTTAGGGGTCCCATACGATCCAGCTATACCACTCCTAGGAATATACCCTAGGAACACAAAAATACAATACAAAAACCCCTTTCTTACACCTATATTCATTGCAGCACTATTTACCATAGCAAGACTCTGGAAACAACCAAAATACCCTTCAACAGACGAATGGCTAAAGAAACTGTGGTACATATACACAATGGAATACTATGCAGCTGTCAGGAGAGATGAAGTCATGAAATTTTCCTATACATGGATGTACATGGAATCTATTAATGCTGAGTGAAATAAGTCAGAGAGAGAGAGAGAAAAACGCAGAATGGTCTCACTCATCTATGGGTGTTAAGAAAAATGAAAGATATTCTGGCAATTATAATTTTCAGACACAAAAGTGAAAGGAGCTGGAAGTTCCAGCTCACCTCAGGAAGCTCACCACAAAGAGTGATGAGTTTAGTTAGAGATATAACTACATTTTGAACTGTCCTAATAATGAGAATGTATGAGGGAAATGGAAAGCCTGTCTAGAGTGCAGGCGGGGGTCGGGTGGGGAGGAGGGAGACTTGGGACATTGGCGATGGGAATGTTGCACTGGTGATGGGTGGTGTTCTTTACATGACTGAAACCCAAACACTATCATGTATGTAATCAAGGTGTTTAAATAAAAAAGAAAAAAAAAAGAAAATTGAAAGAAAAACTAAAGAGCTGAAAAAATAAAACTTATTTAGGGGTGACTGGCTAATAAACTTTTAGTCCCTTTAAAGAAATCTTATACTTGGGGCCAGAGAGATAATACAGGAATAAGTCACTTGCCTGGCACACATAAGACCCAGGTTCAAGTCCCAGCATCCCATTTGGAACCCTTCAGGAATGATTCCTGAATACAGAGCCAGGAATACACACTGAGTACTATAAGATATAGCCCATCCCCTCCCCACACAAACGTGCACGTGCGTCAAAGAATCAGATCACATACATAAGTAAGAGAAAGCATGCCTACTAGATTCTGAATTTTGATGAGGGCTATGACAATTATTTTACACTATTTTTAATTCCCCATTTCATGAAAAGCAAATTGACTTCAATATAAATGAGTAATTAGGAAACTGCTTAACATTGAATAATTCTGCTTGACAAATGGATAATTCACTAGAAAATGGCTTCTAAGGGATTGAAAGGATAGTATAAAAGGTAGGCACTTGCTTTGTATGCAACTGACCCAGATTTGATCCCTGGCATCGAATCTGGTCACCCAAGCATCACCAGCAATAATTCCTGAGTGTAGAGCCAGTAGTAACCACTGAGAATTTCTGGGCATGGACTCTCCAAAAAACAAAAACAAAAATGGCTTCTAGATGTCAATTTTAACTACTTTGAAATGATGTAATGTAGTACTGTTTAAATGTCCATTTAATTAATTAATTAAGCATTAATCATATCTGATCATCAATTTGGAAATCATAAATATTTTATTTTTAAAAAGTAGTTAAGGGGCCTGCGAGGTGGCGCTAGAGGTAAGGTGTCTGCCTTGCAAGCACTAGCCAAGGAAGGACCACGGTTCGATCTCCCGGTGTCCCATTTGGTCCTCCCAAGCCAGGGGCAATTTCTGAGCACTTTGTCAGGAGTAACCCCTGGGCATCAACTGGTGTGGCCCAAAAAAAACAAAAAAAAAAAAAAACAAAAAAAAGTAGTTAAATCCCCCCAAACAATCAACTGCTCTTAATAGTCATGTTCATGAATTTAGCATTACGAATTCTAATCTGGGGGCCAGTGAGGTGGCGCTAGAGGTAAGGTGTCTGCTTTGCAAGTGCTAGCCAAAGAACGGACCACATCCCATATGGTCCCCCCAAGCCAGGGGCCATTTCTGAGTGCATAGCCAGGAGTAACCCCTGAGCATCAAACAGGTGTGGCCCAAAAAACCAAAAAAAAAAAAAAAATAGAATTCTAATCTGAGTTTCCCAGATTGTTGGGGGAGGACAGAAATACAGACTAACATCATCATTAATGGAAAAAAAAAAACCTGAAAGCCTCTCTGCTGAGTCCAGAATGTCCTACTTTCACTGCTACTATTAAACATAGTACTGGGAATCCTTGCAACAGCAATCATACTGGAAAGAAATCAAAGGAATTTAGACTACTAAAGAAATCATAATTTGTGTATGACATATTTATATACAAAGCCCTAAATTACTAAAAAAAAACCTCTTAGATACCATTAACTTAAGCAGTTAAGTAACAGACTTCAAAATAAATGCACAGAAATCTGTTGCATTCTTAAATGTAAGCAACAATATCAAAAAAGGAATTTTTCTAATTATCAACTGAAATATCTCCAAATCAGCTGAATAAAGATTAAAGGTTAAAGATCTGGTTCATAGATATTATGAATCATTTCTGAAAGGATCAAAAGACACAAGAAATGGAAACAACTGAAGCATCACAGTGCCAGGGCACATTGCTTCACCTCTTCAAACCTCACTGTGAGCATACAAAGACATCTTAACTCTAGTAGTCCCTTAGTCATACAGCAATGTTCACACAAGAACCACCACTACACTGCCAAAAATTACAATGGGAAAGCAATGCAGATCCCCATCATGCTTATTAAGCAAAAATGGTAGCCCTGAAAACCCAACCAGTATTAACCATTTATATAACCTCTCTGATAAGGTTTTTAGGGAGGAAATGTTGAGGGAAGCCCCAGAGGCCACAACCATCACCCATGGCAGCAGCCATATCAACTTAGCAACCAGCATTATGGACTCATTTTACTCTTGAAAGGCAAGCCAGACTGTGAAAACTCATAGATACAACAATATCATAGCTTATAGAACTGGGACACAGAGGAAGTGGGGTGGGCCAAGTCTCTTGGCCTGATGAAGCCTTGGCAGTGTTTCATTGGTTGTGAGATTGGTGTTGGAATGTTGAATGCCAGAAACAGCTATATTATCAGCAGCTTTGTAAACATTATTTAAATAAAGTAATAATTTTTAAACAAGAGAGGAACCAGATGCTGAAAGTAGATATGATATGCATGATACCCCTTCAGTAACATACTGCAAACCACAGTGTCTAAAATAAAAACATTGGAGAGCGAATGAGAGAAAAATAATGTCTGCCATAGAGGCAGACAGGGAGGAGGGCAGGGGAGTGAGTACGAGGGAAACTGGGTACATTGGTGATGGGAAACATGCACTGATATGGGATTGTACATTGTATAATTGAAACTCATTCATGAACAACTTTTTAACTCTCTCATGGTGATTCAATTAAATTATTTATTTTGGGGGCCAGAGCAGGGGCACTAAAGGTAAGGTGTCTGCCTTGTAAGTGCTAGCTAGAACGAATCACGCTTTGATCCCCCTGTATCTCATATAGTCCCCCCCAAGCCAGGAGCAATTTCTGAGCTCATAGCCAGGAGTAACACCTGAGCATCAATGGGCATGGTCCAAAAACAAAAATAAAAAACAAATAATTTGTTTTTAAAAAAGGGGGAGCTGGCGTGGTGGTGCAAGTGGTACAGTGTTTGCCTTGCACGCGGCTAATCTAGGACAGATGGTACCCTGGCATCCCATATGACCCCCAAGCCATGAGCGATTTCTGAGCACATAGCCAGGAATAAACCCTGAGCATCCAGGAGATGGGAAGGGGGGAGAGGGTAATGTTGCACTGGTGAAGGGGGGTGTTCTGGTTATGACTGTAACCCAAATATGATCATGTTACTTAAATAAAAAATATATGTAATAAAAAAAAACCCTGGGGCCGGGCGGTGGCGCTAAAGGTAAGGTGCCTGCCTTGCCTGCGCTAGCCTTGGACGGACTGCGGTTCGATCCCCCGGTATCCCATATGGTCCCCCAAGCCAGGAGCAACTTCTGAGCACATAGCCAGGAGTAACCCCTGAGCGTCACTGGGTGTGGCCCAAAAACCAAAAACCAAAAAAAAAAAAAAAAAAAAAAAAAACCTGAGCATCACTGGGTATGGCCCCAAAAAGAAAAAAAAAAAAAAAAAAAAGCAATACCAGTAGTCATATATAGATAAAAATAAAAAAGAGACGAAATGTTAAGGTACTAAAAACAATAGAACAGACAATCAATAAAATGCAAGAGGGAGCAGCCAGAGTGATAGTACAGAACCGAGACTATTGTGTGGTGCTTGTCTTTATTGCTGTAGTGCTCACTGGATATTTAATTTGATATTTCTTTCTGTATTGTTGTGGTGTTTCAATTACCTTTTTCATGTCCTCTCTCAAACTGAGGTTGAAAGCCTCTAGAAGGTCTCCACCCATTTTCAAAGTATTTGACTTCTTTTTTTTTCTTATTTTGTACCCCATTCTATTGCTTTTCTTTCCTTCAAACAAAACCACATACCTCGATTTTTCTAGCTCTGCCTCTTAAATAGAGGGGGAAACAAGGGAGGTTTCCAGGACCAAACAGATATGTGATCACTAATAGTAAGCCAGACAAAGAGGGGTCCACCTACTTTAACAGCCCGGGGGGTGATGGTGGGGTATATGGGTTGCAGAAAGGGAACTGGGATGAAGGGAGGACAAATTTGGTGATGGGTATTCCCCTGATTCAATGTTAATATGTACCTAAAATACTACTGTGAAAGATATGTAAGCCATTATGATCACAATAAAAATTTTTTAAAAAAGAGGATATGAATGCAGAAATGAGAAAACTTCAAACATATATAATGGAACTGAATACCTCACCAACATAGTAATGGCTGCTGAGGACAGAATCAGTGAGCCCCAAGATGAGGTACAGAAAAGCTCCAGAAAACAATAGAATATGGGAGGAAGCCTGAAAATAAATAAATAAATGAATAAACAGCTGACATTGGGATGAATTCAAGATGAACAAACTAAGAATCACCAGAGTCCCAGAGGGCCAGGAAGGTATTCCCTATGAAGAGTCACATCAGAGCTGGAAAGTACATGTACCCACATCCTGTAGGCTACAGGGTACCAGCTAAAAGACCCAAATAAAAATATTCCAAGAAACATATTCATTATTCATGGATTGGCTACATCAACATTGTTAACATGACCCCTCTACACAAAATAATATAATGTTTCTACACATGATCCATCAAAATTCCCAGGGCATTTTTCAAAAACATAAAACAAATACTTTAAAAATTCATATAGAACCATAAAACTCCCAGAACCACAGCCAAATCTCCTGTGGTAAGGAAGAGATGGGAGCTATTGCTTTCCCAAAATTCATATTACATAGCAGTAGTCATCAAAACTACAGAGTAGTCAGAGCTGGCTGATCCTGGGTTCAGTCTCTCAAGCACCAAATGGGAAATAACCCCTGAACACCTCCAGGTGTGAGCCAGAACAAAACTGAGCAAGTGGTATTAGAACAAAGACATACTCTCAGATCAATGAAATACAATTGAAAGCCCAGAGATAAGCCCTCAGATGTATAGGCAGCTGATTTACAACAAAGAGGCCAGGTGCATGAAGTGGAGAAGGAACACACAGCCCCTGCGCCTTACCCTCCACCCCCACATGTCAACAAATACTGTTAGAAAAACTGGATAGCCACATGCAGAAAAGAAAAGAAATTAGATGACCATCTCACACAAATACAAAAAGATCATATTAAAGTAGATTAAAGATTTGCCTCTATTGAGTTAAAAACCTGCCTCTACAAAATACATCGAGGAAATCATAGGCAAGACTCTCTAAGATCTTGACCTCAGAGGAATCGTCAATGGTAATAACCCCATTGACAAAATAAATAAATAAAGGCAGAAATAAATTATCAAACTGAAAAAGCTCTTCACTGCGAAAGAAATGAGGCCTGAGGGTCTGGAGAGGTAGCATGGAGGTAGGGCCTTGCATGCAGAAGGATGGTAGTTTGAATCCTGGCATCCCATATGGTCCCCTGAGCCTGCCAGTGATTTTTGAGTGTAGAGCCAGAGGTAACCCTGAGCGCTTCCAGGTGTGACCCAAAAAAACAAAAAAGAAAAGAAAAAAGAAAAAGAAATGAGGCCTGAAATTAAGACACCCAGTAATTAGACAATATGCATACATCATATATCAAAGGGGCAGTATCCAAAATTTTAAAGCATTCTCAAAGTTCCACAACTACAAAAAATAATCCCATCATAAAATGGGGAGAGGAGAAAAGACAGTTCCTCAAAGATTACATGAAGATAGCCACAGGTTTTGTTTTGTCTGTGTGTGGTATTTTTTTATATGCATCTTCTTATTTGCTTCTAAAGGAAAGGGATTCAGATTAAAATCAGCACAGAGAAACAGCATGGGCAAGTAGGGGCAGGGGGATTTGCAGAAGTAGCAAATACAGAAAAATCCATTAACTTTTCTGTACTGAGTAAGTCATTTTTCTGGCATCGATATGATAGTGTACATGCAACTTCACTGTCAGGAAAGTTCTCCCAGGCTTCATGGTAGAGATTTTTTGGATTCATTCTCAAGGGCTTAGGAGCCATTCTTGGCCATACTTACTCAGTGGTGCAGGCCTGATGGCTCTGTGCTCAGACTTAGCAATGCTGAGGGCCACCTGTCAGCTATCTCCAGGCTCCTCCATGTGCAGATTTGTATTGTCATTGGCTTGATTAACATTTGCCTGTGTGTTGCTCTCTTGGTCTACTTTTAGCATGAAAGTGGATTTTTCCTTAGCTCACAACTTTTTGAGAATTGTGTGAAAGATTACATACAAAACTCAGAAACTTAAGCAGTTAAAGTTCTAACTTTTATTTACACAAAACTTCTATTTACATATAAAACTCAGAAGCTTAAGAAGTTGAGAGTTCAGGTCTGGAGGATTTTGTTTTGTTTTGTTTAGCACTTGGTGATGCACAAATCGCTCCTGGCAGGCTCGGGGGACCATACGGGATGATGTGGATTAAACCAGGGCTGGGTCAGCAGTGTGCAAGGCAAATACCCTACTTCTGTGCTATCACTCTGCCCCCAGGGCTTGAGGTAGGGCTGGAGATAGTATAGGAGGTAGGGCACTTGCCTGGCACACTGCCAACCTGGATTTAGTCCCCAGCCTCCTATGTGGTCTCTGAGTACATCCAGGAATGATTCCTAAGTGCAAAGCCAGGAATAAGGAGTAAGTCCTAAAAGTCTGAGAATCACTGGATATGACAAAAAGAAAGTTACTCATGTACAAAGTCATTTGTCCTTACCCTTGATGCTGGGCCCAGAGTATAATGTCCTAAATTTTGATCCTATCATCCTCGTTTCTAGTGTACAATGGCCTGGCCTACTCCCTACACTGTTCTCTATTCAGTGTATACTTTTCTAGTCTGAAATCTTGTTGCTGGGCCTTTCTAGGACTGTTTATCAGACCTCTCAGCTTTCCTTAATCTCTGGCTATGGCCATGTGCACCTGGGTAAGATCTTTGGATGCCTGAGCCCTGCCAAGTCATCTCTGGCACTAGAGTCAGACCCAATACTGCTATGTATCTGAGCATAGGCAAGTGGGGGGAGGGAGAGGGAAGAGAGAAAGGGAGAGAGAGAGAGAGAGAGAGAGAGAGAGAGAGAGAGAGAGAGAGAGAGAGAGAGAGAGAGAGAGAGAGAGAGAGCAGGGATAGGCAAATCAAAATGATAATGAGATGTCACTTGACACTAGTAAAAATGGTCTATATCAAACAGTCTAGAATCAACAGTGATGACAGCACAGGAATTGGCTTAGAAAGAGCTCTCACTCATTGCAGATGGAGCTGTTGCTTGGTTCCCTTTCTGAAAACAGTTCAAAGACTTTTCCAAAATTTACGAATAGAACTTCTCATGCAACTCTACTTGTGGCATCTATCCGAAGAACACAAAAATATTCATCTTAAAGGGCATATGCACACATACTCATCACAGTATTATTTACAATAGCCAAAATCTGGGGGAAAAAAAAACAAGTGTCTAACAACAGACAAGTGGATTAAAAAAAAGGATGATGCATATACAATGAAATACTAACCAGCTATGAGGAAAGATGAAATTATGCGGCTTGATGCAAGTTAGATGGAATTGGAGGATGCCATGCTGAGTGAACAGAGTTATAAATAAAAAGACAAATCCCAGAACTTACTCACCTGTGAAATATAAGGAAATGTGAGGAATTAGGCAGTCCCCAGTGGAAATAAACCCTGAGATTATCTCAAGAGAAGAATTATGGGCCCGGAGAGATAGCACAGGGGCGTTTGCCTTGCAAGCAGCCGATCCAGGACCAAAGGTGGTTGGTTCAAATCCCGGTGTCCCATATGGTCCCCCGTGCCTGCCAGGAGCTATTTCTGAGCAGACAGCCAGGAGTAACCCCTGAGCACCGCCGGGTGTGGCTCAAAAACCAAAAAAAAAAAAAAAAGAGAGAAGAATTATGACCTGAGGATGCTAAAGTGACAGGGGTGCTGGACCTTGGGATAAAGATCACAGGATCTCAGCTCTCTGATGGGGGGTGTAGTGTCGCAGCATTTCAAGTATTAATAATATTCATATCTTATAAAAATTTAGAAAGGAGGGGCCAGAGAGATAGTACAGCAGTAGGGCTTTTGCCTTTCATGTAACCAACCTGAAACCAACCCAAGTTGGATTCCCGGCATCCCATATGATCCCCCAAGCTTGTCAGGAGTAATTTCTGAGCACAGAGCCAGGAGTAACCCCAAGTGCTGCTAGGTGTGGCACAATCCCCACCCCAATTTAGAAAGGAAGTAAATGGCTAGAGATAGTACAGGGGTTAAGTACTTGACTTGTACACAGTTGATTTCAGTCTGTTTCCTGACACAGCATATTTCTGACATTCCTGATTTTACATTTGATTCCTGACTCTGCAAGCACCATCAGGAGTGATCCTTGAATTTAGAGTCAGGATTAAACGCTGGTCAATGCTAGATATGGCAAGAAATAAAACGAGGGGAAAATTCAATCTTCAGTACCATCCTCCTATGTTGAGTTTGATTTAAGTAACTCTACTGATTTTTTTTTTTTTAGCTATATGTGATCACTGGAACAAATCACAAGTGATTGTTGTGATTGTTGTTTTGGGCCACACCAAGCAGTGCTCAGGAGTGACTCCTGAACTCAGAAATCAGTGCTGGTGGGGTTCGGGGGATTATATGGGATGCCAAGGATCAACCCCATATTACCTGAGTTCAAGTCAAGCACCTTACCTATGTACTGTACTATCTCTGGGACCCCTCTCTTCTTTTCTATTCTTCATCCTCTCCCATCTTTGGCAATCTCAGTTCTGTCTTAAGAGTTCAAGAGTTGGGGCCAGAGAGATAGCATGGAGGTAAGGCATTTGCCTTGTATGCAGAAGGACAGTGGTTCAAATCCTGGCATCCTATGTTGTCCCCCAAGACTGCCAGGAGCGATTTCTGAGCGTAGAGCCAGGAGGAACCCCTGAGCACTGCCGAGTACTACCCCCCCCCAAAAAAAAAACCCAAAAAAAAAAAAAAAAAAAAAAACAACAGAGTTCAAGAGTTAGTTTACCTTTGCCTTTGTCTGTTTCCTTGCTTTGCTTCTTCATGTTTGTGCGAGATCATCTAGTATTATTTTTTTTTCTTTTAGTTTTTGGGCCACACACGGTGGTATTCAGGTTACTCCGGCTCTGTGCTCAGAAATTACTCCTGAGCTTGGAGGACCATATGGGATGCCAGGAATTGAACCCGGATCTGTCCCGGGTCGGCCACATGCAAGAGAAATGCCCTACTGCTGTGCTTTCTCTCCAGCCCCCATCTAGTATTTCTTTTTCTTCTTATTTTGCTCAGCATTACCCCCTTCCATTTCATTCATATTGGTGCACAGGCAAGGCTTTATCCTTTCTGCTTCATTGTGTTTTCTAAATCTTGATCCTCAGAACTGTTATAGAGGAACTTGGGTTGTTTTTAGATTTAGGTTATAGTAAACAGCCCTGCAGTAAACATGGGTATCAATTGTCTTTTTTTTTTTTAATTGTGTTTTTTAACTAATGTTTTTGTGTTTGAGGGATAGATGCCAAGGACCAAAATTACTGGATTATATGATATATCTACTTCTTTCTCCCTTTCCTTCCCTCTCTGATGTCATTTTCACAAGTCATGCACACTCTTTTACTTGGGGTGCCTGTGCATTTTTAGTCATAGTGCTTCCTGGGAATTGTGTAGCACATGATGGTGCTTGCATATTTTGTCACTGTGTTCACCAGGTTTCATGCTCATTTTATTTTTATTTTTATTTTATTTTTTTTGTTTTTGGGTCACACCCAGCAGCACTCAGGGGTTACTCCTGCCTCTAGGCTCAAAAATTGCTCCTGGCAGGCTCAGGGGACCATATGGGATGCCAGGATTCAAACCATGGTCCTTCTGCATGCAAGGCAAACACCATACCTCCGTGCTATCTCTTTGGCCCCTTCAAGGTCATTTTCTTAGTTGAAGTTCTCATACATATTATGATAGTGCTTGCCAGGTGTTTTTTTGTGATCATACGTGCTAACTGGAGGTGGTACTCTTTAGTTGTGGTATTCACACAGACCTGGCTGAGGTGTGATCCAAAAAATCACTTGTGAAGGCTGGAATGATAGTACATCAGGTAGGACACTTGTCTTGCATACAGCCAACCCAAGTTTATTCTCGGCATTCCATATGGTTCCTGAGTCCACTAAGAGAGACCCCTGAGTGCAGAGCTGGGAGATAATCCTGAACACAGATGAATATGATGCAAAAATAGAAGGATAAAAGAAAGTAGGAAGGGAGGCAACCTGGTGATAGGTGTGATGGGTTTGATCATATATTTTGAAGAGGTATGAAATCCTAACAAGGAGTTGTAAACAGTTATCTCAAAAATTTTAATTATAATTTCTTTATGTAAGCACCATGGCTACAAACATGTTCATACTTGGGTTTCAGCCATAAAATGCACACCTCCTATACCTGTCTTTGAGACAGGAGTTATATTTCTCTAGCATCATTACCTCAAACTTTTAAATAATGTTAATATTATCCATTCATTAGAAATTTTCCAATGAGCCTAAAAGATAGAGGAACACTTTGTGTAGGAATGGATGACATGGGCCCGGAGAGATAGCACAGCGGTGTTTGCCTTGCAAGCAGCCGATCCAGGACCAAAGGTGGTTGGTTCGAATCCCGGTGTCCCATATGGTCCCCCGTGCCTGCCAGGAGCTATTTCTGAGCAGACAGCCAGGAGTAACCCCTGAGCACTGCCGGGTGTGGCCCAAAAACAAACAAAAAAACAAACAAAAAAAAGGAATGGATGACATGAGCTACTGTGTCTGTTTGATTCATCATCAGCTGTGGTGACTTAACCAAGACCAGAGAATTCACTTCCATCATGACTGAGGGTTATTCCGGCTCTGATTTCTCTCAAAAGAGTGGCTTTGACTCCTCACACTTGGTAATTGGATTCCAAGAGTGAATATCCCAACAGAAGTGGAAACTGACAGTTCCTTCAGCTGACAGTGTTATTTTCCCCATCGTCTATTTGTCAAGTGTGAGAAGAGTTTGAAGGGAGGTATGGCAAAGAATTTGGGAACCATATTCTAAGGCTAGAACAGTCATCTACAATCTTTATAGTTTCACCCATAATCCCTATGGAATCTGAATGAAAATATTCTTTTAATGTCTCTAGTCATCACTAAGCATTGTATATTTTTCCATTTTTAAATATTTGTAAATTTACAAATTGCAAGTGTACAGTTGGATGAATTTCAGTCACTGTCGACACCCAGGAATCCACAGCCAGAGTTGAGTCATTCGACCCCACCTGGATGTTACTTCCTGGATCATGGTCAATCTGCACTTTCAGCTCTGTTCTTTCTGTCACTCAAGGTTACATTTTCCTGTTCCTGATCTTAATATAAATAGAAATAAGCTATCTCCTTTGTCTTTGGTCTCTCTCAGCAAAATAATGTTTTTGAGAGGCCTTAAGGAATCACTTGCTCTTTCTTACTGTCAAGTAGTATTCCAACAAGTAAATCTTATACCATTTGCATATCTGATCTCTTGTTGATGGACATCTGGGTTTGGTTCTACTTTGAGACTGTTTTGACTGAGCTGCTATGAGCATTCCTGCAAGAGTTGTCTCAGACATATGTTTTCATTTATTTTTATTTCTCTTATCTCTGAGGTTTTTCATTTTTTATTTTTGTTTCCAGTAAAGTATGTTATTATGACATGAAAATCCTTACAATCTCTTAACCGACTTCAGTCAGTCCTTCCTTCTTTTATTAACTCTATCTTCGCACCATTTCCAGAGACACCTGCCTCTTCCTTCTTGAGCCTTTTCTGAATTATATGATACTTTCTGTTGTCTGCTAAGTCTATCGTTGCTTTGCCAGTCTGCTTTAAAGTTTCCAAAATTTTATGCTATCTCCTTTTCTTGCCATTTGGCTCTTCTTAGTAGAGTTTAGGAGAGAACAGAGTTAAATGTATCATTCTGTTCTTCTTCTTTACCTTTCTTCCCCTCTTTTATTTTTGTTTTTTTGGGGTCACACCTGCAGTGCTCAGGGGTTACTCCTGGCTCTACGCTCAGAAATCACTCCTGGCAGGCTCCATATGGCAGGAACCATATGGGATGCCAGGATTTGAACCACCGTCCTTCTGCATGCAAGGCAAATGCCCTACATCCATGCTATCTCTCCGGCCCCTCTTTATTTTTTTCACCTGTCATCTTCCTTGCCCTACCTCCACCCTACTAATGCTCATTTCTCTCCTGTCCTTTCTTCCCCTTAGATTGCAAATGATAAAAGTGGAAGAGTCCTTACAGTTACTGGTTTTATTAGTCCTTTATTTTTACAAATGATAGGATTGAGGTCAGCAGTCTGCTCACAGCCCCCAGAATGACAACTTTTTGCCTTGTCTCTTAAAAGCAGATGGTACTTTTTTCCTACTTGCCCTTTGCCACTAATGAGCCATGACAGTGTGAGAAAATAGAGCTCCACCACCAGCCTGCTCCAGGGGAAGCCTGGAAGCAGATCAAAGGGGAGAAGGGCAAAGCCAGAAAGACAGGAAGGTGGGGGGTAAGTACTTTCATGTGGCCAACACCGCCCCTTCGAACCTCATGGTACCTGACACCACTGTGTGTGGCCCACACTAGGGGCTTCTCTGGGGACCAAGGAAGCCGCCATTGAGGTTTGCCTCTGTCCAGGGCCTGTCCTTGTCCTCTCCTGCCACGGTACAGCCAAAGGCTCATGGTTTGGAGAGCGCTCAGCTTCCTGGCAAGAGGAACATGTTATTACAGCATGAATGAGACATAAATTAGATTTCAAGCCCTTTTTATTTTATTAATTCCATTTTTCCCCCATCTTTACCACTTTCTTTGGGTCTGCCTGTGAACAAAGGGAATTCAAGGCTCAGAGTAAAAATAAGGCAATTGGCCAGTGTGCGCACTCTCTCTCCCCTCCTCCTCTCCTTTCTCTCTCTCTCTCTCTCTCTCTCTCTCTCTCTCTCTCTCTCTCTCTCTCTCTCTCTCTCTCCTCTTTTCTCTCTCTCTCTCTCTAGCTCGCTCGCTCACTTGCTCTCACTCGCTGAAGCTGCCATGGCCCCACAGCAATCAAGTACCCGAAATGAAAGTACAGATGCTTGTGAAATTGTTCCGATTTGCAAATTATGTGCCATGGTTTTCGGTCTAAACTGTCCTCCCAGCAGCATCTGTTTCTGGAGCCTCTGGCAATGCAGTTGGGACTGACAGCAGCTGGGCACAGCCACAGCGTCTCCCCAGCATGGCAGCCAGAAATCCTAGGGTGGGGAGGAGGAAAGCGAACTCTGCACTTGGACACTCTCCTTAAGTCTCTTTGCCTCTTTGTTTCCTGCAGTTTGCATTTACTTGAACAAGAATGGCAGCACCGGCCCGCACTTAGATAAGAAGAAGGTCCAGAAGCTCCCTGACCACTTTGGGCCTGCGCGTGCCTCTGTGGTGTTGCAGCAGGCTGTCCAGGCTTGCATCGACTGTGCTTATCATCAGAAAACCGTCTTCAGGTTCCTCAAACGGGGCCACGGTGGTGAGGTAATCTCAGGTAAGCACTCGGCACTTTTGGGTTGGGGCAGCCCTCGCCAGAGGGCAAACCTTTTCAACTGAAGCATTTCTGAGAGTACACCCTGGTTCAGCTTCATACCCACACAGGCCCTGGAGAAATGTGCCATCCTCGGCCTGGTGAGTTCATGCTCTCCTCTCCAGAACCCCTGTGAGCCTTGTGAGTACTGTTGCTGAGCAGACCCCTTTGGAGAAGGCTGAACATAGCCTCTTACCTGACTCCTGTGTATCTGCTTAGCTTCTCACATATGGAAGCGTGTTGCTTGAAAAGCATTTTAGAAGAAAGAACCCTATGGGGCTATTTAGTGGCATTAGGAGATTCTCCACTTGGCGTCTGCCTTGCAGCTGGCTTCAGGGAAGCACAGACCTTGACTCTCCTTTTTTCTTCTTTCCTTCACTCCCAATCCTTAGCCCAAGTCCCAAGGTAGTGTGAGAAGAGCTGTTTGATTTTTCTTTTCTGCTTGAGTAAACTGCACAATGTTTCTAAATCTGCTTTTACAAAGAATATTCACTTTTCCTGCCATACTGTCTGTCAGTTTTAGTCTTCCCAAGTCCAAAATTCTGTTCTTGACTTGTCAGACATTTGAAGACTTGGCTTACATCTTTCCCTCTTGACTGTGTGCCTCTCTCTAGCTCTTATCTCCTCCTTCTCCTCCTCCTCCACACAAGGTATAATTCTTGGACTAAGGAACCCCATGTGACCTGGAAGACCCCATAAATAAAACCTGCATTCTTTTAGCATGTATTTATTGAAGCCTTATACTTGTGTAAGAGGCCCTACACAGACAACTGGTAACGCTGATGGGAAGAACTATTTCCGGGCCCGGAGAGATAGCACAGCGGCGTTTGCCTTGCAAGCAACCGATCCAGGACCAAAGGTGGTTGGTTCGAATCCTGGTGTCCCTTATGGTCCCCCGTGCCTGCCAGGAGCTATTTCTGAGCAGACAGCCAGGAGTAACCCCTGAGCACCGCCGGGTGTGACCCCCCCCAAAAAAAGAGGAATATTTCCCAGCCCACTTACAGTTCTATTAGAGAATTGTTTGCTGGTGGTGTTAGAGCCAAGTACTGAGGAGAAATAGACCTCCTGAAGATGTGAGCAGCTGAGAGAGAACAGCTCTGAGTGGTAGGAACTGACTGGGCCCTCAGCCTTTCTGTCCCTCTGCGGCCAGGGCCTGGCATTCTTTACCACCATTATTTTTTATTTTTTTATTTATTTTCTTTTTTGGATTTTTGGGGTCACACTCAGCAGCGCTCTGGGGTTACTCCTGGATCTAAGTCAGAAATCACCCTTGGCAGCCTCGGGGGACCATATGTGATGCCGAGATTCGAACCACCGTCCTTCTGCATGCAAGACAAACACACTACCCCCATGCTATCTCTCCGGCCCCTCTTTACCACCTTTCTTTAACAACTAACATCTAGCTTTCATCTGGGATTCTTCTCTGCCCCAAATTGGTTCCTGAGAGTAAACGACCTCTGTATTTCCTCACTACCCTCAACAACATATACAGTGGATTCTAGCTTTGTAAGGATTATACAGATAGTTTTAAAACAGATATAGTAACTGAAATAAAGCCAAGCGTGGAATCACTCTAAACGTTGCCGAAATCCTAGCACTCTCAGACTAGTTGGATTGTATACCCAAACCATTGCTGACAATAGCTGTGTTCTCCTCTTCCACCCTGCTTCTCTGATCTTGTAGAAATAAGTGCCCTCAATGGACAGATTTCCTGGAGGAGGCCGAGCCAAGTGATGGAAGAGATAGAATTATGTTCATGGTTGTTTTCACAAGTTGATTAAAATCATTCCAGCATCCTGGATGAAACAGGCCCGGCCAGGCCACTCCCACTATTGCAAGCCCTTTGGAGGTGGAGGCAAAAGAAAAAAAAAAAAAACCCAAGCCCTGAGGGAGGGACAGAGGTGGGAGGGAGGCAACTGGCATGGATCTTCTTTGTGGAGCCAGGTAAGTGGGAGGCAAGCAGCGGGCTGGATTCCTGCTGTGCTTTGCAGGGGCCCAGCCAACATGCTCAGCCCTGTTTGCTCAACTCCACAGCCGTATTTGACCGGGAACAACACACTCTCCACCTCCCAGCAGTCAACAGCATCACCTATGTCCTCCGCTTTCTGGAGAAACTCTGCCGCAGCCTTCGAAGTGAAAATCTGTTTGGCAATCAGCCCTTTAGCCAGACTCACGTGTCACTCTCCACCACAGAGTACAGCCACAGCCACGACAGGTACCTACCAGGTAGGAGTTGGGACGGCGTCTGGGCTAAAAGGGGACAGGGTCACTGAGCAGCGCCCACCGGGGCCCAGGGCCACCTTCAAACCACAGACCTGACCCCTGCCAGTCAGTCCAGCAGCCTGGCTTGTGGGCCCTCACTTCCGCCACCTCAAAGACTCTTGGGTCTCCTCTCGTCTTGACTCTTTCCAGGATTTTAGCTAGGATCCTTTTTCCTTCTTTTCTGTGAATTTTTATACCCAGAAAAAGGTGATTCCTGTTGCCCTCCTGAGCACATGGAGCCACCAGGAAGCCCCAGTTCGTCTCCCACTATGGACCTGGCAACAGCCGCCTCCCAGTGTTCTCCCCTTGCCAGCAGGAAGATTTAGTCTCAGTCTTGAGATTGAGAAATCCGCTCCCTGGTGATTGGCCATCCGCTCTTTCCTTTGGCACATGGCCCTAACTTCTCCAGCACTGCCAGTCTGGCAAGTCAATTCAAGTTCCTGCTGTTTCTAACTGAGCTGGAAAATAACTTTCTTAGTTAACGTACGAGACCCAGAAGGGGAGAGCGGATGCCACGTAGCCAGATCAGTGACTAAGCACTTCCGAGAGGGGTTAAGGAGTGAATGGAACTCGGCGTCTTTAATCTGGAGCCCAGGACACTGAACAACTGGGCGGGAAGGAAAGCTGGACCTTAAAACATAGCGAGGTAGGTCATTGCAAAGAGAAGGAAGTCAGCCCTCTTAGACTCCTGTGACCTTGTCCTGGCTGAAGGAAAGGAAAGGTGGTACTGTCAGTAGTGGGACTCTGCTTCCTGCTGGTGGGAGTTCAAACAGAAGTCTAAAAGGCCACCCCACCTAGCCTTGTGCCTAAATCTCATTCCTGTACTTGCTTTCCTTTTGTTTCCTTTTGGGCCACACCCAGCCATAGTTGGGGGCTGCTCCCTGCTTGGTGCTCAGGGGTCATTCTCAGTGGTGCTCTGGGACAACCTAGTTCCAGGGTTCAAATCCAGGCCTACTGTTGCAGTGTCTGAGCCCAGCCACTGAGCTTTTTCTCCTGCCCCTGTCTTTATTGTAGTCTTAGTAAAATCACTTCTAATAAAGTGTTTCTTCCAGAGAATGTTACTGGGAAAGTGACTATTCACCTTTTCTATGCCCCCTTGCTCCTTCTGCACCCCCAAAGTGCCATCTCATATGACCGTGCAAAGAGATACATGGATTTCTAATACTCTTTGAGTGATAGAAACTCTCTAGTCCCTGCAGGCATAACTTTGACCCCTTCACTGATTTTGTTATTGTTGTGGTTGCTTAACTTCTGTGCTGGAGCCATAGCACAGTGGGTAGGGCATTTGTCTTGCATGTGGCTGATCCAGGTTTGATCTTTGGCATTCCATAGAGTTCCTCAAGCCTGCCAGGAGTAATTCCTGAGCACAGAGCCAGGAGTAATTCCTGAGTACCACTGGGCATAGCTTAAAAAAATAATAAAAATAAAAAATAAAGGTAAGTTCTCACCGAATCTGCTTTAGGTTGCTTCCATTTCTGTAGGGTTGTTTTTGTTTTGTTTTAGCAGGTGATGAGGGTATGACAGGTGACAGGATAGAATTTGGGTCTCAGTAGACCATATGTACTGCCAGGGATTTGAACCAGGATCCTGCATGCCCGGCAGAAGTTAACACAGGTGCCTTAACATCTGTACACTCACTCTCTCAGTCTCTCTCTCTTTCTCTCTCTCTCTCTCCTAGTTGAATATCTGTCTGTCTGTCTGTCTCTGTCCATAGATTGCTTTCTTTAAGCATTAAAATCTGAATACAAAGGAAGATTTTCTTGCATTAAGATTACTGTGCTGGAAAGCTAGGTTGAGCATGGAAGACCAGTATAGGCAAAGATAAGTCGTTGACATTCGAGAACTTTGAGATGCTCTGTTGTAGTCGAGTTAAGCTTCCCTAGGATCTGGAAGAATGGGTATGTGAGAGAAGGTAGCATCTGTGACCATAGACACTCATACGAGCCCAGTTCTCAAAGAGTTGTCATTAGAAACCAGAAGCAGTGTGCCAGTGGCATATGGGCAAGTGTGATTGGGCCTGCAGGCTGAGATGGTTTGGGATTGGGGCATACCATTCCTGGGAGTTGTTTCACTTTGACTCTTCTACCATATAAGAGGATAGCCACCTTTGGTTTTTGCAAAAACAAAGACCAAGTTCTTATCTTTCACCTTCTCCATCCTCATTCTCAGACAGCCAGTTTGGAGCTGACCTCCAGCATTCTCTGACGTGTTTCTCACAAAGGGCACACAGTGGCTTGGTTACTTTCTCCTTTCTGTTTGCTTCCTTGAAGTGAATATTTCAGCTGTGCTCAGAGAAGCCAAAACATTGCCTGCATTTCTAACTCCTCCATGCTTCTTCACTTATCTTTCCTGCCTACTTATAGGAAAGCAGGTGATGCTTTGTTCCACCACTGAGCATTTATCATTGTCTGCACCATCCTGGCTACATATCAAACCTATGCCAAAGAGCTTGATCTCTCTACAGGAGCTGTCTTTTGCTTTGCCCCCCAGATCTTCGTCAAGTTTTTATTCCCTCCCTTCTGCCTGATTGTGCACTTCTCCTAGTTAAATATACAAAGGCCCACTCAGTTCAACAGATGCTTACTGCAGCCTCGCCAGCCTGTTTCTCTCCAAACTACCCTCCCCTTTAGGGGCCTTGGCCTTGGCCTTGGCCCTACTGCCGACCAGTTTCTGGTGTGACTATAATACTCATAGAGTGCTTATTTCATTAGGCTACCTTACTACAGCTGGCTTTTTATCTCCAATATTTTATTTTGAAAAATTGCACAGCTACAAAAATTTGGACTCTGGGTCCCAGAGCAATAGTACAGCTGGGAGGACATTTGCCTTACACATGGCTGACTCAGGTTCAATCTCATGTAGTTCCCCTAAGCCCTGCCAGGAGTAATTCCTGAGTGCAAAACCAGGAGTAACCCCTGAACATCACCAGATGTAGCCCCCAAACAAAATAATTCTGAACAAATAATATGATGAACAACCAGGTGATCTTATCCTAGATTTACCACTTAATGTTTAGTAATATTAACTCTCTTTGCTTTAGAAGTATGAATTGTACATACCATAAAATAGTACACCTCGCATCCATATATTTGTCAATGTCTATAGAGTTTTAATCTACTGAATCATTGGAAAATTAACTGAAGACGAGACCTGGTATTTAAATACTTTTGTAGTTATGTCCTAAAAAAACCCCACAATGCTGTCACCATGCTTAAGAGTCTTAGGATTAGTAAAACCTACTAATATCTATCTATCTATCTATCTATCTATCTATCTATCTATCTATCTAGTCCATATTCAGATTTACTCAATTGTCCCAATGCTATTCTTTTTTTTTTTTCTTCCTGATTTTGGGGCCATTCCAGCAGCACTCAGGGATTACTCCTTGATCTGCACTGAAAAATTACTCCTGGAAGGCTCGGGGGACCAGATGGGATGCCAGGAATAGAACCCAGGTTGGCCTCATCCAAGACAAATGCCCTACCCACTATACTATCACTTCAGCCCTCCCCAATGCTATTTTTATGCATTTATTTTTCTCAATCCAATATCCAGTGACGTGCCAATTCCATTTAATTGGCTCTTCAGTTTCCTTTTAGCTGCAGGTTTTTAGCCTTTTGTTTTGTTCTGCCTTCCATGACATAACACTGACATTTTGAAGAATCCAAGCCACTTGTTTTTGTTTAGGGCATGAAACATTTACCAAATACTTGGTGCCAGATCCTCAGCTGGACTCTGGGAAGGGACAGAGATACAGGCTCCATCTTTGCTCTGGAACAGTTCCCAGCTGAGAGAGGGAGATATATGTAAATAGATATGTGCTAAGAGCACGAAGCAGAGATACTCTGGCTTCACTAGGAGTCAGTGAAAAAGGAGGTCAGGGAAAGGTTATTGGAGGCCACAATGTGAGAGCCTAGCTGCTTCTCCAGAATTCCACATATGCTTATCTTGTGAGAGATTAATCATTCAGCAAGAGGGAGTTCCTCTGGCACTTTTAAAACCTTAAACAGTTAGGAAAGTGCATTGAGTCCCAGTAATTTTATTAGTTTATATTATTTTTACTGTTGTAGAAATCAATCCAGCACTAACCTCTGGGGGGATATTCCAGGTTCCTCTATTTTGTGATTCACAAAATAGTTCATAATGATTAAGTACTTAAGGACAATCTCAAAGTTCAAGAGATCAAGCCAGAGGCTAGAGAGTTAGCACAGTGGGTAGGGCATTTACCTTGCACGTGGCCAAACGGGGTTTGATCTTTGGCATCCCATGTGGTCCCCTGAGCCTGCCAGGAGTAACCCTTGAGCGCTGCTGGGTGTGGCCCCAAAACAAACAAAAAGATCAAGATAACTTAAGTCTGATAAGGATTTCTAGAATGAATTCCACCTAAACATGAGTATTTTTTTCCTTTCATTATAATTTTTAATATTTCTTTTAAAAGTAAGTTTTTGATGGAGCCAGAGTGGTGGTGCAAACAGTAGGGCATTTACCTTGCATGCACTTACTTAGGATGGACCGCCGTTCGATCCCCTAGCATTCCATATGGTCTCCAAGCCAGGAGTAATTTCTGAGCACATAGCCAGGAGCAACCCCTGAGCATCACCAGGTGTGGCCCAGAAACAAAAACAAGTAAATTCTTGAATTGAATCTCCATCGATACAGTTACAAAGTTGTTCAGGATTGACTTTATACAACACGCTTCAACATTTCCTGCCACCCATGTCCCAAGTTTCCCTCCCCACACCTTTCCCTGTCCCCTGCCTGCCTCTGTGGCAGATATTCTCAGATTCTCAGATACTCTAACTCTCTTCTCTCTCTCTTTCTCTCTATCTCTTCCCTCTCTTCTTTCCTCTCCCCCCCCACACTTTTTTTCTTTTAGACACTATGGTTTACAACATTATTATTGAAGGGGTATCCTTCCTATCACTTTATCTCCTTTAGGCACTCAGTTCTTGTCCAGAGTGATCATTTCCAACTGGTCCTCTCTCTTGTCTTTTTGTTATTATTACCGTATTATTTATATTTTTTGCTTTTGGGCCACACCCAGTGATACTCAGGGGTTACTATGAGCCACTTCTCTGGCCATACCATATTATATTTTTTTAGATATTGCAAGTGAGTGTGATCATTCTATGTCTATCCCTCTCCCTCTGATTCATTTTGCTCAGTGTAAGACTCTTCATATCCATCCATGTAAATGCAAATTTCCTGGCTTTATTTTTTTCCTAACAGCTACATAGTATTCCATTGTGTAGAGATATACCACAGTTTCTTTAACCACTCATCTGTTCTCAGGCACTTGGACTGTTTTCAGATTCTGGTTACTGTGAATAGTGTTGCAGTGACTATAGGGATGTAAAGGACTTTCCTACATTTGTGTTTGGGGGCTCTTAGGATATGTTCCTAGGAGTGGTATTGCTGGGTTATATAAGAGTTTGTTTCTAGTTTTTTGAGGAATATCCATATTGTTTTCCAAAAAGGCGGACCAGTCTGCATTCTCGACCCACAGTGAACGAGCATCCCTTTATCCAAGCATCCATGCCAGCACTGGTTGTTCCTGTACTTTTTTTTTTTTTTTTGGTGTTTTGGGCCACACTCATTTGATGCTCAGGGGTTACTCCTGGCTAAGCGCTCAGAAATTGCCCCTGGGTTGGGGGGACCATATGGGACGCCGACGGATCGAACCTTGGTCCTTCCTTGGCTAGCGCTTGCAAGGCAGACACCTTACCTCTAGCGACACCTCACAGGCCCCATGTTTCTGTACTTTTTGATGTGTGCTAGTCTCTGTGTTGTGAGATGATACCTCACTGTTGTTTTGATTTGCATCTCCTTGATGGTTAATGATGTGGAACATTTTTTTCTTGTGCTTTTTGGCTGTCTGATTTCTTCTTTGAGGAAATTTCTGTTCATCTCCTCTTCCCATTTTTGGATGGGATTAGATGTGTTTTTTTTTCTTGTTAAGCTCTACCTGTGAATAGTTTGTCCCATTCCATGGGAAATCTTGATATCCAGTTCACTGTTTCCTTTGAGGTTCAGAAGCTTCTTAGTCTAATGTAGTCCCATTTTATTTTGTTTTTGGGCCACACCCGGCGATGCTCAGGGGTTACTCCTGGCTGTCTGCTCAGAAATAGCTCCTGGCAGGCACGGGGGACCATATGGGACACCAGGATTCGAACCAACCACCTTTGGTCCTGGATCGGCTGCTTGCGAGGCAAATGCCGCTGTGCTATCTCTCCGGGCCCATAGTCCCATTTTAAACAAGGATTTTATGAATGGAGTAATCAGATAAAGATGCCATGGATCCAAATAATAATGCAGAAATATTATTCCTGCAATTAATGAATAATGCAGAAATCTCCTATCAACTAGCATGAAAGAGGACTTGAGTGCCCAGTAATACCCTAATAGTAGAGAAGAGTATGAGAGGTGAAGTTGGAGTGGTAGACAGAGGCCTGGTCAGGAAAGTTTTGATGAAATTATATTACAGGTTTTAAATTGTGTCATTGAGTAGCAAGGAGCCACTCAGGGGTCTGAAGCCAGGAAGTAGCATGATCAGATTTGTTGTGTAGAAAACTCATTCAAGATACTATGCAATGGGGCCCTATGGTCCCCTGAGCCTGCCAGGAGCGATTTCTGAGCGTAGAGCCAGGAGTAACCTCTGAGTGCTGCCGAGTGTGACCTCCCCTCAAAAAAAAAAAAAAAAAAAAGATACTATGCAAGAGACAGAGTGGAGTGGAGCAATAGTGGTAGCAATAGTAGTTGGAAATTTTTGTAGAACTCTGGAAGTCTTCCCAGACTTGGGAAATATCCTTTTCTTTGATATACATATTTCATCCAAATAAAATGAATCCCCAGTGCCTGATAACCCCAAGTGGGATTACATTTTCCTGATGGTTACTTTCAATACCCAGTATCCTACATAGTCTCTAACCCTGCCAGGAGAGATCCCTGAGCACAAAGTCAGGATTAAGCCCTGAACACTGCTGTGTGTTTCCCCCACTCCTGCTTCCCAAAAAAAAACTTATAAATTACTCCACATATTATATTTACTTTCACTTCCTACCTTTGTGCTGCTATAATAAGCATATATTATAAATCTCACTTTGCATTACTATCTTTATTTTAAATAAGTAATTCTTTTTTCTTTTTTTTTTTTCTTTTTGGTTTTTGGTTTTTGGGTCACTCCTGGCAGCGTTCAGGGGTTACTCCTGGCTCTACACTCAGAAATCGCTCCTGGCAGACTCAGGGGACCATATGGGATGCCAGGATTCGAACCACCGTCCTTCTGCATGTAAAGTAAACACCTTGCCTCCACGCTGTCTCTCCGGCCCGGGTAATTCTTTTGATAAAAAATTTTTATTGGGAGATAGCATGGAGGTAGGGCATTTACCTTGTATGCAAAAGGACGGTGGTTCGAATTCCAGTATCCCATATAGTCCCTCAAGCCTGCCAGGAGCAATTTTTGAGTGTAGAGCAAAAAGTAACCCCTGAGCACTGCCAGGTGTGACCCAAAAACCAAAAAAAATTTTTTTATTTACCCTTTCATAGTTATCATTTGCAGTGTTTTTGGTTTTTGTTTTAGTTTTGGGGCTATACTTGGCTGTGCTCAGGCCTTGCTCCTGGTAGTCTCAGGGGATCTTTTTAAGGAATTCTTATTCCTTGGTGTAGAGCCAGAGATATTTTTATCAATATGTTCTCTTTACCTGAAGGACTTATTTGAACATTTCTTTTTAAATTATGATAATAAATTTTTATTTAACTAAAGAAATGTGACTTGTAAAGTTTTGATAGTTGAGTTTTACTCATATCCTTTGAGAATTTCATATTATTATTGTCTACTGGAGTTGAGTTCTTTTGGCTTACGTGTCTCTTTAGAACTATTTATTTTGTCCTTTTATAAACCTTTTTGTTATTGTTCAGCATTTTAAAATAAAAATAATGTGCTTGAGATAGCATAGCGGTAAGGCGTTTACCTTAGACACAGAAGGACGGTGGTTCGAATCCCGGCATCCCATATGGTCCCCTGAGCCTGCCAGGAGCAATTTCTGAGCATAGAGCCAGGAGTAACCTCTGAGCCCTGCCGGGTGTGACCCAAAAACCAAATAATAATAATAATAATAATAATAATAATAATAGTAATAATGTGCTTGCCATATATATTTGATGCCTACCACTCCCCTAACAATAAATAATTAAAAACAAAAATGCTGCTATACTGTCTTCTAACTTATAATAAGATGCTCTTAGTTTTTTCCCTTTTCCTTTTTTTTTTTTTGTATCATTCTAAATTACAAAGTTACTCATGACTGAGTTTCAAGCATACAGTTTTCCAGCATTAACCTCTTCACCAGTGTCTACTTCCCTCAATCAGTAACCCCAGTTTCCCTCCCACCTCACAGCTTGCCTCCTTGGCAGAGGCTCTTTTTATTTTTTAATTTTTGGCACTGTGGTTTACAATACAGTTGCAGGTAGAGTTGCATTCCTCTCAGCACTTGGTCCTCACTAGAGTGACCACTTCCCTCTTTGTAATGGTCCTTTGTTGTAATGGTTTCTTCCCTGACCTCTCCCTCCTCCCCCCATAGTGGCAAGCTTCCCACTGTGAGAAAACCATAATCCTCTCTCACTCTTACTTTCGGTCTCATGATGTTCTTTGTTCTTTGGATGCTTTTAAGGGCTTTTTTTTTGTTGTTGTTGATCCTAGGTTTTAGACAATTTTATGATGATGTACTTCAATGGGATTTTTCCTTTGCTTTTTTGTGCTTGAAATTCCCTAAGCTGCTTAGGTATCTGGATTTATAATTTTCTGAACTCCAAAAGAGACAGGTAAATAGATGTCTTGTGCTCAATTTGGCAGTAAGCCTTTGGTTACAAAGCATGTTTCAGGGCCCGGAGAGATAGCACGGCGGCGTTTGCCTTGCAAGCAGCCGATCCAGGAACAAAGGTGGTTGGTTCGAATCCTGGTGTCCCATATGGTCCCCCGTGCCTGCCAGGAGCTATTTCTGAGCAGACAGCCAGGAGTAACCCCTGAGCACCGCTGGGTGTGGCCCAAAAACCAAAAAAAAAAAAAACAAAGCATGTTTCAGTGATTTCTGTAAAGCAATACAGAAATCCTGAAACACAAATTCAGGCAGTGTGGTTGGACATAGATAGAAGTCAGTAGAGTCTCAGAGTGAATTTTAAGAATCAGCTCTGTCCACTATCTAAGAAAACCCACAAAAGGCAGTGACATGGCCCAGGCCCCAAGATGCTTTCCAGAGGCAGAAATTGTGATCAGGGCAGAGGAACTGAGTTGTGCCAGGAGCCCAGTCAAGAGAGAGTGTCTGCCTGGGGCTGGTTCCAGACTCTGACCAGGGGCTGCTGCCTGCTATGGTGTAGAATTATCAAGCCTGAGAGACCCATTATGGAGATGACCAGAGCGATTCTTGTGAGATATTCATAGCCCCCTCAAAGAAAACGGCTTCCCCTGCTCTAGATGAGGAGACTGGCTGCTGGCAGAAACCAAATGGCTGAGAGGTAGATCTGAATTCTCTCCCCACGTCTGAGCACCACACCCTGCTCACCCACTCTACCCTCCTGGCTTCCTTGGATTGTTTCCTCCAAGAAGGCAAATATGAAACAAGGGCACACACATCATACAGATCCTTTGATCATAGGCCACTAGCCGGGCATCAAAGCAGCATTTCCAAGATGTCCTACTGACCCTGAAGATGCTTGGCTTCTAAAGTAGCCTCGTTAAGCGAAGGTAGTTGTTCTCTAGCACCCCTACTCCCTTCCAAGGCCTCTTACTGTAAAACTGTTTCTTATAAAATCAGAATAATTTTGTTTTTATTTTATTTCATGGGACAGGGCGCATAAGTAGTGCTCAGGAGGTCTAGGAGTCCCGCCAACAATTCTTGGCCAACCAGATTGGCAACCCAGTGCAGGGGAGCTCCTAAAGATACGCTGCTGATTGGGCTTTATGGTACTTGGGATACCCAGAACACATCTAGCCTGTGGGGTCTCCAGGGCTGTTCAGGGACCATTTTGTACTGGGGGTCAAACAGGATTGCCATATGCCAGGCTTGCTTGCTTTTTTTTTTTTTTTAGCTATTGAACATTTGTTTTTTAAAAAATATCTTTATTTAAGTACCATGTTTACAAACATGATTGTAGTTGAGTTTCAGTAATAAAAATGTTTCACCAGTGAAACATTCCTACCACCAATGCCCCTATCTCCTTCCTCCCCAACCCCCTGCCTGTATTCAAGACAGGCATTCTATTTCTCTCACTCATTAACATTGTCATGATAGTTGTTAGTATAGTTGTTTCTCTAACTATACTCACCACTCTTTGTGGTGAGCTTCATATCATGAGCCTGTCCTTCCAGTCCCCATATCTATTGTCTCTGGGTATTATTACAATAATGTCTTTGGTTTTTTTTTTAAACCCATAGATGAAACTATTCTGTGTCTAGCTCTCTCCCTCTGACTTATTTCACTCAGCATAATAGTTTCCATGTCCATCCATATCTAGGAAAATTTCATGACTTCATCTTTCCTGACGGCTGCATAATATCCATTGTGTATATGTACCACAGTTTCTTTTCTTTTCTGTTCTTTCTTTTCTTTTTTTTTTTTTGGGGGGGGGCCACATCCAGTAACCCCCTGAGGGTTACTCCTGGCTATGCACTCAGAAATCGCTCCTGGCTTGGGCGGCCATACAGGATGCCAGGGGATTGAACCACGTTCCATCATAGGTTAGCACATGCAAGGCAAACACCCTACTGATTGTGACACTGCTCCAGCCCAGTACCACAGTTTCTTTAGCCATTCATCTTGGTTGTTTTCAGATTCTGGCTATTGTAAATAGCACTGTGATGAGTATAGGTGTGAGGAAGGCATTTTTGTTTTGTGATTTTGTGTTCCTAGGGTATAGCCCAAAGAGTGGTATAGCTGGATCATGTGGGAGCTCAATTTCCAGTTTTTTGAGGAATCTCCATATTGTTTTCCATAAAGGCTGGACTAGACTGCATTCCCACTAGCAGTGAATAAAAGTTTCTTTCTCTCTACATCCCCAACAGCACTGATTGTTCTTGTTCTTTATGATGTGTGCCAGTCTCTGTGGTGTGAGATGGTACCTCATTGTTATTTTGATTTGCATCTCCCTGATGATCAGTGATGTGGAGCATTTTTTCATGTGCCTTTTGTATTTCTTCTTTGAGAAAGTGTCTATTCATTTCTTCTCATTTTTGATGGGGTTAGATGTTTATTCTTGTTAAATTCTATTAGTACCTTGTATATCTTAGATATCAGCCCCTTATCTGATGAGTATTGGGTGAATAGTTTCTCATATTTTATGAATGGCATTTGTATTTTAGTCACTATATCCTTTGAGGTGCAGAAACTTCTTAGCTTAATATAGTCCCATCTGTTTATCTCCACTTCCACTTGTTTAGAGAGTGATATTTTCTCCTTAAAGATGCCTTTACTCTCAATGTCATGGAGTGTTTTACCTACACGTTGCTCTATATATCTATGGTTTCAGGTCTGATATCCATTTGGATTTGACCTTTGTGCATGGTGTTAGATGGAGATCTGAGTTTGCTTTTTTGCATGTGGCTGACCAGTTGTCCCAATACCACTTATTAAAGATGAAGAGCTTGCTTTTCTTGCTCATTTTGCATATATTGCCCCTTTACCAAAGATTAATTGATTCTATGTCTGTTGTATAGAGTTGTTATGCATCTCATCTTCTAGCTCACTGATTCTATCCTCAGTTGCTGTTACTCTGTTGGAGCAGCTTTCCATTGAGGTTTTCATTTTGTCTACTGAGTTTTTCACACCTGTTATTTCAGTTTGGAGTTTTCTATAACTATTGCTTTGTAATACAGCTTAAAATTGGGGAAAGTAATGCCTCCCATATTCCTTTTCCCAAGGAGTGCTTTAGCTATTCGAGGGTGTTTATTGTTCCAAATGAATTTCAGAAGTGTTTGATCCACTTCTTTGAAGAATGTCATGGGTATCTTTAGAGGAATCGCATTAAATCTGTACAATGAGTTTGGAGTTTTCTTTTTTCTTTTCTTTTTTGGTTTTTGGGCCACACCTGGCGGTGCTCAGGGGTTACTCCTGGCTGTCTGCTCAGAAATAGCTCCTGGCAGGCACGGGGGAACATATGGGACATCGGGATTCAAACCAACCACTTTAGGTCCTGGATCGGCTGCTTGCAAGGCAAACACCGCTGTGCTATCTCTCTGGGCCCCGAGTTTGGAGTTTTCTAATTTCTAGCTTCATATCCTCTTGATTCTTATTTGTTCACTCAGTCTATGCTTTCTTTGAGTTCTATGAACATCCTCCATATTTCTTCTCTAAACTCTTTATCTGAGAGGCTAACTAGGTGGTGGCACTTTTTGAGTCATCAGAGCTGCCATCTTCATTCTCTATGCATGGTGTTGGCCTGCGTTGTTTCCCCATTGTCTTGCTTGTAGTGTTTTTTTTCCCTACATGTTATGATGGGGTTCATTGGTGCATGCACCCATGAAGAGGAGCGGCCACATTCCTCTGGCTCCCCCCTTTTTGGGTGGAGACTGCCTACCTTAATGACATGGATGGAGATTTTTTTCCACTGGAAGCTTTCACAACCACATGGCTGAGGCAGGCAGGGGACAGGAAACCAAGCAAGGCAGTCATGGGTCCTTTAAGATCCAGGCTTGCTTTCTAACCACATTGTTCTACTTTTAGAAGAGTCTCTTATCCAGACCAAAAAAAAAAAAAAAGTCAGACCATCTGTTTTAGGAAGAAAAGTCTTTCTTTTTTTTTTTTTTTTTTTTGGTTTTTGGGCCACACCCTGTGACACTCAGGGGTTACTCCTGGCTATGCGCTCAGAAGTTGCTCCTGGCTTCTTGGGGGACCATATGGGACGCCGGGGGATCGAACCGCGGTCCGTCCTAGGCTAGCGCAGGCAAGGCAGGCACCTTACCTCCAGCGCCACCGCCCGGCCCCGGAAGAAAAGTCTTTCAATTGGCCAAAGTGTAGGGCATGTCACTCAACTTAATTCAAATCATCATGTGAGAGCCAGAGGGACAGCAAGTGGAAGGCCTCCTGAAAGACCTTCCAGAAACATCTGTCATGGTGTCTCTAGCATCACCAGAACAGGAATCTTTGACCCACTGCTAACTCTTCTGTTAGTCTCTGATCCTGGCATTACTATTTTTCAGGTGATACCTTTGTCCTGGGGAAAAATCTAGCCCGATCATTGGTGCCACATTCAGACTCAATGGACTCCACTTTGCATCCCACCAACCTTGTCAGCTCCTCCCAGAATCTTCGAACCACTGGATACAGGCCTTTGCTTCCACCCTGTGGCCACCCACTGAGCTCTGCTTCAGCAGTACGAAGGCTGTGCTCCAGGGGTAAGCACCTGCCCTCCCTCTCACTCTTGCTGTAAGAGCTCCGGAAACCTAGAAGAAAAGAGCTCTGATGCCCACTATTTCCTATTTATATCTGGGTCTGAGTTTACTACTGGGCCTGGCTCAGCACTGGGGAGACAGGAGTACATAATAGTGAAGCTCTGGGTATATAATAGTGGAACCTAAAAGCTCAAGACCTACAGCCAAAGGGATGGGGTGGATTTATCCATTAACTTCTGAGCAATTGTTTGAACACCAACTGTTGGCATAAGGATGCAAAAATCAATCTCTTCTTTTCTTGAAGGAGCTCACAGTCTAGTAGGAGAGACCAACAACCAAGTTTCCTGTGAAACTGTCTGGAGTGCAGCTTCACAGATTTGCTTTAGCAAGTATATAAAAGCTACAGGAAGAAACACTCAGCTCAAATTCAGGATCCAGGGGAAGCTTCCATAAGGAACACCTTGGCACTTAAGAGTAGGGTTCGGCATGTCCTGCCTGCATAGAGCTGTATAAAGCCATGAAATCAGAAGGTCTCTATATTTGCTGCTCATGGTCTTTTCACATTTATGGACTGCTAATGATGCTACACATACCCAGATGGCTTTGGCAGAGAAGAAAAGTTTTCCACCCCTGCTGTAGAGGGTAATTGTCAGTGACCATATCAGAGATGGGAGGGTAAGAGAGCTTTCTAAAAAGACAATATAGTACAAGCAAAGGAATAACTGCATGTATTTTGGTATTGCTGATACAAAATATAGCACTGAGATTTAAAAGAGAAAAACCTAGAAGCTACATAGGTTATATAGTAGAAGGTTTTCATAATTGAAGGAAGCTATCTCAAGGGGTCACAAGGCTGCTCCCGTCAACTTATTCCCAGTCAGTTTATCAGGACAGTTTGAGGCTAGGACCAGCTGCTTAACCTCAACCATCCTGTGGGCTATAAAGGCCCCTCAGCATTGTGCATGCAAGGTACATGCCCCAACCCCTGTGCTATTGTCCCAGCCCTGTAGAAGACTCTATATTAAAGATTAGAGAGTTTGGTGTTTGTTTTGTTTTTTGGTTTTTGGGCCACACCCAGCGTTGATCAGGGGTTACTCCTGGCTGTCTGCTCAGAAATAGCTCCTGGCAGGCACAGGGGACCATATGGGACACCGGGATTCGAATCAACCACCTTAGGTCCTGGATCAGCTGCTTGCAAGGCAAACACCGCTGTGCTATCTCTCTGGGCCCGAGTTTGGTGTTTGTCTTCTAGGCAATGAGAAGTCACTAAAAACTTTTCATTAGTGACAAGGCCTAAACAGGATTTTTTTTTTCAGTGTATCTGTGACTATTGTATTGAGGATGGATTTGAAAAAAGTCGCTAGAAAGACCAATAATAAGCTCTTGGAATAGGTCAAATCAAAAGAAATAATGGACCAGTTTAGGGCAGTGATACAAGCTTTGTAGAACTCTGGGCCCGAGTTTGGTGTTTGTCTTCTAGGCAATGAGAAGTCACTAAAAACTTTTCATTAGTGACAAGGCCTAAACAGGATTTTTTTTTTCAGTGTATCTGTGACTATTGTATTGAGGATGGATTTGAAAAAAGTCGCTAGAAAGACCAATAATAAGCTCTTGGAATAGGTCAAATCAAAAGAAATAATGGACCAGTTTAGGGCAGTGATACAAGCTTTGTAGAAGGAAGAATAGATTAGAAACTATTCATAAATTTAGTCAAGTTTGAGGATTCTGAGGAAGAATAGGAGCAAGGAATATTCCCAATATGTTCTAGATGCATGGCTGGATAGATTGATAGTGTTATTCACTGACATAATCAGCCTTAGATACAAAAGGAGTTGGGAGGACCCTGTGATATCTAGATACCCAGGAAGCAGTTGCAGCTCTGAGTGCCAAGGGTGAGAACTAAAGCTAAAGTTAAATATTGGGGAGTCATCATCAAGTAGACAGTAGCTGAAGCTGTATAGTGGGTGACAATCACTTTCTGAGAATATGTGGCCAACAAAAAGAGGAGGTGACCTAAGAAGATCAACTTGGGAGCAATAAAGTTCAGGAGGTGTAAGCAGGTGATGGATCCCACCAAGGAGAAAGAGGAATAAGCACATGTAAGGAAGGACAGAAAAATACAATGTTGTGGTAGTTAAGGTGCATTTTAAGGAGAGTGTAAAGACAGAAATACCTGTCATGTCCTGTGGTTAGAGGGTGATTAGTGGCCTTACAGTGATGGCTAACCTTTTTGAGCCCGAGTACCCAAACTGCCACACAAAGCCAAAGAATTTCCTCAAAAGTGCCAGCACGTTAATTAAACCTTAGTAACAGATTTTAGTATCTAAAAACTATGTGGCACTTGCTGCATATCTTACCGTATTTTCCAGCATATAAGATGACTGGGCGTATAAGACGACCCCCCTAATTTTGCAGTTAAAACATAGGTTTAGGCCTATATTCGCTGTATCAGACAGAACGTCCCTGGGCTGCAACTGTATGTACCACAGTGAGCCAGTCACAACAAGCAAAGGTTCTACTGTAATAGACTTCCTCTCTGACTCTGGCCAATCTGAGCAGGCTTTTGACAGTGTAGATTCGGGTCCAGAACATTTCTAATTTGCATGATAAAAAGCCTGCTTGGATTGGCTGAGTTAGAGAGGCGGTCCGAGCAGCCTTGCAGTGATTGGTGCAGGGTCGAGTTGGAAAATTCGTTTTGTGGCAATATTCAGACAATTTTCGTTTAGCGGCAGATTGAAACATTTTTCGGGATATACTCAGCATATAAGACAACCCCTGATTTTCGGTTGACTTTTTTTTGTTTCAAAAGTCGTCTTACAGGGGCCAGTGAGGTGGCGCTAGAGGTAAGATATCTACCTTGCAAGCGCTAACCAAGGAAGGACCCGCGGTTCGATCCCCCGGCATCCCAAATGGTCCCCCCAAGCCAGGGGCAATTTCTGAGTGCTTAGCCAGGAGTAACCCCTGAGCATCAAATGGGTGTGGCCCCCCAAAAAAGTCATCTTATATGCCAGAAAATAAAGTAATTGTGGACCTTCCCGTGTGCCAGCTGCAAGGCCTTTGCATGCCACTGTTGAGGAGTCATCATCAAATAGATGGTATCTGGATATCTGAAGGCCTTTGCATGCCATAGGTTCGCCATCACGACAAGAAGTTTGAGCAGATTACACTGGGCACAAGTGCCAAGAGACTTATGGGGATGAAAAAGGAGGAAGGTAACTTTTAAAAAAGGATGAGAATAAGAACACTGGGCATGTCTCTCAACCAGATGACCTGAGTGCTGCAAGAGAAATAAATTAAAAGTAAAGGAATTATAAGGCCAAGGTGGGGCTGAGATGAACAATCTTGAGCAGACAGATGAATCTATCTAAAGCAAGGGTGATGCCATGTTCACTCAGACACAGGGAAGACTGTGGAATGGACATGGAATGGACGAGAGCAGCTGAGAAAGGGATGCTTTGGAGTCCTAAAGTCTGGTCCTAAGGAAGGCAGGAAGAGGGCGGATCAAGAAGGGAAACACGGGGGCACAGCTGTGCACGGAGACCTCTAGTTTACACAAGCTGTGATTTTCTGCTGCTTAGAGACTAGATGGAAGTTGAGAAAGGGCTGCTGAAGAATGATCTTAGTAGGACCAGATGGGCAGGGAGCAGAGCAGGAATCAGTGGAGCTGGAGGATCAGATTTGCAGCTTTGGTAGGAAGAAAGCTAAAAAATATGGGACAGTTTGGGGTTGGGTTTTCTTTATTCCTGACTTAGAGTACTATAAATATTGGCTTTTCATGAACATAATTCTGACACCCTGCCCTTCACCAGTCCACTCATTTCCCTCTCCTCCTTTTTTTTTTTTTTTTTTGTTTTTGTTTTTGGGCCACACCCGGCGTTGCTTAGGGGTTACTCCTGGCTGTCTGCTCAGAAATAGCTCCTGGCAGGCACGGGGGACCATATGGGACACCGGGATTCGAACCAACCACCTTTGGTCCTGGATTGGCTGCTTGCAAGGCAAATGCCGCTGTGCTATCTCTCCGGGCCCAGTAGATAGTATTTTTATTAAAAAGAAAACTTTAGGGTCAGAGAGATAACACATCAGCGTTTGCCTTGCAAGCAGCTGACCCAGGACCTAAGGTGGTTGGTTCAAATCCTGGCGTCCCATATGGTCCCCCGTGCCTTCCAGGAGCTATTTCTTTCTTTTTTTTTTTTTTTTTTTTTTTTTTTTTGGTTTTTGGTTTTTGGGTCACACCCAGCATTGCTCAGGGGTTACTCCTGGCTGTCTGCTCAGAAATAGCTCCTGGCAGGCACGGGGGACCATATGGGACACCGGGATTTGAACCAACCACCTTTGGTCCTGGATCGGCTGCTTGCAAGGCAAACGCCGCTGTGCTATCTCTCTGGGCCCTCCCTCTCCTCCTTTTACCCACCTTTCCTCTCAGAGCCTCCAACTCAATTGTATATGTCTGTTCCCCCCATTACATTGTTTTTTTATATCTTTGTTGTTGACTTCTGTTTATCTGTAAGTCCCATATATGAAAGAGATCATCTTTTTCTGTCCCTTTCTTTCTGGATATCTCAGAAAAATATCATCTTGCTCCATCCATGTTGCTACAAATTACATGATTTTGTTCTTTCCTCGAGCTGTGTGTGTGTGTGTATATAGTATATATTGTGTATATTTATGTTTTATATATATATATGTATATATACTCTTGATCCATTCATCTCTGGTTGGGCATTTAAGATGTTGCTGTATCTTGGCTACTGTACTGTGTAGCAGTGAACATAGGTGTGCCTTAGGAATAGATGCCAAGAAGGGCATTTCTAGGCCATATGGGAGTTTCATTGATATGGGACAGTTTCAGTTTGATATGCTACTCATTTTGCAATCACAGTGGTTACAGTGGACATAAATCCCATAAGAGTTGGGAAGATGGGCTCTTATAGTCAGAAAGTAGAATGCTGGGGGCCGGAGAGATAGCTTGGATATAAGGCATTCGCCTTGCATGCAGAAGGTTGGTGGTTCAAATCCTGGCATCCCATATGGTCCCCTGAGCCTGCCAGGAGTGATTTCTGAGCATAAAGCCAGGAGTAACCCCTGAGCGCTGCCGGGTGTGACTCAAAAACCAAAAAAAAAAGAAAGTAGAATGCTTATAATTTTGAAGTGGTTTCATTCTAAGAAGGGGGCAAGAAACAAGGGCAAGAAATAAGACCCTGGCCTTCAAACTGGGTATTTGAAGTTGAATGACTCTCCTCTATCTTAATGGCATGTTTTGGTATAGATATAAGGGAACAAGTAAAGTGCCCAAAGGCTTTTGTTTAACAAAAGGTTCAAAACCTAGAGAGATCCACAGAACCAGGAAAAGTAGACAGTCTGTTGTATTTAACCTCTGAAGTATAGAAGATTTGAAAGCAATTTAGAAAATTCCAATGATTTAGTGAGGTTTGTGCTAAAAACAGGGATAAAAACCAAACATATATTTCTACTATAATCACAATGTTGTAAGGAATAGCAGGAAATAAGAGAATAATAAACATAAATGCATGTAGCAGGACAGCCCCTGAAGAGGTTGACTGATGGAGGGATGGAGAATGAGGCCCTTTTCTTCCAGCTCGGAGCACGTGTCTGCCACCCTGTCTAGCCCACGGTTCTGAGGTGAAACGGCGGGTAAACAGCTCGCAGACAATCAGGCTCGTGGAAATATTTGCTTTATTCGGATGGACAAAACTGAAGTCCAAAGACTCCGATTCAGTTCCAGCCAGCAAAAAGCCTCTCGCCTTCCACAGACCCTTGCTCTTATCGTCCAGAGTCAGGTCCCACCCAATGGTGGGATCAGATACCAACCAATGGTGGAAGCAGAATCAGGTCCTACCCTAGGGTGGGGGCAGAATGCCAGGTCACACCCTAGGGTAGGGCACAATCACCTAATCAGATTAGGGTGAGCAACATAGTAATCCCCCAAAATATTTACATACACAATAAATGCATGGAATTATTTTAAGTGTTGGTTTGTGCTCGACTGAGAAGGAACTGTATAGGGAATTGAAGGCTTTGACTTGGAAATCAGGAAAGGCCTCTGCAAGGAGTCAACATCAGAGATTAGCACTGAGAAGAAACCAAATGCACGAAGATATAGGGGGGAAAATATTATGGTAGGGCTGAAGAGATAGTATAAGAGTTAAGGTGCTTGCCTTATACACAGTTGAACCCAATTTTATCACCCATACTGCATTTGGTCCCACAAATTTGAATATAAACCTATCCTGTAATATAAAGCCAGGAGTAAGACCTGAGCACTGCCAGGGATGCACTCCCCCTAAAAGAAAAGGAAGTTACAGACAGGAAATGGCAAGTTGGAGAAAAAAAAGCAGTCTACTCTAGAAGCAGAAAGAAAGTGGCATGTCTGGGACATGGAGAGTAAAGGGGGTAGAAGCCAAGAAATGACGTGAAGTAGAAGTCAGAAAGGAGTCACTATTGGGGCTGCCTTCCATACCAGAACTTCTTAAATTGTGGGCTGTGAACCTATATGGAGCCACATAACTGAACATGGAGAGTATGAAAAATAAACCTTAGGATTTAGTATCAGTACATATTTGGCTTGTTTGTCTATTCATATATCTATATTCCTGTGGTAAATGGAAATTTCGGGGGTAAAAGGGGTCACAAGTGGAGGAAGTTTAAGCAGCCTCACTCTCCTGTAGGCCTGGTACCAGGGTTCAGTTCACTTCACATGCCCATGAGGCTGTGTGTGAAACCAGACTGATATGAGGCAGTTGCTGCATTTAGCAGGGTCTGGGATCTTTGTGGAGGTTCCAGGTTTTATAGCATTATAGAAATACTGGGGTATGTGATGCAAAAGTGAGATCCGAGGATGAAATGCTTGGTGAGATCAGTTGTTCCAGGATGAGACAAGAAAAGTTGTGGGTCCATGCAGCCAGCACTTCCTTTGCTGAGCTAAAGTCTGCCAAGGGAAAAGGAGAAACTGAAAGGAGGGAGAGACACATCACAGACAGAGTGGATAAAAAAAAAAAATTGCCAAAGGTCTATGACAGATGATGCTCAAAACAAGGTGTTCCAAAGCCCACAGGGAAATGAGCTCTCGAAGCCAGTTTCAAACTCAAAATCTGGTCAGGGTTTCATGCTCCCATGAGCATTAAATTAACTTGAGATTTCTAGCTGCCAAGGCAGTGCTGTTTGCTGTCATTGTATTTGGTTGTGTTAAGTTCCCTCTTCTTTAGGCCTTGGAAAAGGCCCCAGATGTTATCTATCAACTTATTTTCTTCCAAGGCCTCAAGGATTTGACTCTAATCTTGCCAAACTACTAAAGCTTTTCTAAAAAACGGTCCCCAGAGCCAAAGCAAAAGCGTCCTTAACCCCTCCCTGCAACACACACAAACCCCGAACCCTTGTAATCACTTTACCACATCCCCCAAGCCCCCAATTCAAGTCCAGGCTGAATCACTGCTTCAGTGTACAGCTCCCTCTCAGCACATCAAAGGTCAGGTCTATCCTTGAACAAAGATTTGACTTACGGAGCTTCTCTCAGGCACTCAGGAGGTGAATGGAAAATCCTTCCTTCTTCAGCTGCCTCTGTTCCCAACAGAGCCCGCTGTGAGCTTGTCCACCAGCCCCAGCCATGCCCAGCCCTCCTGTGACGAGGGGCCATCCTCCTCTCCACAGGGTCAGACCGATACCTGGAAAGCCGTGACACTTCTCGACTGAGTGGCCGGGATCCTTCCTCCTGGACAGTCGAGGACGTGATGCAGTTTGTGCGGGAAGCAGACCCTCAGCTTGGACCCCATGCCGACCTCTTTCGCAAACATGTAGGTGCCTCTGCCTGCCCTCTCTGGCCTGTGCTGGAGGTCCAGACTCCAGGAGCTTGTGAGCATGTGGGCTCTGGGATCTGGGTCTCCTGAAACAAAGCTTAGGGGGTGCTGCCCAACTGAGGGACAGAATCTCAAATCTGAAGGTGACAACTCTGTGTCCTGAATTCACTTTCCTCCTATGGAAGGAGGGGCTGAGTCAGTCTTGTCTCCCCTTGTCTACCAGGGTGGTCTTGGGTTCAGGGCTAAGGTTTACTTCCTTCCCATGGGACCTTTTTTGCCCCTCTACTTTCCCTGGCCTAGAAATGATAGGGCCTCAGGTGCCAAGTTCACAGATTCCCCATCTTATTAGATGCCTCCTCAGTGGCTCCATCCTGAGCTGCTGACATCTCTGGGGCCCTCTCCTCATCCCTGTAGGGTGCATGCTCCTGACGGGCAGGGCACATCCCTGTCTCCAGTCTCTGCTGTGTGGTGCTCTTCAGCTTTTGGGCTCCACAGAACAGATCAGATCATTCTTTCTTTAGTCATTTCCATCTTAGCTGCCAGATGGCTTTAAAGGGTACTCTGTGCTCAGGCCCTAGCTTGCTACCACTGCTTGTGTCAGTGTCAGCTTTGTGTCAGGCCAGCCCTGACCAGATGGGAAGCACACGTTCTCCCAGAACAGCTGTATGAACACTAGCATGGTGGCTTCCTGGAGATAGGCTTGAGTTAGGAAGGGCAGCAGAGAACCACAGTACAAGAAGGGCTGTGGGGCCCTGTAGACTCATGGGGCAGGGTAATGATTCGAGGGGACCTGAATGTCACTGCAGGTCCACTAGTGGGGCATCCCTGAGTGGGAATCCAACCAGGGTGCTGACAGTGCCTTCCCACCCACAGGAGATCGATGGCAAAGCCCTGCTGCTGCTGCGCAGTGACATGATGATGAAGTACATGGGGCTGAAGTTGGGCCCCGCGCTCAAGCTCTGCTACCACATTGATCGGCTGAAGCAGGGCAAGTTCTGAGCAACCAGCATCTCTTGCGCAGCACTGGCCAAGCAAGATGGGCCTCCTGACGCCAGAGCCCAGGCCACCGTGCCAGCACCGCCCAGGCCTCCTGGAGCCTGTGGACCCAGCATCGCAGCAGCTGGCCTGTGTGCCCTTCCATGAAGGACCCAGGAGCAGTGGAGCCCAGAGTTGGCGCCACCCATCCCCATAGTCCTGCCTTGGCACTGAGCTCCCCTGTATTCAATCCTCACGTCCGGCTGGCTGCTATCCACGAATCTAGATAATGGAGGAAGGTCTGGCAACAAGGCCTCCAAGAACAGAGCCCCAAGTTGACCCCCTCACTGACGGGGCTGCTGTGACCCTCCCCAGACTTCTGCCTCCCCGTAGGCTCCCCATACTTCTGAATTAACAGTGCAAAACATCGACCTTTTTTTAAAAAACAAAACAAAACAAAAAAACAACCTTTTCTTATTGCTAATTTATTGTTTCTGGCACTGAGGCGGTCCCAGCTTCTGCTTCTCTTGTTCTGGACACTGGCTTTCATGAACAGCTGCCCTGCAGAGACACGGTCATTTATGGGCCACTCCCTCAGTGGCCCTGACCACCATTGGGAGGACAGGATGCAGGCACCCTGCCCATGCCTTCCTTCCTGAAGAGGGCGCTATGCTGCTCCAGGAATGGACAATTTCCCAGGGGCCATAGCCCCTGCCGTGGCCAGAGGAAGGCTGGGCCTACAGTGTGGAGACCAGGCATCCCCAAGGTGGCTGAGGAAGGGTCTCTGGGTTGATGTCCGGTGGGCCCCATCCACTGTCCATACGCTTCCTTTGTAAGCACATCAGCCTCACGGCCGCCCCTGCTGCTGTCTATTTTATGTCAATCTGTTTATAAATAAAAGACAGTCTAGATCCCAGGGTCTTTTTTATCTGTCAGTAGCCAAATCACAGCAGATCAACACCAAACTTCCCTGGGCTCAGACAGGGGCGTTCTCCAGAATTCTGCCTGCTGCAACCCTTCAGATGAGGGAGAGAATGAGCACTGCCTACCCAGGGCCCCAAGACAGGTGATATTTGGGGGGCTGAGAGGACTGTGATGGGATCCGTGATCCTCTGAAGGCCCCCGCATCAGCACAACTTCTGAAATGAGGAACAGTGAAGGTAGGGTAGCCAGCACTGTTCCCAGGACTGGGAGAATAGTCAGCTGAGGACAGGAGAAAGCAGGGAGGGGTACAGCTGCCACTCAGGGGCATGGGTAGCCACTGGCTCCTGCAGGGCACCCGAGGCTGCTGCACCTGTAGGCAGTGTCTCACCTCACCTGTCAGAGACTGACTTACACCCAGCTCTGGAAGGTGCTGACACCTGGCCCTGGAGGGTCTTTGCTCTGAAGCTAGTTCCCCTCTTAGAACCCTCCTGGGTTAATGGGGTCCAAGAGGAGACCTGGAATGCTCACACATCAGGAAGCGGATGCTAGCTCCTCCCATGGACCTCTGTGAGGTTCTGGCTTAGTCCATGTTTCTGGGCAAGCAGCATGTGGGGTCAGAACTGCTGAAGCAGCACAGTCCCATCTCTGGGTGGGCCTGGCCTATGACACAAAAGCCATTGCCTGCACCTCCCAGGCCATTCAGCAGGTACCCTTAAGCAGATGATAGTTTCCTGGTGTCCACAACATGCCAAGCAGGACCCAAAAGACTGGGCCAGGCAGGTCTGGAATGGCCCGAGTAGTGTGGCCGAAGGGCACAGGCCATGGCCACATTCCCAGTTCTGAGAGCAGAGGTTACTTCCTTATATCCCATCTGTATCCAAGGAGCAATGGCCCATGACAGTTCCCCATATGACAGTCCTGGGCAGTGGGTGCCACTGATCATTTCTCTGTCTCCAGGACCCAGTGTCTCCAGAAATAGAATAGAACCAACCTCTCCAGCACTCATATACAGGCCCGAAATCTAGCAGCTATTTTTATCAGTGTTGGGAAAAGAGGTAGGTGTCGTGTAAGGTACAACTGTCCTGCAGGAGGAATCTGAGGGATCTGGAGAATGTCCCTGAGGGAGCTTGACTTCTGTTGGCTTTCAGAAGTCACTCCTTGGGCCAAAGCAATAGAATAGCAGGTAGGACACTGACTTTGCATGCCATCAGCCTGGTCACCCTGGATAGTTTCTGAACCCACCAGTAGCTAGGAGAGACCCTGAGCATCACTATTATGACTCGAAAAAGCAAAAGGCAGGGGCCAGAAAGATAGTACAGCAGGAAGAGCATTGCCTTGCATGCATTCAACTGGGTTCAATCTCCAGCATCCTATACGGTCCCTCAAGCCTTCCAGAAGTGATTCCTAAGTGCAGAGCCAGGAATAACCCCTGAGCACTGCTGGGTGTGACCCAAAAACAAAAATACATTTTTTTTTTTGGTTTTTTGGACTTACACACCCAGTGATGCTCAGGGGTTACTCCTGCATATGTGCTCAGAAATTGCTCCTGGCTTGGGGGACCATATGGGATGCTGGGGATCAAATCCATGTCCGTCCTGAGTAGCTGCATGCAAAGAAAATGCCCTACTACTGTGCTATTGCTCTGGCCCCACAAAATAATTTTTAAACCAACAAATTTTAAGAAGATAAAAGACAATTTGTAAAATAAATAAAATTGAAAAGTTGCTCCTTCCTCCATGGTCAACAGGGTCCCCAGCCTGATAGTGTTGCCTTGGGGTTCCCTCAGCCCTGCCCCCTCAGAGATGCCAAGTGAACAGCACAGTGAACAGAACACCTGCTTCCGCAGTGAGACTTGCATCTCCTCTATGCCCCAAACGCCATCGTCACTTAACAGCAGGTGACACCTGACCTTTTACAACCAGTGCGATGCTGGACCTAATTTTCCACTCTTCCGACCAATTGCTCTGTCTGGCACAGTGCAGGGACCCATATCAGAGGGATCCCCAGAACCAAGTATGTTGCCCATGGGGAGCAGCACGGGGAGCTGGGCCCTGCAGCATCTAGTGGTGTACAGACCAAAGAAAGCCCTTTGTGTCACTTGGGGCATGAGTGGGAGGAGGTATGTCTCAGGGGGGCCCTGCAGTGGGGTAATGGATCAGTGTGCTGGGGTGGAGCAGGAGGCCCTCAATACTGGCCTCATGCCTACCAGCAGGCTTTATTGCCCCTCATGAGCTCACAGAAGTCAAAGGCAGACCCCGCCCACCTGCTGCTTACTGCCTCCCCAGTGCTTTTGCTGGCCAGGGGGCAGGGCCTGTGGGATCTCAGTGGTGGTGCTGGGCTCTGCCCCCCCCCCCCCCAGAAATCACCAGGGCATGAGGGCCATTTACTTCCCCTTTTCCCCGATGGCCCTGACGGGTCTGATCTGAAAACATGAAGTCCCTCAGCACCCCCCATACGGACAAGCAGCAGCTGTGTGCAGGGGTGAGTGTAGGGCTGCCTGGGTACAGTGCAAAGCTCAGAAGGGAGGGCCCAGGGTAGGGGCAAGTACACAGGGGTCCCAGCTCTGAACTCCATTCCTCTCATCCCCATGGGAGGGCTTGATCTAGACTAGATGTTCTGATTTAGGGATCCACAAGCCTCTCGAGATTTCAGATCAATAGCAATTTCCTGGGGAGGGCCTCGTTTCTGTGAGCCTCAAGTCAAGAAAGCATGGGGTTCAATGGTAGAATTCTCGCCTCCCCAAAGTCCAAGAGATCCACCCCAACCCAGGACCTAACCTCTGCTCCCAATCTTCAGACCAGGCACCAAGAAGTGGTGATAGGTTCATGGCTTGGGATTCTTTTCTTAAAGGCCAGGGCAGAAGAGCAGTTATCTTTGTGGCCAAGAAGCCCCAGAGAACCCAGGCATCCCCAGACCTTGAGATAAAGGGACTCATGGGAAAGAGACTTGGAAGGGAGGGGGGTTGGTGAGACTAACGTGACTCCTCCTTTCTCTGGGTGCTTGTGGGTTGGAGGAAAGGCCACAGTGCTCAGCCTCAGACCCCGCTTCTCCCATCCTAGGCCTCGGGATGACAAGGCCCTTCCTGCTGGCCCACAGGCTCCCACCCCTCTTTGACTCTGTCTAGTCCCTGCCACCGTGGGAACCTCCCAAGAGCCTTGGTACCTCCTGTGTCCCCGGGGAGACCTGGGAAGAACCGCAGGCCATGAGGACCCCTGGAGTCCCCTCCGAGGCCCCGAAGAAGAAATCCTCACAAGCACAAATGCAGAAGGCCTCATAGAGAAGCCCCCCACACAGCCCCTTCCGGAAACCTCACTCCAGTCCAAGGAGGCTCCTGGCACTCACCTGCTCTACGTGGGCCACCTGAACCCCCAGTTCTCCGTGTCAGTGCTCAGCTGCCTGCTGCGGGACACCCTGGAGCGGTTGGAGCTGCCAGTGGCACGGGAGCAAATCGAGGTGGTGCGGCGGCCACGCAGGGCCTATGCTCTGGTGCAAGTGCCCGCAGACAAGGCCACTTTGGCCAACCTGCCCTCGCGCCTGCACATGGCGCTGAAGGAGCACCAAATCCTGCAGGAACTCGTGGCCCGGGGAAAGGAGCTGGTGGTGGGGGAAGGCCGGGGGTCTCCTAGCCACAGAGAGGTGAGTTCATGCGGGGATTAGGAGTGGTAGCCAGGGACAAGTGTGCCAACAGGAAAGAGTTCGAGAAGAGTTGACAGTGTGACATGAAATGGGACTCATGGTTGAGAGAAGAAGGGAGATCCAGGGCCAGAAGTCCAGTGAGGGGCAGAGCAACCCAGACATGGCTCCTACCCAGAGCAGAACCCCAAAGGGCACCAAGTGAGTGGGGGGCTGTTCCACCAGGCACCAGGCCTGGGTGTCAGGGAGACCAGCAAGAAGGTAAGGCATCTTGGAGCTGCTCAGTCCAGAAACCTGCAGTGTATGCTGCATGGTCTGAAGCTCTCTGCTTACCTACTCAGCCGGCCAGGGACCCCAGCTCCTAGAAAGTGAGCTCTTGGCACTCACCACAAAGCCCTCAGTGCCCCCATAAGACGGACACCCAGTGGGAAGAAGCTGCTCACAAGGAATCAGTCCCCTGCCAAGGACACATCCAGGGTGGAGAGCTCTGAGTGTGCCCAACCCTTCTAACCTGCTCTTGGCCTCTAACCAGCAGGACGACAGTGGCCCCAGCTCTGGTCCCAGCAGCCCCAGTCCCAGCCCTGGCCCCAGCCCCGGTCCCAGCCCCACACTGGACTGGCTCTCCAACACCTCATCACCTAGCTCAGCCAGGTCCCCAAGATGGTGCAGCCTCCAGGGCCGGCCAACGGGAGTGCACTCAGACACCGCCATCGAGCACCAGGAGATTCTGGGCCAGGAGCGGCTCTTTCAAGGAGCCTTTCTGGGCACAGAGTCACGAAACGTGGAGTTCAAGCGGGGCAGCGGCGAGTACTTGAGCCTGACCTTCAAGCACCACATACGGCGCTACATGTGCGCCTTCCTCAATAGCGAGGGCGGCAGCCTGTTCGTGGGCGTGGAGGACTCGGGCATAGTGCGGGGCACACGCTGCACCCAGCGCGACGAGGACCGCGTGCGCCTGCTGGTGGACTCCATTCTGCAGGGCTTCCGGCCACAGGTCTTCCCCGATGCCTACACGCTCACCTTCATCCCAGTGGTCAGCACCACCAGCAATATTCCACTAAAGGTGAGCGAGGGCCACGGCGCCTGGCAAACCACCTACCCATGGCATCTGCCATCACTTCCCTTCCCGCACTGAAAGCAGCCAAGTTGGACAAGGGGTGTGCTAGGACAGCTGGAAGGGGCTCTGCCTCCTGCCACCTGTCACTCCCAGTGAGGCCTACCCTTAGGATGGTGCAGCCAACACTGCGGTGCTCTTCCCCAGGTGATCCGCCTGAGCGTGTGCACCCCAAAAGCCCCGGCCGAGCCCCTGCTGTACGAGACAGATCAGGGAGAAGTGTTCCTACGGCGTGACGGGAGCATCCAGGGCCCACTGACTGTGCATGCCATCCAGGAGTGGTGCCGGCAGGTGGGTGGCACATACGTGAGGACGAATGCAGGGCGGGCCAAGGTGGGTCCCGCAACCTCTACAGGTCTGTGGCTGGGGTGCCTAACCTGGAACTGGAAAAGCTGTGGGTGGTCTGTCAGCTGGTCTGTCAGCTGCTCCCACTCCTGGGAGGTGCCCCATGAAAAGCCTTTTCAAGAGGGAAATGACAGGTGAAGTCAAGCAGACCAGTAGGGAGGTGATTCAGTGATACAGTTGATTCAGTGATACCCCACCTGCCTTGCATGTGTGAGGCCATGGATTTGATCCTTAATATGAACAAAATGCACCTTCCAAAGAGCAAGGAGGGATAAGGGGCTGAGAGAGGCAGATGGATGGGGGACCCAGAACTGCTGGGCTCTTAAGGGAGCTGGATACACCTGCGCGCACACACACACACACACTTGCACCATACAGGGCTGCTGATAGCACTGGAGTCTCAGTGAGGCAAAGGAACCCCAGCTTGGAAGCTGTCCTCAAGCTTTAGCGCTGATTTAGCCAGGGAGGCCCATCACACCAGGCAGCATCCAAATGCAGGGTAGGTTTTTAGGGGATGAGTTACCAGCATCCCTAGATCCTGTCATCCCCCACCAGCCTGTGCCAGCCCTGCTCAAACCTCTGCTCCCTCCACTACCCATCCATATGCCCTTAGAAGTGGTCGGTGGAGCTGAAAAAGCTGGAGGAGCAGGTGGCGGCGTTGACGGCAGAGAAGGAGCAGCTCCAGCATCTGATGCATCGACGCAAACCCCGCTCGTGTACCTGCTCTGTCATGTGAGCTCCCGCCTTCATCCCGAGGCCTCCCAATAAAACCAAGGGGCAAGCAGTTCCTGGCCTTGCCATGGCTCCCAGGGCATTCAGACAGCCCCCAATAAGGCTCCATCCCCCTGTCACTCAAGTTTCATCCTGGTGTGATTCCCAAGGAGCCCGCTTTCAGAAAGATTCTGCACACTTTGCAGTGGTGAGGGATGGACGACTGTTCACTTCCATGGAAGGGTCATCTGGCCAGGCTAGAAGTTGATTCCAGAGGACAGCACAAAGCCATTAAGTAATCAGTTTCTTGGGGGCACACCTCCATGGATGGCAGGGCCCTTCCTGAAGCTCTGTAACATCAAAACTCTGATACGTACATTGTGCCTAGTCTCAGGGTCATCTCAGTAATGTCTGAACACCCTACCCAGCCCACCTGCTGTGACAGAGCCAGGTTTGGAATTCTTGGGGTCAAAGCCCAAACCCCCTTTCCCTTAAGAGCTCTTACATATTCTGAAGGGGCAGAACAAGGAGCTACATTGCTTTTCTGCCCTTTCATCTAAAGAACAGCACAGGAGGTGGGAGTATAACTCTTTGCAGGCAGTTGGCAGCTCAACACACTCCCACATGTGCCATACTACTATCCAGGGACTCTTGCCCTCCTGGCAGGCACCTTCAGGCCCTGAGATTCCTTCTCTGGCCATCCTGCCTGAAGCCTCCATAAAGCTGCCATAGCAAGGTTTGCCTGAGCTCACACTGCATGGACAGAGCCAAATTCCTACAAAGCTACTCGAGGGTAGGGTCCTCGGGTACATTTTGGGGATATTGTCCAATTAAAGTAGACTTCAGGGGTGGGGGGTATTTTGAAGGGGGTGTAGACCAAGTAAGTTTGAGAACCTATGGTTATGTAATTTCCCCCCTATTCAAACCACCTGGCAACTCGCCCACCCCCTCCTTACCTCACAAAACTCCTGCCCACACTCTCCCACCACCCCGAATTCCAACTACACCACTGGAGCAGGGTTTCTCAAAAGCACTTCCCATAGGGCCTGTGTGCTACTGTGCTCTCTACCTGGGCTGTAGGACTATTTCCTGCCCAGCCTGTGTGAAAGTGAGCTGAGCACCCTCCAGCTCACCACCTGTTTTCATTTTCTTGGCCCAGAGCCTGTAACTCTTGCTGGTAATGGTGGTTTCCACCAGATTCAGATTGCTCTCATCACTGCTCACACCTGAAACGTACAGGGTGTTACAGTCGATCAATAAATAGCTGAATTCGGAGTCTGAGCTTCCAGGAATCCCACCGTCAAACAGGGCACCTCAAGGTACCACTACGTCCTGGGCTCCAAGCATGGAGCAGACACCTCAGCTGTGGAACATCAGTCCTTCACCAGCAGGGGGTGCACTACTCACCATTGTTCAAAGATTGTCCCCCCACCAACCCCACCCCGCTACTTACTGATGACCAATCTAAGCCTCTTGATCTCCCCCAGAGTGAATTAATCATACAGTGTCTATGTAAATGAGTGAGAGAAGTAGAATGCCTGTTTCGAATATAGGCAACAGGTGGGGAAGGAGGGAGATGGGGGACATTGGTGAAGGGAAGGTGTTCTTTATATGACTGAAACCCAACTACGATCATGTATGTAATCATGGTGCTTAATGAAAAACAAAACTGGGGCCGGTGAGTCCTCTGAAGTCTCAGAAATGCTTTCTCTCTCTAGCAAAGCACTGGTGCCCACAGAGACCAGCAAAGTATCTGCAGGCCACCTGAGTGAATATGATGAAGGACCTCAGCCTCCAATTCTCCTCAGGGAAAACCTGAGTTATGCCAACCTGTGCTTAACCTGAAGTAATGTCTGGACCCCTTTTCCTGAAAGGGTGTGCCGATGGCCAGCATTTACACATTGGTCAGCTGAAGCCTCTTAAGGTGCGAAGTCCTTACTGCTGTGGGGACATGGCTATTACCCATAGATAGACCTAAGCTCTCAGCGCAGGAAATTGCTTTTACACAATGAGAAATATCCAAACCTCACCCACTAGCCATGTTTAAAGTACTGGAATAAGTGCAAACGAAGATGCTTGATTTCAGTCCTGGAGAATGAGCGGCAGCTTTTAGTCTCAGGGTTGGCAGCCTGTGCCGGAAGAGGGTCTGTGGTGGGATAACTTTCTTCTGGGTGTCTGGTGAAGATGCAAACTAAATGCTGAGAAAGTTTCCATCTAACCACCAGTTACTCGTGTGACTGGAAGCTGTGGTCATAGCTGGCTGTCCCCACCCTGCCTGGGGCTTTGCTGACACCTCCAGAGCCAGTTTAAGTGTGACTCAGCCTCATCTCTTGCAATATGTAAGACCCACTACTGCTGTCTGCACTTGGAGAAACCTACTCATGTAGTGGATCAGAAGCAGGAGGCACTGTTGGAGGTTAAGACACATCCTGCTACCAGGCACTAATACTCATTACCTGGTCATGTGTGTGGGGCCTGGGCCTGGCAGGGAGAGATCTGGCCCATACTGGTACCCACACATCTTTGATTAGAAGCTGAAAACCAAAATTTCAAGCCTGCCTGTCCAGGAATCAAACCTAGGGATCGATCCCATGCGTGAGGCATGTGTTCCAATCCTGAAGAGCTGAGCGTGTCCACAGGATCATGACACACAACCATGAACCGATGGCATGTCAGGTTCTGCATTATTTATTAAGTTAGAGGATACACTGAATTCAGCACAGAGCTGTGTCCGCCACATCACACTAAGAAAATAGCTCTTCAAGACCATGTCTTGACTGCCATGACACAATTCTGGAAGGAAAAGTCCCTTGGAGCCAAGTCTACATGTGAGAGGGTTGCAAAGGCAGCTTCCCCGAAGTCTGTTCTGTCTTAAGGGACCCCTTGATGCAAGGAGTGTTTCCTGGGTCGGGGAGGAAGAGCACAGCTCAAGGTTGAGGTGCTAAAAGCCACACCCAGAGACTAGGCTTCTTGCTGTCCCACCCAAATGATGCCCCATGTAAGCACTAGCTAAGTTGTCTCTCCCCGCTCGCTCCTAAGGGCTCCTAAGGGTGCGCAGCGGGCTACCACGCTAATCCACAATGATGCGAGGTAGTTGGAGAAACAGGGTGAGGGACGCCCTTCACCAGCCCAGGTTCACCATCTGTTCTAGTTCCCATGTCCTGCTGCTAGTCTGCAAGGCAATGACAAGATGGAGCGTGACCAGCTCCAGGCAGCTCTCCGGCAGGAGCCAGCAGACATGCTTGGGACATGGGAGCCAATCAGCCCCCAGATACTGCTCCCCATAGTAAAATAATCTGAATACAAACATAATTTAAAGGAAGTGTCAAAAGCCAAGTTTAAAATCAAAGCTGTTAACTTAATCGAAGTCTGATGGTGCTGCTGAAGAATCGTACCTGTGTGAATGAAAACATCCCAGTCACTTGGTGATGTCTGTAACACCAATAAGCTAGGATGGCTATAAGGAAGGGTGACTATACTGTTCTTCCTCTCTGCTAACACCAGCAGTGGCTCAAGTTTCAGCTGCCCAGAGCCAACTCTTCAGCTTCTACCTGCTCACCTGTGGTTCCAAGCTGCTACATAAATTACGAAACCCAGCTGCCAACTATACATACATACATACATCCAATGAGGAATCCACTGATGTATAAATTACCTCCCAACTCCACAGGGAATTGGGATGTCAAGGAAGCTAGCGGCTTTTAATCCCCGGGCCATGGCTGTCTATAGGTGAGAACAAGTGATCTAGCCTGCATTTTCCATGGCAGCTGCTCCAACAGCAACCAGTCTATGGATTCTCCTGAAAGCCAAACCAGACTGAAAACTAAAGGGCCCATACATAGGGCATGAGTGCAAGGCTGCTGGATTCAGAGAGATAGCTTGCCAGTGTCTTCAGGGGTCCCCTAGATTCCTGACACTACCAAACCCTTTCCTCCACCAGCAAGCAGGACACATACTGTTTAGCCAAGTCCAGTGTTATATTTTTGGTGGGGACGTAGTTGGAGCCAACCCAGCAGTGATCAGGGTGTCACTACCAGCAGTGCTGGCAAGACCATGCACTGTCAGGGATCAAATATTGGACCTCCAGCACAAAGCAGCAAACACTCAGCTATCTTCCCTGGCCACCACTCTACTGTTTTAATGGAGTTTACAATTCACAGGAAAATCCACAGCTATTTCAAATTAGACTTAAAAGACTGGGCATTTCCAGAACAAGCAGCAATTAATGTGTGCTGCATGTGTTCATTTAGATCCCTTCTAAACTGGAGAGGTCTTAAATGGCTGAACACATGCTTGTCATGGGAGGGGCAGGCTCCATACCTGGCACTGCAGGACACTGGAAGTGACTCAAGAGCCAGGCATAGACTGAGCACCGCTGGGTGCAACCAAAAGAACTGAAAAACAAAACCACTTTGCAGTGGTTTCACCCATATGGGGAATACAAATGACTAAAATCCAACAGATTAACTGACTGGGTGAAAAATACAGTGCCGGATGAGTGGGGAGAGGTAGGTGGGTGGGTAGGAACAATGGACTCTTTTGGGGGCTGGTACAGTTCCCCCAGCCCACGGGTATAAAACTGTACTATGGGAGTCAATGACAAAGAAGAAAGTGAAGCACTTCTTGTTGAAGGCCTGCAGCTCTGGGGCCGGAGGTGGTGCTAGAGGTAAGGTGTCTGCCTTGCAAGCGCTAGCATAGGACAGACCGTGGTTCGATCCCCCCCCCCCCCCCGCGTCCCATATTCGCCCCCCAAGCCAGGAGCAATTTCTGAGCTCATAGCCAGGAGTAACCCCTGGGCGTCAAACGGGTGTGGCCCAAAAACAAAACAAAAAAAAAGCTTGCAGCTCTGACAAGATGACAATTGTCACAGCTAGATCTCCACATTTACACTGTGACCTGATATAACGGTCAGAAGCAGCTTGCTCAGCTTTGTCCAGGCTGGCCATGACCAGAGTGCCCTGCAGGGGTTGTCTTCAGCACCTTCCCTCCAGCAACCTCACCGTGTTGTCTAAAAGCCTAGTCCTCGGGCACTGTCGTATCTTACCGCTGCAGCTTCAGTCCTGATTCGATGACGGGAACTTCAGTTCTGTGATTTCAGAGTCAGGAGAGCTGCTTCCACTCCTGTCACTGTAGGTGTCCCTGCAAAATTCAGACACTTTCTTTACCCTCAAACACTCGCTGGTCCTCCCATTCCTGTTGCCATGGGGCACCCAGTGCCCACCCTCCCTACGTACAAACAATAGCCATGATTGGAAGAATGTTGGGGAGGTTTGGTGGGATGTGGCCAAGTCTCCAAAGTCAGACATTCTACTATACTCGTATCACGAGCCTTAACCCCCAACCAACTCAGGTGACAGCTGGTTCTGGGTACCTGTGGCATCGGGGCATTCCACAAAGACCATCCTAATACAGCACTTCAGGAGTGCAAGGACACCTTTGTGCCAGGGGAAGAGGAAACACACCTGACTTACAGGGAAGTGGGACCCACCTGGGTGAGAGCCTGCAGCCTTTCTGGAGGTAATGTGGGAGTCTCCCCACGGAGGCCAGGAGGAGGCCGAAGTATGGCGGGGATGGCTTGATGGGTCTGGACAGAAACTCAGGGTGATACTGCACACCCACAAAGAAGGGGTGATCTGAAAGAGAACACAAAGGCAACAGCTTTGTCACACTTTAGGGGAGGATAGTCTCATGTGCTACTTCCCATCCCAGCCCCCAGCACCAGCACAGATGAATTCTCTGTTGGAATCAGGGGGCTCCTCCTAGGACCCTGGCTGCCTAGGGCCAGCTCTGAGCCAACACCAGTTGCTACTGCACCAGCCCCTTGCTGCAAAGACCCTTGCCCTCACCTGAGAGGGCAGCTTCCCAGCCATTTGTTGTTTGGGGACCACACCCAGCAGACCTGTAGAGGTCAATCCTGGCAATGCTCAGGGATGCACTGTTAACTCTTCTGCCCTTTACTGGGTAATGATTCTCCATAGGTCAAGGACACGCGGTCTACCGCATGCTACTGTTCCCACACACTACTCGTGCCTGCAGTCACCTTCCAATTCGACGATTTCCATTCTTTCTCCTTCCACATCCTGCCCAACAAACTTCAAGCCTTGCTCTTCCAGGCACTTCTTCAAGACTGGATTCACCTGTGAAAGCGTATGGTATAATTCAGCTGGTCTCTCACTCACTCATCACATTTCCGAAGGAACAGGGAGGAGACAAACCACAGATCCCACTTTCTCACCTCAAACCTGTGGCGATGTCTCTCCTCCAGGTAATCCAGATCCCCGTAGAGTTTCCCTAGGGAAAAGGGCAGATGACATGACCAATTGGCTCCATGCAAACCCTGCAAGTCCAACCACACGCGTAGCCAAGCGAGCGGAGCCAAAGCATTCCTGCATCACAGCCCCGAGTACAACCCATTAGACCCAAGTTCTAAGCTTGTGACCACACTAAGAAAGTAGCTCACTCGCTCCAGTGGCACAGAGCACATTTCTGCTGGAAGATATCCAAGAAACCACCCTAGGCAGGAGCCCCGAGACCATGTCAGCTGTTTGGATGTCCCAACCATCCCTGGGCCAAGCATCCCAGCTGGAAACAGACTGGCTTCTTAGACCCCCAGATGTAGGAATCAGAAAGGCCTAGAAGGCCAGAACTTGGCCTGTGCCAGCCTCCCTCCTCAGCCAGCAGAGTCCAACACTGGCCTTCTCATGTTCTCCCTGAAGCTGGAGCACTTAGTAAATCTATTTTTGAAGGACAAAAGTCATGATGTTTCAGCCACTGTCACATGTGGAGAAATGACAGGTTATAGGGAGTGCCCTCCTGTGCTCTCAGTATGTGCTCTCAGCATGTAAAAAGAATGAGAACTGAGACAAAAATTGGGACGGCAAGAACCAAAGCCACAGAAGCCAGTCTGACTTCCCAAGGTCCTGGGACCACCAACGCGCCTGTCCAGGATGCTGCCCTTACTCATGACAGAGTTCTTGGTCTGGAACAGGGTCCGCCTCTTGCCCAGTCGCATGGTTCCACCCATCTGCCCAGAATTATGCTCTGGCATGTCGATGACCTAGAGAGTTAGAGAACAAGACAAATAGCACACAGGACTCCCAGTGCTATGGAGATGAGGGGTGTCACAGCACCCAGGAAAATGAGTTCCCAGCCTGCTTTATAAGTGATGCTTTGCCAAAGGGGAAAAATGCCTCCCAGTGGCCATTTTCATTTTTCTTTTGTGGGTACAGAGATGCCTCTTTGGGGGTGAGAGGCCTCCCCCAGGAATGCTCAATGCTCTGGCCAATGGTGCAAAGGGCCCCTTGGACAACCACGGAGATGCTTGGAGGGCCACTAGTGTCATAACCACGGGTCTTTCTTGGGGGGAACCACATGGTTCTGAGGTTCAACTCAGATCCTAGTGTGTGCAAAGTCCACCAAGCAGCTCTTGTCCCAGAGTCATTCTTAAACCTCTAGGGTAAGGGCAGAATCCTAGATACTATAGGCAGATTATGATCTAACCTGTTTGGGCAGAGCAACCCAGAGCTAGGCAAGAAGTATCTTCTCACTGAGAAGAGGAAAGGGCCATGTCCCAGAAGCCAAGGTCTCACAGTCTGAGTCTTGCAGGGGGGCCCCAGCCCTAGCTCCTGGACACTCTGACCCCAATAACCTTCTTTTGGTCCTGCCTGTCGCCCTCTTCTTAGCCCCCAGCACTATGTTTAATCCTTCTGACTCTTCTACTGCATTCTCTGTGTTAGCAAAGTTCTAATCTTATGTGGCATACATATAATGATCCCTGAGGTCAAGGGCCTCATATCATTGTCTTTTTTTATGAGTGTCCCCAAAGTTAATCGCAGGCCTGTTACCCTGGGCTAGGAATTCAGTGATGAATAAAAGCACTGTCTCTTCCTCTATGAGCCACACTCGTTTAACAGAAGATGCAGTGTAGTATGTAGAGGACTTGAAAAGCAGTTAAAGGGACGAAAATCCATGAGGCAGGAGTTCCCCACAGTGCCTGGAGCACGCGTCCCAAGGGGAAACAGATTCCTGGACCCGCAGAGAGATGGGTGTGCGCAGCTGAGTGCCCACCTGAGTGCTTCTATCGGCAGGATCTAGTGACCACAAAAACCCGTGCCCTGGCTTTAACCCTTCTCAGGCAAACAGAAAAGCAGCAAAAACATGCACAATAAAAAAATACTCACCACAGGGTGATTGGTCTTCGGGTCAAACTCAGTAGAGTTGGCATCTGAAAAATGGAAATATTTGCTTTTAAGTTGTTAAAACAAATAATTTAGGACCAGAGACAGCAAAAGGGCACTTGTCTTTGCACAAGGCAGATGTGGGTTTGATTCCGTCTATCCCTTATGAGCCCCAGCACTGCCAGTAGTAGTAATCCCTGCACATTACTGGGTATGGCCCAAAACAAAATGAAACAAAAGCTTTAAAGCTATACTAGAAGCACTAAAATCAAAATTTCCTTCCTATTTGCTGATAAGAACAAGAACTGGAAACTTTGAAAGGGAGGGGACGCCCAAACAGTGATGTTCACAGCCTCTAACACCCAGCAATGTTCAGGGTTCTGATGGTGGCAGGGATGGAACTGGCACTTGACACACACACAAGGCAGGCATATGTCCATGTGCAATCTTCCCAGACCAAAAACTTTATCTTAAAATAAACTTTCACATAAACTGCCCTTTAAATCTATCGAGCTCCAGGAGCATTTCTGGACAAGCAGAGATAGAAAACTGCTGCATGGCCTGGAACTTTTCAAGGCTTCTCGTGGCTTCAAGCTCTCTGACAGCAGCAGCACGCAGCCTCCCAGCCTCAGAGTCAGAAGTGAAACAACTGTAGCCCAAACCTTCTTGCACAAAGGGTCACCAAGTTCCTAGCACATATATCTCTTCCTCCTGTGGAATCTGTAGTTAGTGACCTGGTCCCTGCCAGGGCTAAACTCACAGCAGCGAAGCTCACATCAGGTGATCAAGAAAGGATCCCAAGTGCCCTGTGGGCCAGCGTCAGGGAATGAGAGAACAGACCGTACCTACCAGCTCAGAAGTCAGAACTAATGGGCATACTGCCAAAAGTGAGCCACACTGTTCCCTCAGGTTTACTGGGCAACAGCTCAGAAACAGGTGAGCAGAACCCAGATTGGCCACAGGACCAGCTGTACTTCATAACCAAACACTTTTGTTCTCCTGAAGTCTTCAGGTGTCAATCTAGAAATCTAGCATTTGTTTGGGGGCTGGAGCAACAGCACAGCAGGTAGGGTGTTTGTTTGCCTTGTACACAGACACAGGTTCCATCCCAATATCAAATATGGTTCTCTATGCCTGCCAGAGTGATTTCTGAATGCAGAGCCAGGAGTAATGCCTGAAAACCATGGGTGTGTAGGGAGGGAGTGAGGGAGGAAGGGGAGAGAGAGAAAGAAATAGAAAAGAAATAAAAAGAAGGAGGCCAGAGCAGTGGCGTAGCCACCTTGCAAGTGGCTGACCCTGGATGGACTGTGGTTCGATCTCCAATGTCCCATATGGTCTCCCAAGCCAGGAGCAACTTCTGAGTGAATCACCAGAAGTAACCCCTGAGCATCACTGGGTGTGGCCCAAAAATAAACAAACGAAAAAAAGAAATAAAAAGAAAAAATATTAAGAAAGAAAAGAAGGGGCCGGGCGGTGGCGCTGGAGGTAAGGTGCCTGCCTTACCTGCGCTAGCCTAGGAGACGGACCGCGGTTCGATCCCCCGGCATCCCATATGGTCCCCCAAGCCAGGAGCGACTTCTGAGCGCATAGCCAGGAGTAACCCCTGAGCGTTACCGGGTGTGGCCCAAAAACCAAAAAAAAAAAGAAAGAAAAGAAATAGAAAAGAAAGAAAAGAGAAAGGAAGGAAAGAAAAGAAAAAGAAAGAAACCTATTATTTATTAACTGGCTGCAGACCAGAATACAGTGGCAGATACTTCATTCCAGTCCTGGCCTGCACCCCAGAATTGACTGAATAGCTCAGGCATGGTCGTGGGGTCAGGCACGAGCTCCAGACATGCCTGCATGCTGGGCCTTACATTTCGAAAGCCAGTCACCTGGCAAGCATGTCCTTCCCACAGGAGGTGGCCAGACTGGACCAGTGAGCCAGCAGCTTCCCCGTGGGTTGACTATGTGCCTATGGAGAGCACCAAATGTAGGGCAGGGGTAGTCTCAGAGACATGAAGAGGAACCAAAACCCACTGCCACTGGAAGCCACCACGTGTGAGTGGGCTGGTGCAGCAGTGTAGGGTAAAGACAGAGACATGTCTCCTGTCTGGTATTATTTTTGTGCACTGTTTCACTTCACTCTTACAGCCCTGGGGTATAGACACCAGCATGACCTCCTGCTACAGAAGGAAAAGGCCATGTAGCAGGCTGCATAACCTTACCATAGGGATCAAGCCAGAATCTGTGCCCAGGTATGAGACTCCAGCACCCATGTTGCTTTAGACTCCACAGTCTCTCATGGGCCCCAGTTCTACCTGCACCACTTTGAGGACAGTGACCTCAGGACAAAAAAGAGGGTTTCCTATACCAACACACCAGGCAGCTGTGCCTTCTCCTCCAAAACCTCCCCTTCTTTCTCTGATGCAACAGCTCTCCAAGAGGTGCTGAGATACCAGCCTATTCTTGTCTGTGGCTGCCAACCACCAGCACCCTCGGGCCCCAGAAACTTAGAGGAACTTCAGAGGGCTTTAATGGATACCTACCTTGCCATCCCAGCACATTTCGTGAAAATTCCACCACTGCCAGCTGCATTCCCAAGCACACACCTTGCAGCAGGGGAGAAAACACAAATGAGATTCCCAGGGGAGGTCAACCATCCCATCCTCCTTCTGCCCCATTTCCTCACAGCTTTCATGGACACTGTCCAGGTGTGGTCAGAGAACTATGACCACAAATTCAAGATTTCCAGCAATAAATATAGCATCCCATGCTGCTGTGCTTTTATCTGGCTCAGATGCCCCAAATGAGGCCAAAGCATGAAGCTTTGGCTATCAGAAGCTATCCAATTGTGGTAATAAACAATATCCATTCAGTACTTTAAAACTGAGTTTTCTTCAGCACTAAACCCCCTTGCAATGGAGCCAGTTAAGACTTTACTATAACCTGGGAACTCCAGGAATACCCAAACAGTCAGCAGGCGCTCAACACCAGAGCATCCTCTCATAGACTCTGCTGCTACAACTTCAGTCTCGAGCTCGAGGACTCGGCCTGGGGCTCGAAAGCAGAACCCATCACTTGAAAGAAGGGTGTGTATTTCTCCCCACAGAACAAAAAAGGGTGCTTCAGTTTGACTTGCTGATCAGAAGGATTGCAACTGTTTGGTTTCAGACAGTAACCCTGGCTAGTTTCCACTCTCATGAAGCACTTTTTGCCCTTCCCTACTCACCCAAAAATGGTTTCTTCTGCTTTCGAGCCCAGGAGATTGCATGGATTTTTCCTTCTGTTCCACGAACACCAAACCCCCCTGGAACCAGCACTCCACTGTAGAAGACACAAGGCGATCCCATTTCCACTCAGTTGGTTCTACAACAACCACTCCCACCCAGGCACTCCCAAGACCTACATGCAACAAAGCTACACACATGAGATACATGAGCTATACTATACACATGAAACTATTCCATAGATACTTGCTGCAGATTTCAAGATCAGCAGCAAACTGCAATAAACACTACTGACGCAGAAAATGCATACAAAATAACAAACTTGTCCTGGTAACCTCTGGAAAAGCTTCTGGTAATAGAAGACAACATGTATGTCACAGTATGGTTACTACACAGTATCTGTCCCAGGCATGGATTCTTTAAAATCTAATATCCAGTGACAAAAAAATTGTAAGCCTATTGTTTAAAATTTTCCCCACGAAGTGAGACAGGACCCTTTCCCTCATCAGCTCAGTGTACAACACCTAAATAGGGTCTAAAAAATAGTTTTCTGGTTCCAAGACATGCAAGGGTTTCAGTGAACTAGAAATTCTTGGTAATTTTTGACTATTTAACTAAAAGCTGCCAAAAACAATTTAATGAGACTATAAACTAGATGAATACTGATGAAGATTTCTTTTTTCCACACCCCCTGATGAAGATTTCTTTTTTTTCTGTTTGCCTTTTTTGGGGGGGGCCACACCCATTTGATGTTCAGAGGTTACTCCTGGCTAAGTGGTCAGAAATTGCCCCTGGCTTGGGAGGACCAAATGAAACGACAGGGGATCGAACCATGGTCCTTTCTTGGCTAGCGCTTGCTAGGCAGACACCTTACCTCTAGTGCCACCTCACTGGCCCCATGATGAAGATTTCTAAATAATCCTCATGCACAGATACATACAGCAATCAACATTACGAAAATTAGAACACATTTTCTTCAGCTTGCTCAAAGCTTCGACTATATGAAGTCTATTTTTTACCTTTATCTTTTTTCTTTGTTTGAATTGGGGAGCATTATCTGTGCTGGGGGAGGGGATCTTCTCCCAGTAATGCTGGACAGGGTGGGGTAGGGGAACCCTAAGTAGTACCAAGAATCAAATAGTAAATGGATATATACTAGGCAAGCACCTTACCACTACCACCATCACTACTCTCTGCCCAGCCTCAGGTAGGAGTGCAGCTTACTTGGCACTGCAGAGCTTCTGCCAGGCTTCGTGATAGCGCACCGGCTCCTCTATCAAGGTACTCGGCTCCAGGTCCGTGGAGTCTATGTACTGGGGAAGGAGACAGTTTGTGACTCCACGCCACCTTCCCTTATACTTACTTCCCCAGTTCTCAACTGTGTCTCAGACTTGATCATTTTAATCAAGCTCTTATATGACAACCTTCATGTACTGAAACAGTAATTTAAAATAAGCATTCAAATCTTTCTTGTACATTAAAGCACAAGCACATCCTTTCAAAATCACCTATTCCATCATCTGGCTCCCGAACTGCTCAGTCCTCAGTCTGTGTCTCAGGACTCCTCTCCCTAAGTCCTGGAAAATGCCCAAGGTCTCAAAGGCCTTTCCCCCAGGGCCTCTTCCCCACTCCCCAAATTGCTTTGCACTTCTTTCAGCTTTACTGAAGTATAGCTTACAATACGGTATATACTTTTTATCTTTTTTAAATTTTTTAAAGTGTATTTTATTTTTATTTTATTATTTGTTTTGGGGCCATACACGGTGGGGTGCTCAGGGGTTACTACTCCTAGCTCTGTGCTCAGAAATTGCTCTTGGCAGGCTTAGGGGATCATGTGGGACGACAGGAATTGAACCCAGGTCCGTCCCAGGTGGGCGACATGCAAGGCAAACGTTCTACCGATGTGCTATCTCTCTGGTCCCAGAACATGCTTTTTAACTGGATGCTTTTGGTGAGTTCTATTAGAAAATTCAAGTTGCAATTAGCACCTACCTCCATTAACGTACAAAAAATTGCCATCACCCCAAAGTTCCTTCTGTCCTCCTGCATTTTGCTCCCTAGTTTCTGCCCAGACAATCTGAGACCTCCCCACCTCCTGCACGCTGCTTCTCCCAGAGAATCCTACAAAGGAAACTAAAACAGAGCCTGTGCCCACTGCCCTTCTTGGGAAGTTTCAGAATTTTCTCCCCACTACTCTTTACTGTGCAGTGTTTTTCCATCTTAGGAATAGATGGTGTGTTTATGCACAATTTAGACTTGGGCTACTATGGTAAATAAACTAGTATTTATTAAAAACCACTTGAGAAAGTTCCTAAGAGTGAAATTACTGGGTCAAGTAGTATCTGTTCTAGGAGAGAGTGCCTCGCCCTAGCACACGCTGAGCCACTCAATGGGCACCTGTGAGCATCTCACTTTCTCCCTCTGTGTGTTTCAAGCTCCTGAACCACCAACAGCAGAGAGTTTTCTCACATATGCAACTGTACTTTTTTTTATGAAAGTACCTGCTTAAATATCTTTCCTTTTAGGGGAAAGGGAACTGGGAGGTGGATAGTTTTAGGTCACACCCAGCTGTGCCTATCTCAGATCTTTCCCCTGGCTCTACACTCATTCATCACTCCTAGTGGTACTCAGGGGTCCAAACGTGGTGTTGGGGATCAAACCTGGGTTGGCTGCATGTGCCAGGCAGGCATTTCAACTCCTGACCTGTCTCTTCAGTCCTTGTTTTCTCCAATCTTTTTAGCCCACTTTTCCCCATCATTTTTTTTCCATTTTTTGCCTGCTTCCTGCCTGTTATTCCTATAATGATTCCCCTGAACTCCAGGGTACTCACGCTTGGCCCAAGCTGACAGGGTTCATGACCAACAGCCTGTGTGTCAACATGCATCATTTCACACTTTCTACCACAGATGACTTCCCTCCCCATGCCCCAGCTGAGCCTGCACCAACCCCCTTACCTTAATCTCCAATTTGTGATTGATGGCCAGTGCAGAATGCTCCAGAGCTTTAATGACGGAGGCATATGAGTCTGAGAACTTGGTGTATTTACCCACAAGGGCAATAGAGCAGGTCTCCAGCAAGCGATCATACCTAGCAAAAGCCAACAAACACCATATCACTCAAACTATAATAAGCCCCATTGTAAAGTCAAACTGCTTTTTTAAAAAATATGTATCTGAAAAGAATACAACAAGTACAGCTATCAGCTAAGTTCTGTGTACAATGAGAAAACAATTTTCCAAGCAACCAACACATCAAGCTTTATAAAAATAAAACTGCCAAACTGTTGCAAGAGGATGCTCAAATTGTTTTTAATAAATAAGAGTCCAGAGTGATAGTAGAGGAGGTAGGGTGTTTGCCTTGGACACAGCAGGTAAGTTTGATCCCCGACATCCCATACAGTCCCAAGAACCACCAGAAGTAATTCCTGAGTATAGAGCCAGGAATAGGCCCCTGGGCATCACTGGGTGTAACATAAAATACTACAGGGCAAAAAAGAAGGGCCCTGAAAAACCTAATATACAAAAACAACAATAAAAATACCTAATATATTCACGTAACTTATAATAAGTATAAATTAAATTACTATAAGAAGAAAACAAGGGCCCGGAGAGATAGCACAGCGGCGTTTGCCTTGCAAGCAGCCGATCCAGGACCAAAGGTGGTTGGTTCGAATCCCGGTGTCCCATATGGTCCCCTGTGCCTGCCAGGAGCTATTTCTGAGCAGACAGCCAGGATTAATTCCTGAGCATCAGCCCGGTGTGACCCAAAAAAAAAAAAAAAGAAGAAAACAAACCTGTTTATAGGCTTTACCAGCAAGAACCACATTTGTGGTCATCGGTAGAACATTTTCCTTGTAGGCATGAGGCTAAGAGTGCAATCCCCGAGTGGCACAACCAGTATGTGATAAGGACTACACTCAAGCATCACATCCAAGTGTGTGTACCCTCTAGACGTCATGACAAAGCCAGGATGGGCAATGCCATCTGCAGCCACACAAAGATAGATATGGAAATGGAGAGCTAGAACAGGAAGATGTTATACTATCACAGAGCAAAGATGTGAGCAGACAATCTACAGCCATGAGAAGAAACCGAATGCTCTGGGCATGCTCAGGTAGTAGCACTAAGACCAGACATGGATTTTGAGCCCAGGGAGAGCAAGGTGGCAAGTTTGTAGGGAGAATTCCTTAAGTGCAAGGTCCACACATGTTAGCCACAGATAGCTGGGGCCCTTCCTCAGCCCACAAGCACCTTCCCTGTCCCGGGAGAGACCACTGTGTGGTGCTTAAAGAGAGGCAGGTTCCCCAAATCCCTGACTGCTCCCCAGTAGGAGGCGCACCTGTCAGCCATTTCCTTCCACTTCATCAACATCTTCCTGGACTGCCTCTCAATGGGAAGGTCAAGTCTTCGAAGAAAATAATCGCCAACCCCCTGCTCCTCTAACAATAAGGGGACTCGGTAGATGGACGAAACATCATGGACACAGATCACCTGTTTAAAAATGAACAAAGGTTATTATTTTGGGGGCCACACCTGGCAGTGCTTGGGGCTTACTACTGGCTCTGCATTAAGGGATCACTCCTGACTGGGCTTGGGGGACCATTTGCGGTAGTAGAGGTTCAAACCTAGGTGGGGCCACATACAAGGCAGGTACGCTACCTGCTGTACTATTACTGTCCTGGTCCAAGCAAAGGTTATTTTATAAAAAACAAAACTCATGGGCCGGAGAGATAGCATGGAGGTAAGGCGTTTGCCTTTCATGCAGAAGGTCATCAGTTCGAATCCCGGCGTCTCATAGGGTCCCCGTGCCTGCCAGGAGAAATTTCTGAGCATGGAGCCAGGAATAACCCCTGAGCACTGCTGGGTGTGACCCAAAAACCACAAAAAGAAAAAAAAAAAAAAAACAAAGCTCATACTAGCAACAGAACCTTGGGGAAATGTTTATACTGGAAAACAGGGTGAAAAGGCCGTTTTCTAGAGAAATATAAAATGAACAAAATCAACCAAGAGAAATTGAGTTAATCAAGAACATAGAAACAAATTTTTTTTTTTTTTGGTTTTTGGGCCACACCCAGCGGTGCTCAGGGGTTACTCCTGGCTGTCTGCTCAGAAATAGCTCCTGGCAGGCACAGGGGACCATATGGGACACCGGGATTCGAACCAACCACCTTTGGTCCTGGATCAGCTGCTTGCAAGGCAAACGCCGCTGTGCTATCTCTCCAGGCCCGCAAATTATCTTTCATTAAAAAAAAATAAACATCTTTACATGACTGAAACCCAATTACAATCATGTTTGTAATCAAGGTGTTTAGATAGATACTAATAATAATAATAATAATACTAAAAATAAAATATAAACAAATATAGTTTAAAAGTAAACAGTTCTGGGGCCGGTGAGGTGGAACTAAAGGTAAGGGGTCTGCCTTGCAAGTGCTAGCCAAGGAAGGACCGCGACCGTGGTTCGATCCCCCGAGACCCATATGGTCCCCCCAAGCCAGGGGCAATTTCTGAGCGCTTAGCCAGGAGTAACCCCTGAGCATCAAATGGGTGTGGCCCAAATAAACCAAAAAAAAAAAAAGTAAACACGTCCAAGGGGAGTGATGTTTGAAGTAGGCTATGTAAACTGGGGTCACTTGAGAGAGCTTTAAACAATCAAAAGCACGTGGTTCCAGACCACTTAGATGAGAATTGTGGTGGTAAAAAGGCATCCGTGTGGGGCTGGAGAGATAGCATGGAGTTAGGCTGATTGCCTTTCATACAGAATGGCGGTGATTCAAATCCCCGCATCCCATATGGTCCCTGTGCCTGCCAGGGGCGATTTCTAAGCATAGAGCCAGGAATAACCCCTGAACGCTGCCAGGTGTGACCCCCCCCCCAAAAAAAAGGCATCCATGTACTTTAAACCCAAGTTTGAGAGTTACTGCATTAGGAAATTTAACAGTACAATCTACTATATGATATAAATAAACTACAGGGGAACCTCAGTGGATGCAAATGTAATTAAACATCAATCAAAACAAAAACTTTTTGGCAAATTAAGAATAGGGAACACTGGGCCCGGAGAGATAGCAAAGTGGCATTTGCCTTGCAAGCAGCCGATTCAGGACCAAAGGTGGTTGGTTCGAATCCCGGTGTCCCATATGGTCCCCCGTGCCTGCCAGGAGCTATTTCTGAGCAGACAGCCAGGAGTAACCCCTGAGCACCGCCGGATGTGGCCCAAAAACCAAAAAAAAAAAAAAAAAAAGAATAGGGAACATGAAAAAGGGCACAGTAAATATTTGGCTTAATAGTGAACATTAGTATTCAGTATCTAAAACATTGAACAAGTCAGCTGGCACGTGACTACCTATATTTAATAACATACTAGAAATATTAACTATTCCAAGTAGGTAAGAAAAACATGTCCATAGACTGAAAAAGTTAACAAGTGCCACAAATTATATGTGGTATATTATTGCTGAGCCATAAAATTCAAGAGAAATTACAGTGAACCGAAACAGACCACTTGAAAAAGACTTTCAGTGAGGCTGCTGGGCCAGAAACCACTGGGCAGGCAGGAGTCAGCAGAGATGCCTGACCACCTCGCCTCACCCATGCAGACTATTAGCGTCTCCTAACAGCTGCTTTCAGCTTTCAAACCTTAGAGTTGTGAAGTGCAGCCAGGAACCAAGCTCTGCAGAGAGATCTAGCCTTAACCTGGGGCCTGTAGGTGTGAGATTTGGAACTGACTGTCTTGGAGCAATGCCTGTGATATATCTGTAAGGTGAGTGAGCACCCCAGATAACGATCTGAGCTCTCCTCATCCTCCAGCAAGCACTGACAGCGATCGGCTGAACTTCGCGTGACTACCCTGGATTTAGCTGACAGTCCTCCCACTGGAGATCCTGTACAGAACCATGCAAATTACCTGCATTATCATGAGCAGCTGGGGGAACTGCCTGGCAACTTTTTAGGGTGCAAATATGTCACTTATCTTCTACTTATTTGAAACAAATACTTGATTCTAGTCAAAAGAATCCAACAAGATTTTTAAGAAACCCCTAAACTTTTCCCTACCAAAAAAAGGACTCTGTAACATGGCAGATCAATTTAAAAAATGGGCAAAGGTGGACTACAGAGGGCTCAATAGGCTGGAGCATAACCAGAGGCCAGGTTCCACCACTAGCACTCATGTATTCCCCAACACTCCCCAGCACTGCTAGATACAGCCCAAAAATCAACATGCCCCTCCCCCCCAAAAAAAAAACTCCAAAAATTTGAAAATTAAACTCAAATATAAAATATTTTTCATATTCTAAATTTATTTTTAATCTTTTTGGGGGCCACACTCAGTAATGCTCAGGGGTTACTCCTGGCTATGCACTCAGAAGACGCTGGGAGAACAAACCACGGTCTGTACTAGGTTAGCACATGCAAGCAAAGGCCCTGCTGCTGTGCACCACTCCGGCCCCTATTTTTAATCTTTTTGAAGGAAAGAATCATACCCGGCAGTGGTCAAGAACTAATCCCTAGAAATGTTTTGGAGGAACTCATGAGGTGCTATGGTCCAAATTAGGGGAGGCCACAGAAACGGTAGTTCCTTCTCCCCGTACTATCTCTCCAGTTCCAATTTTTTTTGTTTTTGTTTATGGGCCACAGCTGGTGATGTTCAGGGGTTACTCCTGGCTCTGAGCTAAAAAATCACTCCTAGGGGCCGGGCGGTGGCGCTGGAGGTAAGGTGCCTGCCTTGCCTGCGCTAGCCTAGGACGGACCGCGGTTCGATCCCCCGGCGTCCCATATGGTCCCCCAAGCCAGGAGCGACTTCTGAGCACATAGCCAGGAGTAACCCCTGAGCGTCACCGGGTGTGGCCCAAAAAACCAAAAAAAAAAAAAAAAAAAAATCACTCCTAGCTGGCTCAGGGGACCATATGGGATGACCGGATTCGAACCACCATCCTGGGTCAGCTGTGTGCAAGGCAAACGCCCTACTGCTGTGTGCTACCTCTCCGGTCCCCCAAAATACTTTTTTTTTTTTACAAAAAAAGAGAAAGTAAATTTATTTGTTTGATGTTGGGACTGAATTCAGGGCTTATGCAAGACAAATGTTCTTCCATAAAGCTACGGTCCTGGTCCTCTAGTTTATTTTTTTTGTTTTTGTTTTTGTTTTTGGGTCACACCTGGCAGCGCTCAGGGGTTATTCCTGGCTCCACACTCAGAAATCGCTCCTGGCAGGGGCTGGAGGGATGACGCTAGAGGTAAGGTATCTGCCTTGCAAGTGCTAGCCAAGGAAGGACCGGTTCAATCCCCTGACGTCTCATATGGTCTCCCCAAGCCAAGGGCGATTTCTGAGCGCTTAGCCAGGAGTAATCCCTGAGCATCAAACGGGTGTTCCCCTGCCCCCCCCCCAAAAAAAGTAATCGCTCCTGGCAGGCTCGGGGGGGGGGGGGGGGGGGGGGGGATATGGGACGCCGGGATTCGAACCAATGTTTGCATGAAAGGCAAACACCTTACCTCTATGCTATCTCTCCGGCCCCCTCTAGTATTTTTTAATAGTGTTCACAGCACCACTAACCAGTAACAACCTATTCTATTACAGCACTCATCTTCACTCACTAATATAGAAATCTAGGGGCCAGAGCGAAACACACAGTAGTAAGGTGTTTGCCTTGCACGTGGCCAACACAGGAAAGACCCAGTTCGAATCCAAGCATCCCATATGGTCTCTCGAGCCTGCCAGGAGCAACTTCTGAGTGCTGAGCCAGGAGTAACTCCTGAGCGCTGCCAGGTGTGACCCAAAAACCAAAAATAAAAATCTAGAAACCTATCACATCAGACTAACTCTTCAAGCCCATATATCTCACATGCCTGTTTCATTGCTTGCTTATAGCCATTCTAGAAAAGCTTGAAAATGTACTCTCTTGAAAACGTACTTTCCCTTTTTCTACCACTCACATCTTCCTAAATATTTCCAAAAAAAATGTTCTTGCTTCAAAAAACAAAAATTTGTATCTAATCATCAACGATTATAAAAAGGTGATTGTAACAATACAATTATTCTGATAGTCCTGTGCTTAGCATAGGAGAATCCCTCTGACCTCTAGCCTACTCGCATCACATGCTGAAGCCTGAAGCAACAGACACTGTAGGTCTCTATAATGGAAAAAGGTCCACTCTTGCCTCACTCCCAGGCCAGGCCAAAGGTTCTAATGGTTTAACTGTGTCCGCCCCAGCTCCCGGCAATCTTGTATCTAGGTTCCAGCTACTCAGCCCTGCCAATTTGCTCTTTGCTCTCCAAGGGAGGCTCTTGGCTTAGTCTCTAAACCTCGAGGAATCTAGTGCTAAGCTTATGACAAGCTTCATAATATTAATATTCGTCCATCCTTAATCTCAACTGCTCTCCTTCAGCTACACCTGACCATAGCCAGGGCATCACACACCCGACTCAGACTTGCCTATCACAAACCACACTGAGGCTAATCCCAGGTCTCAACATTCTGAATTTTCTTTACCAAAGGTACATCCATCAGACTAATAAAAAAGTAAAACAGGGGCTGGAATGATAGCACAGTGAGGAGGACGTTTGTCTTGCACACAGCTGACTTATGTTCGATCCCCAGCATCCCATATGGTGTCTGTCCCCTCACCCCGACCCCAGTCTACCAGGATGAACGCAGAACCAAGAGTAACCTTTGAGTGCTGCTGGGTGTAAGCCCCAACCCCCCAAAAAGGTAAAATGTGTTTTGAGACCATAAAAGAAACAGAAAAGTTAAGGTGGTCTATTACTGCACAAATAGAATAAAACTGGAGAGAGGTGAATTTCAGCTTTTTCCATCAGTCATAACCACTCCAATGCTAAGCTACTAAAGTAAGTTTCACAGTCTTTGTTCCTTGGCCACTCCATGGCTGGATCATGCCAGTCACTGGGAAGATCAGGGCCCAAAGCAGAACCAGAAACACCACCACCCCCTTTTTTGGAATGTTGGGTCCACACTCAGGGATTATTCCTGGCTCTGTAATCAAGATCCTTTTATGGTACATAGGGAGCTACATACAGTGCGGGGGATCAAACCAGGGTCATGGCTAAAGCAGTCACAAGCAAAGCAAATGCCTGGCACTCCTATCCTCTCTTTCCAGCCCAGCAACAACAACAAAAAAATTTTTTTATTTAGGCTTACAAAACTGATTTAAATAAAAACTTAGTTTTAATTTGGCGGGCCGGAGTAATAGCGCAGCAATAGGGCATTTGCCTTGCACGCGACTGACTCAAAATGAACCTGGGTTTGATCCCAACGTCCCATATGGTCCCCCAAACCAGGAACGACTTCTGAGCACATACCATGAGTAACCCCTGAGTGTTACCGGGTATGACCAAAACAAAAACAAAAAAAAAATTTTTTTAAATGCTTTAATTTGGGCTTACAAAATATAAAACTATTCTCAGTTGAGATTCAGGTATACAAGTTTCCAATACCTTCCTGCCACCTGTGTATTGGTGGCTCCAACACTGAGTTTTCTTGTTCAGGCAAGATGTTTGGAAATGATATATGCCTATCAAAAACCAAAGCTTTGCTAATTTAATGGTTATTTTAATATCATCTCTTCCACTATGGAAAAGCCATATCTGTTACAAAAAAGTCGATTTCATCCTGTTACAATGAGATAGATGGCATTCCTGTGGTGAAGGGAAGGGGCAGGGAAGCAGCTCATCAGAAGACTGATGGTTTCTTCCTCTGGGAGCTCTCAACTTTGAAAAGTAAAATTCCTTCAGGAAGTGATCTTACTCTGCTGAGACCCTCAAGATCAATTCTGACACCTCATGTGCACACGTGCACAGACACACACTCACACACTGGTAGAGAAAGGAGTAGCAGAAGAGGAAAGATGTATGCTTGGGAACCCCAAGGGGCAAAGCAATGAACCATGGAGTCAGCAGGTCTGATCTAGAAACAACTGTCTCAAATGAAGAACTAACAAGACTCATGTAATGCCTATGAGACTAGAATAACCAGAAGCAAACAAATGAGCCCACTTATGTGAAAATTACTTACCTGTTCAGGTTCAACATGGCAGAACATTGATATTTTCTCTTTTACTGATGTGTCAAGAGGATTTGAGCACCTGCACACAACCTAGCAAAAGAAAGAAGTTTAGCTAATAAGGGGATGCAAAATAAGGCACAGGCAAGCTCATGACCTAGGAAAGTAAGAGTGGAATTCCACTCAATAAATGTTCAAGAGGACTGGAGAGATAGCACAGAGTTAAGGTGTTTGCCTTGCATGCAGAAGGTCGGTGGTTTGAATCCCGGCATCCCATATGGTCCCCCGAACCTGCCAGGAGCGATTTCTGAGCATAGAGCCAGGAGTCACATCTGAACGCTGCTGGGTATGACCCAAAAATCAAAAACCAAAAAAAAAAAAAAAAGTTCAAGAAAGACAATAAGGAAAGCAAGAGAGATGTAGAAGACATCACCTCACATGGGTTAGGTAGAAAAATCTACTTAGCACTTTTGATGGAGTGTGATGACATGAATTTTTAAAAGGTATAAAATGGGGGGCCGGAGAGATAGCATGGAGGTAAGGTGTTTGCCTTTCATGCAGAAGGTCATCGGTTCAAATCCCGGCATCCCATATGGTCCCCCGTGCCTGCCAGGAGTAACCCCTGAGCACTACTGGGTGTGACCCAAAAACTACAAAAAAAAAAAAAAAAAAGGTATAAAATGGTATCCCTGGGGCCGGCGAGATACCATGGAGGTAAGGTGTTTGCCTTTCATGCAGAAGGACGGTGATTCGAATCCCGGCATCCTATATAGTCCCCCATGCCTGCCAGGAGCGATTTCTGAGTGTGGAGCCAGGAGTAACCCCTAAGAGCTGCCGGGTGTGACCCAAAAACCAAAAAAAAAAAAAAAAAAAAATGGTATCCCTAAGATAAGACACAGCTATAAAATATGCCTTTCCTCAATAACAAATACCCACCCCTTTGGTTCAAAGCACTAACCCAGAGGATTCCAAGTCAAAACAGCTAGAGAGTGTCCACCAGAACAAGCAAGCATGCTGACCCCAGGAAAAAAAGCAAGTCTTACCAGATCTGGAGAAAGGCCAAGCCCTCTGAGTTCCCGAACACTATTTTGGGTGGGTTTTGTCTTCTGCTCCCCTGTTGAACTTGGCTGTTTTACAAAGGAAAAAAAGAAAATTAATTTCTTAAAACAGGATAGCTTAGTAATAAAGCATATGCTTTGCATATATAAAGCTCTGACTTAGGTCTTCAGAACCAAAACCAACAAAAGACAGACTAACTTCTATAATAAAATTTTTTTTAAACTTTTCTTTGAACTCCTTTTTCTATTAGGATAATATTCTACTCATTTACCTAAGTCAGTTCTTTTTTTTTTGTTTTGTTTTTGGGCCACACCCGGCAGTGCTCAGGGGTTACTCCTGGCTGTCTGCTCAGAAATAGCTCCTGGCAGGCACGGGGGACCATATGGGACACCGGGATTCGAATCAACCACCTTTGGTCCTAGATCGGCTGCTTGCAAGGCAAACGCCGCTGTGCTATCTCTCCGGGCCCCTAAGTCAGTTCTTATTTTTGCCAAAGTAACATATGCCTACAGCCAAATGGTTCTACCAGTTTTGTCCTAATGAACTCAATACCCAGCCCCCTTCCTAACACCTAGATAATATGGCTCTTAAACCTAACTAATCCTCAGTACATCATTGCTACTTCTTGACATTAAGTTTGGAAGTTCAGTGCAATTTTCTCTTTTTTTTTTTTTTTTTTTTTGATTTTTGATTTTTCAGCTCAGAGTCTCTGTACTTTGATATCACTCCTGGCAGCCCCAGGGGACCATATGTGATGACGGCGATCAAACCTCATCAGCTGCATGTGAGGTAAATGCCCTATCCACTGTGTTATTCCTCCGGCCCCAAGTTCGGGCAATTTCTATTGATTTTCCTGTTAAAATGAAATTTCTTTCTCCATTACCTATGTACCCTGTGGCTGCTACTTCCATTCTTTGGTGTTTACAGTCATGAAAAGAAGACTATTCACACACTTTTCCTTTCTGGCCCAACTGTTTGCCCTGACTGTTTTTTTTTATCTCTTTGCTGTACTATTTCCTGTGCAACACATTGTCTTTCTTCTCACATTCAACAAATAGACTTACTGGGTATAGAATTCCAGGCTGGAAATAATTCTTAAAAATCTTTAAGGGAAGGGCCGGGGAGATAGCATGGAGGTAAGGACTTTGCCTTTCATGTAGAAGGTCATCGGTTCGAATCTCGGCGTCCCATATGGTCCCCCATGCCTGCCAGGAGCAATTTCTGAGCATGGAGCCAGGAATAACCCCTGAGTACTGCCGGGTGTGACCCGAAAATCACAAAAAAAAAAAAAAAAAAAATCTTTTAAGAGAGCTAAAGCAGTAACACAGCAGGTAGGGTATTTGCCTTCAACATGATCAACCTTGGTTCAATCCCCAGCATCCCAAATAATCTCCAGAGTCCCTCCAGGAGTGATCCCTGAACACAGAACCAGGAGCAAAGTTGGGTGTGGCAGAAAAACAAAAAATTAATAAAGAAGTTTAAGACATAGAGTCACTACCCTTTGCTTCCAGGATTGTCAGGTCTTATTTTGCTTTCAGGTCTGAGACATCTTTTAGAATTTCTATACATGCCTGTTGTTACTCATTCACTATGCAAGGCATTCAGTAGGCCCTTTCAATCCACTATCTGACACAACTCCAACTCAACTCTGACATCCCTTTTTCAGAGTGGGGGGAGCTGGGCCACACTTGGCAATGCTCAAGGTTTATTCCTGGCTCTGCACTCAGGAACTACTCCTGGAGGTGCTTGGGGAACTGTATGGTATGCTGATGATCGAACCACCTGAGTCAGCCATGTGCAAAGAAAGTGCCCTACTGACCTCAGTCCTCTAATTCTTATCTTTCCTTTCTTTCTTTTTTTTTTTTTGGGGGGGGTCACACCCGGCATCGCTCAGGGGTTACTCCTGGCTCTATGCTCAGAAATCACCCGTGGCAGGCACGGGGGACCATATGGGATACCGGGATTCAAACCACCGTCCTTCTGCATGAAAGTCAAATGCCTTACCTCCATGCTATCTCTCCGGCCCCATTCTTATCTTTCCTAATCCAATTCTTGATCTTGTGTGTTCTGCTTCCTACAGTAGTTTTTCAGCCTTCTTTATCATAAGTTTTCACTTCTGCTCTAAGTTTTAGTTTCCAAAAGTCTATTCTGTTTTCTATGTGCTCTCTTCTTAAAGTTTCCTTTGTGGTTTTTTTTTTTTTTTGGTTTTTGGTTTTTGGTTTTTGGGCCACACCCGGTGATGCTCAGCTTTGGTCCTAGATCGGCTGCTTGCCAGCCAGCCACCGCTGTGCTGTGCTATCTCTACGGCTGTTTCCTTTGTTTTTTAATGGCCGCTATTCACTATCTTGTGGAAAGCAAGAAGTATCTTGCTGCTTAATTCTACAGATGTTAACAAAGTTGCTTGATTTTGTTATTTTAAGTTTCCGGTTTCTACAGAAACTCAAGGAGAGATAGCACAGTGGCGTTTGCCTTGCAAGCAGCCGTACAGGACCAAAGGTGGTTGGTTCGAATCCCGGTGTCCCATATGGTCCCCCGAGCCTGCCAGGAGTAACCCCTGAGCACCGCCGGGTGTGGCCCAAAAACCAAAACCAAAAACAAAAAAAAAAAAAGAAAACTCAACTTTTCAGAAAGTAGGACAGTAATAATTAAAATTAAAATCCAAGATTTCCTGCTTTCTGTTCCTCAACTATTTAAAACAGGGAACAGCCATCCTTTGTCTCCTCCTCTCATCCCTAAAGTGAAACTTGGAATGCCTTACCTGAGGGACTAGACTGACATGAATATTACAGAAGTTCTCTCTCTTGACCTTGAACTGGAACTGTCGGAAAGCCTCAATGAAAGGCATGCTCTCTATATCACCTACTGTTCCACCAAGCTGGAAGAAGGACACAAACACTGGTTTAGAAGCAGGAGCAGCAAATGTGCCTCTCATGGTCTGGTTTCCTCAAACCAGCACTTTGTCATTTGAACTCAAGGTTCAGTAGCTGCAAACTCAGGGTCTGAAAAATGTGACCACTGATTAGAACTTGTAACACTTAAAAGGGAACACTTTTGGATAAGCCCCCATTTCCTAAGGTTATCAGGATTGTCCCACATCTAACACACAGAGGAAATATTAAGGAACTAAATGGTATATTGCCTTAGTTAGCCAGGACCGACTCTGGACTGAAAAAAAGCACTAAGGGGCCAGGAAAATAGTACAGAGATTACAGTATGTGCCTTGCAGACACTTCACTCCAGTTTAACCCCTGGTACCACACAGCTTTCCGGGCATCATGGGAAGTTCCTGGCACCACAGGGTCCAAGCAGTACCACAATCCTCAGGTCTAGGCATTAAACTGCCAGGCTAGTTGGCCAACTGCTACCCATAAAACAAGGCCCCAAGATGAATACCAGCTGGAAAGGTAGGGGGAAAAAAAAGACAGCATCAATGATAGAACCAGGGGATATGGCTCACTGGTAAGTTCCATTTCAACAAGAACACAAGATCTCATAGGATCAGCAAAACAGGTGAGGACTCAGAACCAGGTGTCGCCTATTCTAAAACAGACCTTCTGTCAGAAAAAACTAAGGCTAGCAGACATCCTCTTACTGGCAGAGTCCATACTAACAGATGGTTAGGAAAACAGCTTAAGAACAGCATAGCTGGCCCGTGTGACTGCTGTGGCACTCAGAACTGCCTCCTTGAAGCTGAATCATCCTAGCTCCCCTGGGATCTGGCTTCTCAGCTGCTGACAGTTAACAATTATATGCCTGTGGTCAGACACACAACCTCAGTCAACAGAAGATGCACACATACCTCAATCACACATACTTGTGGTTCCAGGCCATCTTCATCCACAGGGATCAATGCCTGCCTCATGACCCACTCCTGAATGGCATCTGTGATGTGAGGAACAACTGAGGAAAAAAAAGAATCCATGAGTAAGGGCCCCCCCGCAGGACTGTGACAAGACTCACCACAGCCTCCCTTCCAGATTCCCAGGGGCCCCCCCGCAGGACTGTGACAAGACTCACCACAGCCTCCCTTCCAGATTCCCAAGTGGTGGCTGGAAGCGGGGAACCCTAAGTATATCACCTCAGAGCAATTGGCCCTGTGTTCACCTGGCTGAGTGAGCTGACCACATCTGCAATCTACCCCTGGTTGTTTCATACCTACATCCTTTTCCTGGACCCTGCTCGGTTACATATCCAATAGGGAGATGATCCACTACTAAAACACTGAATTGAGGGGATAGAGGTGCAACACTGGGGCCAGCAAGTTAGGAAGCAAATTTCAGCCTCAGGATTATTAGCGATGATACCCTGGGCAAATAACCGAACTAGTCTCAAGTTAGATTTCTCTACTGTTACCAGGGTTTAATAGCTCCTACTTTGCTGGACAATGAGACAAGTGATGAAACAGCGGCACTCATGAGACATAAAAGCAGTCACTGCTAAATACACTCACATCTTAGCATGCAGCACCAGACACATGCCAAGAACAACCCTGGCTCTGCTGTCAGGATCTGTATCACAACCACACGTGCAACCAAATGTAAGAACACTCATATACAGCCTGTGACTTGCAGTCTGTACCACTACCCAATGTGCAAGCACCACAATCAAATATGTGTAGCAATACCCTCTTCCTTTCCCAATCACCACAGAAACAACAGTAAGGGAAGGATAGTAACAAATTCTTCAATGGCTTCTCTCTCCTGTCATACTGCTTTCTTTGCTCTCTCCAGCCACTTGCCAGGGATCATCATACTCCTCCACTCCATCATCTGAAGTCACAAGACTCCGTCCATGCTATGTGTGTGGCTTTTCCAAGCGCTTTTCCAAGTGTCCTCACCTCCCACTGCCCTGACCACCTGTCCAAACTGCCTTTCCCTCTCCTCATTCATATCCCACCTCTCTGCAGTTGTCTTTTCAGGAGCAAAACCCCTCTAGGACAAGGGTCATGTTGACCTCTGTCATGGATTCCCAGCCCAGGAAGGATCTCACCACAGTAAGAGCTCAGTAAGCCCCTGATGACTGGATAGGCTAGGGAAGGAATGCGTCCCAGACCCCCACCAATAGCCCTCTGAACAAGATCATCAATTCCTACCTGATCCCTTTCTGCGTGGCAGGAATGCAAAGGCACTTCACTGACTTAGCTATACCCTCCCCCCAGGAGTCCCCTAACCATCCCATCTTCAGAGAAGGCCACCAGATCCCATCCGCCCACATTCAAAGTCAATAAGTGACAGAGCTAAGAACTACCTGTGCCCCCCAAAAATCAGGAACCTGGCCAGGGCCACCACATACCAGAGCCAGCTATAAGGGACCCCAGGCTCCTAGTATAGAGTGGATCTAAGGCCCAAAGCAAATTTATTTCCATAACTCAGATGAAAGTTACATTTTTGGGGGACCAGCGAGGTGGCGCTAGAGGTAAGGTGTCTGCCTTGCCAAGGAAGGACCGAGGTTCAATCCCCCGGTGTCCCATATGGGTCCCCCCAAGCCACGGGCAATTTCTGAGCGCTTAGCCAGGAGTAACTCCTGAGCATCAAACAGGTGTGGCCCCAAAAACCAAAAAAAAAAAAAAAAAAAAAGAAAGTTACATTTTTTTTTAGTAATCACCCTTGCCCAAATCTAGACTTAATCCATGTCACTGGACTAGGGATTTTCCAGTTCTACCATCTGCTTAAGACAACAAGACTAAAAAGTCTGTATCTCAAATGGACATTGAGTAAAAAAAGAAAACCCCAATGAAACAGATACAGAAGTAAACACTGGGGGAGGCAGACTTTCTGACTCCCCCAGCCTTCTGCACTGCTGGCCAGGGCCTGAAACTCAATGAACAGGACATTCACTTTACACCTTTACACTGCCTGCTAAGTCCCCAGTACATACAACTACACACACACACACACACACACACACACACACACACACACACACACACACTGGCTTCAACTAAGTCCCCAGTACATACAACTACACACACACACACACACACACACACACACACACACACACAAGCACAGTGGCTTCAAGGGCCTGAAACTCAATACACAGGACATTCTGTTCCTTTACACTGCCTAAGTCCCCAGTACATACTATACACTCACTCACACACACATACATACACTCACACACACAAACACACACACACAAGCACAGTGGTTTCATCACCTCACACTCTGTCAAAAACATCAGCTCAGGGCCCGGAGAGATAGCACAGCGGTGTTTGCCTTGCAAGCAGCCGATCCAAGACCAAAGGTGGTTGATTCGAATCCCGATGTCCCATATGGTCCCCCGTGCCTGCCAGGAGCTATTTCTGAGCAGACAGCCAGGAGTAACCCCTGAGCAACGCCGGGTATGGCCCAAAAACCAAAAAAAAAAAAAAAAAAAAAAACAGCAGCTCAGGCCTCAAAGCCTATGGCTGGGTTGACAGCTTTAAAGCCCTTCACAGTGTAGCAGGGGCTGCTCAAAGTTATTCATTAAGGAAATGGCCACCCAACCTTCAATTTTCAACTGAAGGCATCATTTCAGCAGTAACCACATAAATACCTTTGTGCTGAAGTTGCACCAAAATTAAAGTTGTGTAAACAAAGAAAATTAAACTGACTACAATTCTCAAACCCTAACAACAAACCCAGCATTACCTTGGACAGTTTTCCCCAAGTAATCTCCTTTGCGTTCCTTGTTAATAACGTACTGGTAGATCTTCCCAGTGGTCAGATTATTGTCCTTGGTGAGGCGGATGTCAAGGAATCGTTCATAGTTTCCCAGATCAAGGTCAACTTCTCCACCATCATCCAGCACAAACACTTCGCCTACAAGGAACAACGAAGACATTCAGGATGAGTGTAAAATGCTCATGCCATACATGGCACAACTGCAGCCCCGAATATAAGCACGTGAAGAGAACTAAGTTCCTATCAATGTGATACAGAGCAGGGCAATTTATTTCTAGCAGACTCCATGACATGAGAGAAAGAAAAATCACTATTCTCCAAACAGCAATTCCATAGTCCAGTATACTAACAAGCTTAGCCTGAATCAGACAGAGTTAAGAAAACAGCCCTAATGTCCATGGAATGGCAGGAAATGGCAGTCTGAAAGGTTGCCGATAGGTGGGACCTCACAGGGGTGTGGCAGCTGCTGCCTGAAGAAAAGAACTTTCAGCTGAGTCTCCTAGATTAGCAAAGAGAAGCTTAAATTGTGATGAAAGTGGGATGATTGAGAACTTAAATAACCTGTATACCGTCATGTTGGTTATAAATGACAGCCTCTGGGCTTCTCTTTAGTTCTAAACCAAGTTGTGAAATATGACACATTTCTCCCATTCTTTTATTCATTCCTTGAAAGAGCCTATAAACTTTTGTCCAGAATGCCTTATTCCTACCAACCCAACAGAAGACAAACTCAAATTGGGAAAGGCAAAATTGACTTCCTGCCCTTCCTAGAACTCTTTTTCCATCCAAAGTGTCTATACTCTTCACTCTTATATGTACTCTCATCACGCTATTTATTTCACTGATGACTATCACCCTTACATATTTCTGCTCAACTTTAGCAAGCAATAGTATGAAAACATACTTCTTCATAAGAACTATGTTTAAGGTGTATGTTACTGGAAGCCCCTCCTCTGGCTTTAAGCACAGCTTCGTAAAATACAAAGTACAAATATTCAGCAGTAACAATTCAGTTACTGTCCTACCCTCCCTTAACTGATTCAACGTTTTACTCACTTCAAAAGAAACTTGTTTATACCGTCTGGTTTACAGATCATCACCAAGCATCTCATTTCCTATCAAGGGCTTGCTATTAATAAAATCTTCATATAGTTTCCTTACAACCTTTATCCACCCATCCTAATTCTCAAAATTAGGGTCACAAAAAAATAAAAATATATTTCCTCTTCTTCAACACAGGACGGAAATTAAGTGTCCAAAGGTTTTTTTAGTGGGAGATAGGGCAGATTTTCTTCAGGGACCATAAAGATCATTTCTATTATTTCTACTTGCAGATACCTCTGAGACCCTAATTCAGTGTTCCTGAAAGTGGGTGAAACCACCCTTTGGGGGTTGCTGAAAGGATGTGGAATGAGAAAAGTGATAAGGTAGCCTTGGTTGCAACAGGAGATGCTTGGTATTTGCTGGGTTAAAGAAAGGTTTCCAAAGGGGGAGCAGAGGGCGAGCAGAGTGATTTTTTTTTTTCTGAAAAGGGGCGCAGCAGGTCAGATCAGTGAGGCCTGCTGCTCTAATTACTTTATTCCACAGTAAGAATTCTGCTTTCTCTGTTCAGAAGAGAAAGGCATTGCCATGTTAAGCTAATGGCCTTATTAGAAGATGTAGGAAGTTACACAGATACACTTGGAAACACACACTTTCCAAGAGTGGATAGCTATGTTCTGTCAGGCTGAAAAATTATTACTTTTTTTTGTTTTGTTTTGTTTTGTTTTGTTTTTGGGCCACACCCAGCGGTGCTCAGGGGTTACTCCTGGCTGTCTGCTCAGAAATAGCTCCTGGCAGGCACGTGGGACCATATGGGACACTGGGACTCGAACCAACCACCTTTGGTCCTGGATCAGCTGCTTGCAAGGCAAATGCTGCTGTGCTATCTCTCCGGGCCCAGATTATTACTTTATTAAAGAAAATGGGGTCAGGGGAGGCATTCTGCTTACCATGCTCATAAGGAGAGAATGTCCCAGCATCGATGTTAATGTACGGGTCGATTTTAATCGAAGTTACATGTAAACCACATGACTTCAAGATCGTGCCCACGCTGCTTGCAATGATTCCTTTTCCAATTCCTGATATCACACCACCAGTTACTAGAATGTACTTCATTTTACTTTATAATCTGGAAGAGGGTAAATGACAGATAAAATAGAAATTGAGGAAAAAAATATCGATGTAAATACTGGTTCTGCCACTTACCAACTAAGAGCCCTCTTGAAGCCTCAGGTTCCCTGACACAGACTCTGAGAAAGTGGTTAAGTGAGATCTCAACATGTTTCTGTGCCCTTTGAATGGCTTTAGTCATATGAGTGAAAAAGCTACTGCTGACCAAATACTGTGGCTTTTGGTAACGCTTGAGAGTCAGTCAGCCTCATGAAGCAAACAAACAAAAAGGCTCTTACACAGACAAAAAGGCTCTTACGTTCTTGACAGAGCTACATCCCAATGCTAGGGTCAACCATGAAAAAGACAGTGGCTAAATTACAATGTGTTATCAAGAAAACAGCTCTTCCGGGCTACGAAGATGAGAACTAAAGAAAGGGCTTTCAACATTTTATTTATTATTTTTGTTTTATTGTGTTGGTTTACTGTTATGCTGTCTTTAGGTTTTCTAGATGTAACATTTAAAGACACTGTAGATGAATTAAAATTTTTTTCTTTTTTTTTTTTTTTGGGCCACATGTGGCAGAGCTCAGAGCTTATTCCTGGCTCTGCACTCAGGAATCACTTCAAGAGAGTTCAGGGGACCATATGGAATGCCAGTGATTACACCGGGGTCAACTGCGCACAAGGTAAATGGCCTTCCCGCTCTACTTTGGCTCCAGCCCAAAATATTTTAATTAAAGTTCTCGTCTGTAATTTAATAATCTCTTTCAGGTAAGCCATGGAGAGAGACTTAGCCATTAGAGGTAAAAGGCCATCAGATAATAAGACAGCCTCAGGTACATAAGAGAGGACAAATTTGATTCAATCCAAAGAGTAATACAGCCCTGCTGGGATAAACAGAAAGGTGAGAGGTACAAGGGGCCAAGAACAGCTGAGGCAGGAAGGGAGGAAAAGTTATCAGCCTCCGGAGTCCAGAAACATCCTTCGGGCAGTAAATGGATTCAAAATGAGCAATACCATGAAGGAAAGGCTTCTCTGGCACGGCCAGGACATTTTCCTCTGGGAACACTTTATGTGAAGCCAATTTGTAATAAAAATAAACGAAGAATGGAACAAGGAAATCGGGAGTTCTGCTTGAAGCATTCCCCCCACCCCACGCCTCTTCTGGCAAGAATGAACACACTTGGCAAAGGAGTGAGAATGCTCAGAATATCTCCCCTCCAACAGTTCAGGAGACACCCACCCTCCTTCCTGCATCTCAGAGCTCATTCCCCGGCTTTTGCACATTACACACAGAATGTCCACAAAGGGGGTTCTATGGACTATCAATCCGATTGATAGTCCTCAAACTTTTTAAACAGGGGGCCAGTTCACTGTCCCTCAGACCATTGGAGGGTCTGACTATAGTAAAAACAAAACTTATGAACGAATTTTTATGCACACTGCATATATCTTATTTTGCAATGAAGAAACAAAACAGATACAAATACAATATATGGCCCAAAGGCCATAGTTTGAGGACCACTGAATCAGAGCAACACTGCTTACATAGTTTCTTTTAAGGCAGCATGGTAGAGGCCTTGAATGAGTACACTGTTGATAACCTCCCCCAAAAGGCAAATGTAACAGCATGCAGTTTTCCCCAAACTTAACAGACCCTTAGTCCTTAATATCTGAGGGATATGACCCAACTTGGTCCCTTCCATCTGAATGAATAGCAACTTGGCTACATTTTAGGAAAATCCTAAATTCCTGATAGGTCCTGGTCTCAGGAACTACAAATTTCTGGATGTTCCCAGAAATTCCTTAGGGCAACCCAAGTGGGTTAACTGCTCATTACTTCTATGGAAGACTTAATTGCATTTAATGTGTCCCAATTCTAGACTGGAAAATACCTCTTTTGTTTTGTTTTGTTTTTTTGTTGTTTTTTTTTTGTTTGTTTTTGGTTTCTGGGCCACACCCATTTGACTCTCAGGGGTTACTCCTGGCTATGCGCTCAGAAATCATTCCCGGCTTGGGGGGACCATATTGGACGCCGGGGATCGAATCGAGGTCCGTCCTACGCTAGCGCTTGCAAGGCAAACACCTTACCTCTAGCGCCACCTTCCCGGTCCTGGAAAATACCTCTTTTAGAGGAAGATTCTTTCATTTCCTGCACAGTTGTCTGGCAATAATATATATTCCTACTCCAAGAAAACGCAGGAGACGCTGAGAGGGCTCATACACTTTTATAATGTTGGTGTTTGGGGGGGGGGGGGCATAGGTTATCAAGAGCAAACCGATACATGCACCTTACTAGCCTCTATACTACATTCCAGAGATGACATGGAGCAGACCACAATTCCAACAGGTAAGAGCTCCTTTCTCAAGCAGTGCACTTAGACAAAAACATTTACAAACAAATGGTAATTAATGAGTCCAGTGATGATCCTAGGCCGGGAAGAAAAAAGAGAACACTTGCCATAGTGTCAAGAGCTGGGGGACAAGGGCCAGGGGTCCCTGCAGGGAGAAGGCAAGACAAGTGCATCCCTGGGTACAGGAACTTAGGGTACGGTTCTGGCTTTGTTACCTGAAAGTTGCAGCAGGTCTTTAAGGGAGGACTCCGTACAGGAAAAGGAACAAGTGGGGGGGGGGGGAGAAAAACACAGTGGCAAGGCTTCCACCGGAAACGGAGGGGCAGGCCAATGTGGACAACACACCCGCGCCCAGGCCCCTTTAAAAGTGGCCCCACTTAACTCGATTCTGGGGGAGGGGGGAGCGGGAATGGACAGACAGACACAAGGGAAGATTTTGAAGCACAGAAGCATCAGGTAGAAGCAAATCAACAAAGCAGGGTAGGGTCAGGAAGGGAGCGTGGAGCTTTGTCAACGGTTCCCTTGGGTGCAGACCCATCTGGTCAACTCGAGTCCATGTGGGACACGGGACGGGCTCTCCCCCCCCACCCCGAGTCCCTGTCACCGGGCTGCCAAGATGCTGCAGCGATCGGGACATGCGGGAGCTCTTAAGCCCGGACCACGCTGGCTGGGCCGACTCTTTAAACACGCAGCATCCTGGCTCAGACAGAGAGATCGCGAGGCGAGGCGATGGGGAGGAAAGAGGGAAGGAGGGGGGCTGTCACGGGGCTGGAGCGGGCCGCACCCTGAGGCCCTCCTCTCCTAGGCGAGCTGCAACAAGGCCTTCGGGGCCCACGGGAGTTCCGGCCTCGAGCTCACCCCCCTCACCCTCCCTCGGCCTCCTGAAGGGCCGAACCTGCGCGCCCCAGACGCCGGAGCGGGGTCCTCAGCCCCGCAGCCCCGACACGTCACGGCCCCCCGCGCTGCGCCCGGCCACGCGGCCCCGCGCGCGGGAGCCGGCTCCGCGCTCTCTGGCTCGCTCGCCGGATCGCCCGCCCACTCCCCGTTAGGCGCGCCACCCATTGGTCAGCCCGCCGAGCCACTTCGCCCCTGATTGGTGAGACGCGATGTCAATCATCCGGACGGGGTTGGTGGGGGCTGGTCCCGCGCCGGGCTCCGGAGCGCTAGCAGCGCCTAGAGTAGTTGCTCCGGGAGCAGCAGAATTGAGTTGACCCCCTCCCCGCCTGACCGACCGTCCCGCCCGCGTCAGCGTTACCTGAGGCCGGGCTTCGAATCCTACTGCCCCGCTATAGAGCTTTGAGCGACCCACGTCGCCGCCACACGGTCCAAACCCCGGCAGCCAGTGAAGCGGCCCCTCCGCACGCGCCCGGCAGTCTTTCACAGAGGCGGGCTCTAGGCACGGCGCACGCAGGGACGGTGGGCGTGGCGAGGCGTGACCACGCCCAGGTGGGGCGGGGCCTGAAGGAGGGTGAGGCGCCGGTTTGAGAAAGTGCGCAGGCGCGAGGCGCTTTCTTGCTCCTCTTTTCCCCCCCCGCCCCTCCTGCCTCTCTGACTGGAAGCTGGTTCTCTGAGAGTGGCCAAGACTGAGCCCCCCCTCAGAGAGAATTGGGTGACCTTTTTGCCTTGCCTTTTTTCTTTTTTTTTTTTAATCACTGCGAGTGAGGCCTTTATTTACTCTTATGGAATGAAAGTCCATTTCTTGACTCACGCCTAAGTACATCTTTTCTCTCTGGCTGCAGCCCCTTCCTGCTGGGGGCAGTGAGAGGTGAAGATGGCTGAGATGGTTCTAGAAGTTGAGACACAGCCTTTGGACTTGTACTTAAGAGGAATGGGTTTGATTCCTGGCATCGCACTGAGCATCAAACACTCACACCAAATCACCAAGCCTTGAGTTGAATACCTCTGGGTGTGGCCTAACAGACAATAAAGCAAATGTACCACAGCCTAAGCTCCTAGCTAGCTCCTACATACTCTTAAATCTTTAGCATTTGACCCTAGTTCTCCCACTGACTCTAAGATCCCCACTCTGCAGTGGGGTTCCCCCTTATAAGGGATGTGCCCAGGACTTACTCCTGATTCTGTTCATGTTAGGGGGGCCATATGTGGTGCCAGTGATCCAACCAGGATCTGCCTCTTGCAAGGCAAGCACCCTACCCACCCTGGTATCTCTCTCGCCCCATCTACTCCAAATGGAACTGCTTTGGCTGAGCAGGATCCTATAACTTCATCCAGTTGACATTAATTGGTACTATTAATTGGCACTGGGGTCAAACACCCTTGCCCCAGGACTGATAAAGTAATAAGGCAAAATGACCACTTTAGCTTCATGAGTTTAGCAAGGAGTAAGTAACCCCCATCTTTTAGGCTTGAGGATCCAGGGAGGTATAGACTTCCCTGGAGGGCCGGAGCGGTGGCGCTAGAGGTAAGGCATTTGCCTTGCAAGTGCTAGCCTAGGACAGACCAGGGTTCGATCACCTGGCATCCCATATGATACCCCCAAGCCAGAAGCGATTTCTGAGTGCATAGCCAGGAGTAACCCCTGAGCGTCAACAGGTGTGCCCCCCCAAAAAAAGAGACTTCCCTAGAATAGTAGCTTTAACACCAAGTCCCGATGGAGTCAGAGAAACATTCCAGCATAAAATACTACCTTGCAAGCTGCCAGCTCTGGTTCAATTCCCTGTACTACATATGTATGATTCCCAGAGAACAGAGCCATGAGAACAGCCAAGTGTACCCCCAAAAAATAACAAAAGAAAATTTTGACAATAAAGCCAAGACTTATAGTAAACTGGCAAAGAAAAGAAAGAGAAGTGGCCGGAGAGATAGCATGGAGGTAGAGCGTTTGCCTTGCATGCAGACAGACTGTGGTTCAAATCTCAGCATCCCATATCATCCCCTGAGCCTGCCAGGAGCGATTTCTGAGCGTAGACTCAGGAGTAACCTCTGAGTGATGCCGAGTGTGACCTAACAAACAAACAAACAAAAAAAAAAAAAAAGGAAAAGAAAAGAAAGAGGTGTATTAAAGTGAGTGAGGCAGAAGGAAGCTAGTGGAAGGTTCCAGAGGCCCAGAATCCTATGGCTAGTGTAAGTGAGCTGGAGAGAGCAAAAGCAAGCAAAAGTGAGCAAGGCCACTCTGCAGCCTGTGCGTTCTTGTTTCCTAAGGACAGTGGACACCATAGGAACATTTTTTTGGACACACCCGGTGGTGCTCAGGGATTACTCCTGGCTGTCTGCTCAGAAATAGCTCCTGGCAGGCATGGGGGACCATATGGGATGCCGGGATTTGAACCAACCACCTTAGGTCCTGGATCGGCTGCTTGCAAGGCAAACACTGCTGTGCTATCTCTCCGGGCCCTCCATAGGAACATTTTTGAGAAGTTATTTTTTTGGGTGGTGGTTGTTTGTTTTTAGTGTTTTTGATAAAAAGGTTTTCGTTTTCTTTTTGAATAGTAATTCACTAGATCCTATAAATGTTTTATTTCACCTTTTTCCCTTATTATCTTGGCTGAAGTAAAGATATTTTTCAATACAACTCTGGTTTGTTATTCAAATTACATTTCCAAGAATTCCAGATACAAACAGAATTTAATTGTGTAAACTGTTTGCTTGTTTTTTCTCCACACACTACACAAACTTAGACCAGAAAAGTTAGTCTCTCTATCTATATTTCAATGCTCCTGTTTGTTACCTGAAAGCAATTTGTCCCAAGTTCTAGCACACCTTCTTTAAAGGATTTTAAAAGGTGTGACATTAGGGACTAAAGAGATAGTATGGTGGGGAAGGTGCTTGCCTTGCACACAGCCAACCCAAGTTTGATCCCCAGTTCCCCCATATAGTCCCCAAGCCCCACCAGGAGAGCTCCCTGAGCACAGAGCCAGATGTAAGTCCTGAGCACAGCAGATGTTGCTCCCCCTAGTTCCCTCCACCAAAAAAGGTGTAATGTGTGCTTTGCATGTGGGAGCCCCAGATTCAACCCCCACACCTCCTGGTCCCTGACCAGAAGTGGTCCCCAAGCACACTGCTAGGTTTGGTCCCTAAAAGAAAGCATAGATGTAGCAAATCAGGTTTGTTGTTTAGTAAAATATGCAAAGAAAATGATTTTCTTTTATCTTTTTGGTTTTTTGGACCACACCCAGCAGGGCTACCTGCTCTGCTATAGCTTCAGTGGAAAATTATTTTCTTTGTAGAAGTAAAGTCACTTGAACAAATGGATTCCTGAAAAACCTGTTAGGGGACATTTGCAGTGATTCCAAAGAAGCTCCTGTGTTTGGAAATCTGGACCACTGGTGCTCCACTCTGGGCAGCTTTAAATCTAAACCATGGCTGTCATGAGCCTGAAGGGGCTCTGAGACTGCACATTCCCCCAAGAAGTATTTGTTATTTGTCACAGTGCCTGGGCCAGGACAGACCCTGAGAACATGCTTGTTCAAAACAGGAGGAGAAGATAAAACATAAAAGATTCAGACTTCCGGCTCTCTATCCATCCTCTCTTGAGCTGGAGGCTAGCTCTAGCAGCATGGGGTTTGGGGAAACCCCATGTGGAAGGCCTTCTCCCTAACTTGGGTGCGCTGGGAGCCTTGATAGGCCCCCAGCCTTCCCCTCTTCTGCCCCCGGCCTCCAGGCCTTCTGGGGTTTCATCTCAGGAGGCCAGCAATGGTGGGTCTTAACTTGGGGTGTGCTAAGATTTGCTCGATTGCGCCAAGTTTGTCACTGGTAATTTCTGACTAGTCCACATATGGAAATACACTGCATGTATTAAGAGTATCCCTTATCTTTATGTTTGTTTTGCGTATCCAGAATGTCCATTTTGTATTCTTCCCTTTCTCACACCCCTACAAAGCTCATTTTTACTCCTTAACTCTCTCACCCCCCCCAAATATCACTAACCCACATTACTCTTTTTAACTTTAGTACTGCACAATCCTAATCACAGACCAAAGCATTGTGTGTGACAATCCCAAACTGTTTCAAAAGACATAAAATGGACACGTATTTCTTTAGAATATTTTGTGTTTTTTTTCTCTGACAGCTATAAGTCTTACTAAATATTCTCTTATACAGTGACGATTCTAACCACTTTTTATCTTCTCTTTATGAGCTGTTCAACAAGGAATTTTGTTGGAAGAGTCCTCCAGTTTAATGCTTATGATTGAACCATGTCATGGGGATTGTTGGACTTGTTCTTATGGCCCCCATATGTGCCAATAACGCCACGTGGCATTGCTCCTTTTGTGCATAGGCACATTAAAATGGGAAAATACTATACATACAAATAAAATCCTATCTAATAGAGATTGGAACACACAAATCTTGTAGTGCAAAGGGACCTTACACCCTGAACATTGATATAACGACCTGGCACAGGCCTCAGAAGAAAGGGCATTTTTCATTCACTTCTTAACCAGGGAAGGCATCCACGAAACATTCAGGTTTGTCTATAACATCACCTGGAAGCAATCCTCTACCACGGAAGACCCTACCACTGCTCAGACATCGACCTGCTCAAAAGAGACTTTCCTTAACACTGAGAAGACTTAACAACAACAACAACAGGACAGGGCTCTCTGCATTGCCCTTTAATGGTGAGGTGAAACAAGAGGACGCTCCACATCCTGACTTCAATGTAGGATATGCAGATTCCAGGATATTTAATACAGAAACATGATACCAACAACAGAGACAGTGTGAAAAATAAAAGTGTGTTGGCATTACAGACAATGTCTTGGATTGGACGATCTAGCTTGCCTGGAGCCTTGATTTGGTCTTATGCCAAGAAACTTCAGGGATCGTGTCTCTTTGTATTTAGGCCAAGGTTATTCCTTTCCATTCCCCTCATATTTTGGTGGGCCTATGCAAACAACAATTGACACTCTAACACCATTGTTACTGTGCTCCTTTGACTCTAATCCTTAAAAAAAAACCCACTTAAAATTTGAGGTTATCTTAAGCTAATTTGCATGTACATGGAAATGTAAAAAATACTATGCCTCTAATGTTTAAGGAGTTACGTAAGTTTTATGGCTTTAGATTGCCTTGTGTGCTGTTAAGAAATATTACAATGTGTTACAATCTGGGGACTTGAGGGACAAAGTAATTGTACATGGATTCTGTTTTATTTATCTTAATGTTCTTTGGCTGAAAGTTCAAAGTTAAGATATCAGCAAGGGGACTTCTGAGAATTATGTTATGAGTGATTGTCCTTCCACTGTAACTTTACCTTGTCCTCTTTCTTTGCATCTTTGTTCTCATAATTAAAAATAAAAAAAATTAAAAAAAAAAGATAAAAGAATCAGCCCTTGGACAGCTAGCTAAAAGTTCGAACTCCCCGACTGCCAGTTAGTCCAGGGGTCCAGATTCCCCCACTCCAGAATGCTCTTCATGGCCACATCTGGTTACCTGGGCCTTGGGGGACGGGATGGGGTGGAGGAAAACTCCTCCCTTCTCCATTCATTTGCAAGCTACAGAGGTGAGAGCTGGGCTTGGAGACCACACATTCCAGGAGTTTGCCCCTTGCTCTGGTATGTGGTGGGCACTGGGCTGGACAGCCAACCAAAGAACCCCCCGGACTGCAAGTTAGTCTGGGGGGGGCAGATTCCCCCACACCAGAATGGTCTTCATGGCCACATCTGGTAACCTGGGCTTTGGGGGATAGGATGGGGTGGAGGAAAACTCCTTCCCTCTCCATTCACAAGCTGCAGAGGCGAGAGCTGGGCTTGGAGACCACAGCTAGCCAAAGCAGATTTATCTCAACCATAGCAGCCCCTCTGCAGGGGTGTCCTTTTTTTTTTTTTTTTTTTTTTTTTTTTACCGATAACCATTTTCAAAAGCGCGAGTGCATATACCCTCTTTAACATTGTTCAAAAATATTCTAATTCTTGACTATTTATAGGAAAGGAAATGGAATATCCTATATATGGAGGATAGCACTCATATTGATCTCTGAAGTCAGTGTCTAAGTGAACGTTACTTTCTATACAGTTGTCCTCTGTGACTGCAGAGCCTTATTCTTAAATATTTCATCTATACAATGTATATAGCCCCTCTTCTATATTGCCTTTCCACACCCAGAGACCTTTCTACTCCCCCCAAATCCCAACCCGGATTTGTTATTTCCCCCTTATTTAACCCTCTTTACCCTCAGTTTTTAACCTGTTAGGCACCAAGACCGACCTCCTTCCCAACAGACCACCATCCAGCTCCTCAATGAAAGACACCCTCTCAATCCCTCATCTTGTGTCTCAGCAAGAAACCACAACCAATAAGCCTCCTGACTCAAGCTTGTGACCCCTCTCACCCCCTTCAAATTGTGGACGTTGCATGATACCGGATTCAGCTGCAGCAAAACCCCCAATTCAAGGACACTACAGGACTCTGAAATGCCGCAAATTATATCTCTAGACCAAAGTCTGTGATACGAAAAAGTACCTTGGCTTTCACTGCCCACGAGAATATCTCAGAAGACCTAATTGGGAGGCCTATATTGCCTACATAAGCTTAATACCTTTATAATAATGTATCTTAAGATATGTATTCCTAAACATACAGATAGCCTCCCCCATTACTTCCTTTCTTCAAATACCTTTTTTTCCTTTTTTTTCTCAATTTCCTTTCCTTTTTTTTATATCTCAATTTCATCTATATATTCTATTTTTATATATATACATATTTTCTCTACCCTCATCAGTTTTGGTGCTGCTTTGTACAAAATCTAAGAAAACGTCTTGCCTGGGACAAAAGCTCAGACCACACCACAGATACTGTACGAGTAGCCTGTCATCCTTACCCGGAATACCACCAGCAATACAAAATGACACCATATGTTTTTGTATAGGCACAGTATATAAGGGAAAATCATGAACGCAGACACAAGATCTTATCTTCTAAGGATAAGAACTCACACTTTTTATACAAGGGTGCCTCCCATCCTGGACATATGTCATGTGGATACAACTCAGTCTCCACGAGATTGGACAGTATTAGTTCATTCTCTAATCCCAGATTTCAGACGTAGAACTGAAACAACCCCCTGTAACAACATCAGGAACTAATCTCTGTTGGGAGATATACTTGTGCCAGTGTTAATATGACAACAAGGGGGCCCGGGGAGATAGCACAGCGGCGTTTGCCTTGCAAGCAGCCAATCCAGGACCAAAGGTGGTTGGTTCGAATCCCGGTGTCCCATATGGTCCCCCATGCCTGCCAGGAGCTATTTCTGAGCAGACAGCCAGGAGTAACCCCTGAGCACCACTGGGTGTGGCCCAAAAACCAAAAAAAAAAAAAAAAAAACCCAAAAAGAAAATATGACAACAAGGATAGGGAGGAAATGACAACTTGACCTAAGACCAGGAGGTCCTATCACATCACCTAACACTAAGTGGAAATCAGAAGATGTATCCTTCTTTGAACTATGAAAAATAAGAGCGCTAACTACAGAAAACTGACTTTGACAACCGTGACTGGGCAGACCGTACCTTGAGATCATTAAGGAAAACCCTACCCTAGGCTATAGACCAGGTCTCCTACAAAAATCAAGATTTCTGCCCGGAGAGATAGCATAGTGGCGTTTGCCTTGCAAGCAGCCAATCCAGGACCAAAGGTGGTTGGTTCGAATGCCGGTGTTCCATATGGTCCCCCGTGCCTGCCAGGAGCTATTTCTGAGCAGATAGCCAGGAGTAACCCCTGAGCACCGCCGGGTGTGGCCCAAAACCAAAAACAAACAAAAAAAATTTCTTAGTGCAGAGGCCCAATTCTGACACCAGAGACTGAGCAGAACCTTTGGAACCATAATTTCCTAGACTTCGGCTTAGGGAACGAGCAAAAACATGGAGCACATGATACAAAAAAACTGAACACAACAACAATGTTGGAACAGTACCTCTAGAACCTTAAAGACTCTATCCTAGGCCTTGTCCTAGGACCTGCGCAAATACCAAGATTGCTTGCTACAGTGGCCTTATTTTCTCATCCACAACCAGGAGGAAAGGTTTTTGACACCACACACACAAAAAAAAAACCTGGGATATGGCAATGAGAAGGTATGGAGCCAGTGGTTGTTCCCATAACAATATGCTTCAAGAGTGGAGAAACCCTGAATCTCTTAGGCCACGGAAATTTCCTTCCTTCCTCAATACTTACTGTGCCTATATAAAAAAAAAAAATAGTGGGGTAACACCAAGCCCTGCCACTGCACCACTTTCTGCTTTTGTTTTGCTTTATTTTTTGTTTGCTTTTTGATATTATCTCACTTCTCTTTTTTCTTCCACTTTTTTCTTTCTTTTTAACTTTTGTGGATATTATTCGGTGATTTTTTTTCTTTCTATTTTAGTAATTGATATCAAGTTTTTTCTTCTCTTTTCCTTAACCTTTTTATCTCCAACAGAATAGCATAACTTGAATCATTCAGCCTCATAAATTGAGGGGGGGGGGGAAGAATGATACCAGGACCAGTCATATGAACATGTAGTGTAAATAAAAAATGACCAGACTGGAACACCAAACAGAATAGATACCCAACCTATAACAAGCTGTAAGGTGGAGACCAGTTACACTAGGATTCTGGGGGGTAATGGGGGGATATGTGGGAGACAAGCTGGGAACAGGAGTGGAGGGAGAACAACATTGGTGGTGGGAAAGCCCTTCATTCATTGTCACCATGTACTGTAAATAATTCTATGTAATAAACTTCAGTCACAATAAAAATAAATATTAGAAGAAAAAAAAAGAAGAAGAATCAGCCTTGGGCCTGAGAAAAAGAGTTTATCAAATTGGATGCGTGCTTTGAACATAGGAGATCTGAATTCCATCCATCCAAAGCACTGCAAGAAACCCTGGAGTAATCTCTTCATAGAGAGCTAGTAGTGCTGGCTCACAAAACAGGGAGTAGCCCCACTAGCACCACCAGACTTGACCTCTAAAACAAATGCAAAACAAAAAACCAGGCCTTTCCCCTTTCTTTTTCAACCCTCCACTGTCAACTGACAGTCTGAGGAGTATGAGAACAAAGAGCTTTCAGGAGAGCACCAATGAGCTGCAAATACTGTATCTCATTCAAACACTCTGTGTGCACAAGCTCTGCCTTCTCTACTGTGGTGTCCACAAACTTACCCTTTTCCTTCACTTCAAGTGTTAGAGCTTCATCTGCTCAACAATGTTATGCCATAGTTACTCCCTTTGGTATCATCAGTTTTTCTCCCTCTACTAGAACATTTATACTAGCATAATATAATTCCTACCAACTCAAAACCTCTCTCGATTATTTCAATTCTTTCTTGGGCTATGCCTTCATTGATGCCCCCTTTCAGCACAACTAGAAAATGTACTTGCCCACCCGTCTCTATGAATTTCGGCCATGCTGGAGATTGAACTAAGAACCTCCTGCATGCAGGGCCAGTGCTCTACTACTGAACTATATCCCTATAATATATCCCTGCTCCTCTTCCCCTTTTGAACTCATCCTGATCTGGTTATTGGCCATGGAATCCACTAAAACTGCTCTTGTTCACAATTAACTTCAATGGAGCCTTGGAGACAGCACAATGGACTGGGGTTCATGCTCTGCATGCTGGCACCCCAGTGTAATCCCCAACATCACATTAAAGTATTGGTGAAAGAGATCTTGGAGCACGGAGCCCTTAGCAAACTTTCAATTCAGGTCAGAATAGTAACTACTATCGGGCCTTTGATTCATTGGATCTCAGTTACAATGACTCTACCTGCATAGCACATGGGACCCAGGTAAGAAAGAAAATAAGCGGATATCTTTCTATTCTGATTTTTACAAAAACACTAGTCTGGTAAAAAGGCCCAAGTTGGTCCACCCCTAAGCCAGGCACCCATTTTGTCTAGTTCCTCCCTTGCTCCATCCTGCTTCTCTCAGAAGTGTCTCCCTAAAGGGTATCCCCCACCACTCACGAGCAACAGCCCACCTGTTCTCTCCTTAGCACATCTGAGGGTCACCCTGAGACTGTCCTACCACAGATACCAGAAGGCCATTTTTCTGATCTGTCTCCTCCAAGCCAGATTGTGACCACTTATCATTACATAACCTTTCTATGTCCCTGTTCCCTTATCTGGTTCAGTCTTGGTCACATTTTAATAATCAGGATCCAGCCTATCTCATGCCCCTGCTATCTATGATGCAAATGCCATAATTATGACTCCTTACAGAGGAAATAGAGACACCCTGAAGCTGTGGGCCAGGTGTGAAGGCTCACTTTGAACCTTCTTTCTGTGTCACACCACCTTACCCACCCATCCACCCACACCCAACCCCACTGGCCAAAGGTTCCCTCCCAAAGTCACTCCAAGTCATTTCACTTCCCAGAAACTTGCTGTGCTCTGGTCTAGCATTTGCTTCCCCCACCCACACAGAATTGGACTAAGTATTCTAATTTTTGTTTGGGGACCACACCAAGAGGTACTCTGGGGTTGCTTAAGGCTCTGTGCTGAGGGATCACTCCCAACTGTTCTTAGGGGTGTTGAGGATCAAATATAGGCTTCCTGAATGCAAAGCCTAAACCCAGTCAATTGCATTATTTCTCCAGCTTCTATAGTCTAAACTTTAATTTTTTATTTAATAATCAAACGGTACAAAACTCATAAGGTAAGAAGGAATACACAAGAAAGACCTCTCTTTCAAACCTAGTTCCCAGCCACCTAATCTACCTCCAAACCTCCACTAAGAGCCAGCCTGTTTCCAGTCTCTTGTTTACCTCACAAGAAACTTAAGACCAAAGAGATAGGGCCCGGAGAGATAGCACAGCAGAGTTTGCCTTGCAAGCAGCCAATCCAGGACCAAAGGTGGTTGGTTCAAATCCCGGTGTCCCATATGGTCTCCCGTGCCCGCCAGGAGCTATTTCTGAGCAGACAGCCAGGAGTAACCCCTGAGCACTGCCGGGTGTGGCCCAAAAACCAAAAAAAAAAAAAAAAAAAAGACCAAAGAGATAGACCAGAAGGCAGGGCACTTGTTTTGCACACAAGTGACTCAGGTTTGATCCTCAACACATTAGACATTTGGTAAGTATTTGATCCTCCAATAAATAAATCCAGCACTTAATTTCATCCCCAAATCCAAGATCCTACAAAAATGTAGGTAGTCAAGACACACACTTGACTATTAACTTCCCAATTTCATAGCAGCCAAAGTGAAGAGAGTTAAACTAAGTAAAATACACACACACACACACACACACACACACACACACGCACGCACGCACGCACGCACGCACGCACGCACGCACGCACGCACGCGCACACACACAAGGGCCAGAGAGATAGTAAGGTGTTAAAGCACTTGCCTTGCCTTCTACAACTCCATTTCAATCCCTGGCCCTGAGTAAATGTCCCCCCAACACTGCTAGTGGTCACTCCTGAGTCAGGAATAGCCACTGAACAATCACTGGGTCTGGCCTCACAAAACAAACAAACAAAACTATATAATTTCCTAACAGAAAAATCACATCCTCACATTCCTTTTAGTGGCAGTTCTAAGTCCTTATCCCACTCCTCTCTACTTTTCTTTGATAGATTTGATTAAAGTGGTCATAACTGATGCTGTCTGTGTTCTCTACCAGACAGTGTGCATCTTCAGTTAGTATTCTCACACACTGCAGGAGAAAGCTGCTCAGTCAGTGCTCACTGAATGAATGGTAAGGACTATTATACTTGTCTATGAGACCTGAAATCAACTCCAACTGCAAGTCTTTGTGGAGGAGGCATAGGATGAATGGAAGGAGGAAGCTTCTCTTTTTTTTTGGGGGGGGCCACACCCTGTGACGCTCAGGGGTTACTCCTGGCTATGCGCTCAGAAGTTGCTCCTGGCTTCTTGGGGGACCATATGGGACGCCGGGGGATCGAACCGCGGTCCGTCCTAGGCTAGCGCAGGCAAGGCAGGCACCTTACCTCCAGCGCCACCGCCCGGCCCCAAGCTTCTCAACCACATCTAGACAGCAGACACACAGATACACAGGTTATCTTCTTAAATTCTCAAGGAAGTTAGATAAAAATGCCACCAAGGGTGATTCAGACAAAGCTATTCTGCAGTGAGCCAAGAGGTCAGAGTATATGTGGAATGCGGGAGAGCCCCTGTTAGAGCATTGAATTAGAGCCTCCGTAAGGATGGTTCTCAAACCTGAATACTGGGGAGATTTTGAGAGGCAGTCAGTTCAATATTACACTTTCTCAGAGATCCATGGAAAAAGCTAGTCTGAGTGAAATTCAACAACTTTTAGAACCAAAACGATAATACAGTAGGTTGAGTGCTTGTCTTGCAAGCAGCTGACCTGGGTTTGATCCCTGGCACTGTATATGGTCCCATAAGCCCCATCAGGAATGATTTCAGAGCTCTGAGTACTGCTGGGTGTGCCACCGCACCAACAAAAGACAACTTTTAAGTATAAGTTGAGCTTGCAGGTAAAATTCTCATTCATCTCGGAATTAATTGTTGTCCTTCAGAACGCTCATAATGGAATGGCAGGATAATCTGATAGAGCCATCTGTGTCATAACATTTAATAAAATGTTTTACTAATATATAGAACCACATGGTATAATCATATAGGAAGACTTCAATAATATTTAAAGAAAATGTAGTAAAAGAGAAAGAAAAATAACTATGCTATTAAAGAAATCAACTAATACTTGGTTGATATATATACCATACCTAACATCATCACACTTTCCAGATTTGAGAAGCCCACTGGTTTCATGAAAATTGATTTTTGGTTTTTGGGCCACATCCTAGATATGACCCAAAACATATCCTTCCCCCCCCAAAAAAAAAAACTGGATGTTTCCAGCAATACTTCCTGGGGTGCTTTTTAAACTGGGGTAGTTGACTAAAATCAATACATCAATATTCTGAAATTCACAGAGCATATCTAGCAGAATTCTAGTCCCCAGAGTGGAGTGATCTTACCAAAAGGCCCTAAATAAGGAATAGTCAGGAGACTGAGAGATTTGCAAATATTTGCACTCTGGAAGCACCCAGTTAACTCATAATATATGTCTAAGAGTTAGTAGTTAGTATTTGACAGACTCCAGACATCTGTATCTAAGATCTCTCTTCAAAATCTGTTTGTGTCTCCAAGAACTCACATGCCTACCATTAGTGCCATGTTCATTTGAAAATCACTTCTAAACCTAGGGGGTGAGGGAAACAGGGACGACTCATGTAGGATCTCAGCAACTCCCAAATGTAGATAATGGGCCCTTCTATCTGTATTTCATATAATAAGGGTTTTTGAAAAATGACTCCACCTTTTAAATTATTTGCATTCAACATATATTTAAGTGTGAGTTCAAGGGGATAATAGATTAAAATACCCATCTATTTGTGGGTTTAAGTAACTGTAAAGATAGACAAAGAAGATATGGTACAGATGATAAAGAAAAGTTATTTTTATTGTTTTGTTTGTTCAAAAACAATTGGGGGTCCTCCCAAGCAATGCTCAGGACCCAATGACCACTGTGATATTCAACCAACCAGGCCAATGGTTCAGTGCTAGGACCTGAAGAGGCTGTGTATTTGGATTTGCTGTTTGTGCCCCTAGAACACAGAGCCATATCTGGCAACACTCATGAAGCCATTTGGTAATAGAGATTGAACCCTGCTGCAAGGCAAGCACTTTAAACCTTTTAACTCTCTGACCTCTATTGGCTTTACATTTTTGCTTATATTGTGTACACTTTTTTTTAACCAAAAAATGCACAATCTAAAAAGTTTAAATATCAAAGAATCAGAGTAATAACACAGCAGGTAGTATGCCTGTCTTTGCATGTGGTCAACCAGGTTCGATCCTCAGCCTCCCATATGGTCACCTGAGCACTGCCAATAGTATTTTCCTTTTTTTTTTTTTTTTTTTTTGGTTTTTGGTTTTTGGTTTTTGGGTCACACCCAGCAGCACTCAGGGGTTACTCCTAGCTCTATGCTCAGAAATCGGCCCTGGCAGGGGACCATATGGGATGCTGGGATTCAAAGCACCGTCCATCTGAATATCACCTGCAGGGTGTGGCCCCAAAACAACAACAGCAGCAACAAAAAAAGGAGATAGGGGATGAACAGTGAGGGAAACACCCTATTAGAGAGTAGTTTACATGTAAATATATTTGTCAAAGTAACCTTTATTCTACCTTCAGGATTACTTCCATGAATTAGCTTTTTCCCAAAGTCATATTTTTCTTCCCTACAGAACCTATGTTCACCTGATTCTAATGGAAGATGGGGCACAGCAGATAGGATGTGTGTTCACCTTGCACATGGCTGACAGAGAAAGAGAGAGAGAGAGAGAGAGAGAGAGAGAGAGAGAGAGAGAGAGAGAGAGAGAGAGAGAGAGAGAGAGAAAGAAATAACTAAACACACCCTGGAACTAGTTTTGGGAATATGTATATGAAGTGAAACATGAGAATATGTAAAACTAATACTTACAGACCATTTTGAATTCGGTTTTTGTTTGTTTGGGGGTTAGCCCAGAGGTGCTAGTGTTTCCAGGCTTGGCTAGTTGCGTGAGGTCATCCTGACAGTTGTCTGGGGACCACTTGGCGTTCCTATTGCTATGATCAAACCACAAACACCAGCATAAAACCATGAGTTCCAGCCCTTTTGCGCCATCTCCCTGGGCCCATGATGGCTTCTTGCTGGTTGGAATGTATCATGCTGAGCTCAGGAGCTGCCATACCAGCATTCTTAGTCCTGTGGAAACACAATTCTGTTTTTAGGGGCCGAAGAGATAGCATGGAGGTAAGGTGTTTGCCTTGCTTGCAGAAGCACGGTGGCTCAAATCCCGGCATCTCATATGGTCCCCCGAACCTGCCAGGAGCGATTTCTGAGTGTAGAGCCAGGAGTAACCCCTGAGCGCTGCTAAGTGTGACCAAAAATACAAAAAAAAAAAAAAAAAAAAAAAAAGAAGAAAGAAATAAAATTCTGTTTTTAGACCACCATTATTTTAAATTTTTTTTTTTTACAACAATCAAACCTTTTTTTTGGGGAGGAGGGTTTGGGTCACACCCGGCAGCACTGAGGGCTTGGTTACTCTTGGCTCTAGGCTCAGAAATTTCCTCTGGCAGGCAAAGGGGACCAAATGGGATGCCGGGATTTGAACCACTATCCTTCTGCATGAAAGGCAAATGCCCTACCCTCCATGCTATCTCTCCGGCCCACAATCAAACCTTTTAACGCCATGCTTTTTAATGTTTTTTACATCTAAGAAATGCAGTGTTTGCATGGCAAATCATTACATAGAAACTGATAAAAATACTAAGTACATTTTTGCTTTAGTAGGTTATCATGAAATATATTAAGTTAAATTTGTGAAAATATTTGTAAAATATTTGTGAAAATACAAAATATTTAATTAAAATAAACTTCTAAATAACATCTTTTCTATATCTGTTTTGGTTTGATGTTGGGCCATGCTCAGATATCTGTGCTCAGAAAAGTCTAATGTTTGGATTATGCGATATCTGTGATCAGAGATTATTCCTAGTGTATTGCCTGGAAGATTTTCAAAGTTTTAGATAAGAAATCAGCAGGGGGGGGGTGCCTGGAGAGATAGCACAGCGGTGTTTGCCTTGCAAGCAGCCGATCCAGGACCAAAGGTGGTTGGTTCGAATCCCGGTGTCCCATATGGTCCCTCGTGCCTGCTAGGAGCTATTTCTGAGCAGACAGCCAGGAGTAACCCCTGAGCAATGCCGGGCCCAAGAACAAAACAAAACAAAAAAAAAAAGAAATTAGCAGGGGGCCAAGCAATAGCACCACAGTAGGGTGTTTACCTATTATGTGGCCCACACAAGGAAGACCTGGGTTTGATCCCTGACATCCCATATGGTCTTTCGAGCCTGCTGGGAGTGATTTCTGAGTGCAGAGCCAGGAGTAACCCCTGAGCACTACCAGGTGTGGCCCAAAACCAAAAAACCAACTCCCCCCACCCAAAAAGAGAAAAAAGAAATCAGCACAATGATATGGACCCATAGTAAGGCCGGTAGGATGCTTTCTGAGTGTAGAGCCAGGAGTAACCCCTGAGCGCTGCTGGGTGTGACCCAAAAAAACAAACAAAACAAAACAAAACAAAAAAATGTTTATAGGCCACCGTTATTTTGATATCTTTTTTGTTTTTACAACAAAAAAGATTTGGGGGGGGGAGTTGGGTCACACCCAGCAGCGCTCAGGGGTCATTCCTGGCTCCAGACTCAGAAATCTCTCCTGGCAGGCTCAGGAAACCATATGGGATGTCAGGATTCGAACCACTGACCTTCTGCATGCAAGGCAAATGCCTTATCTCCATGCTATCTCTCTGGCCCGATTTCTTTTCTTTTTTTTTTTTTTTTTTGGTTTTTGGGCCACACCCGGTGACGCTCAGGGGTTACTCCTGGCTATGCGCTCAGAAGTCGCTCCTGGCTTGGGGGACCATATGGGAAACCGGGGGATCGAACCGCAGTCCATCCAAGGCTAGCACAGGCAAGGCAGGCACCTTACCTTTAGCGCCACCGCCCGGCCCTCTGGCCCGATTTCTTATAACAAATTCTAAACTGGAAATTACTGCAACAAAAATTTTTTATCATGTTTGTCTCAGTTTAGTCACTTTAAAATGTTTTTTTTTTTACAATTTTAATTTTATTAAAGAACTATAATTTACAGTTACTGATAGTTGAGTCTTAAACATACGTTGTTCTGCATCTATCCCACCACCAGTGTCAACTTCTCTCCACCATTGTTCCTTCCTACCCCCTCAATCTGCCACCTTGAGAGGCATTTACAGTTTGGTTGCTGTAATGGATCTCTTGTTTCTGTGTTGTTGACTCTGTGGTTTGGTTGTATAGCTATGCCACTCTTCCACATTACCAGTGTGCCGAGGGCCCTGAACTCTGCTCCCCCATTACTTCCTTTCTTTTTTTTTTTTTTTTTTTTTAGTTTTTGGGTCACACCCAGCGGTGCTCAGGGGTTACTCCTGGCTGTCTGCTCAGAAATAGCTCCTGGCAGGCACGAGGGACCATATGGGACACCGGGATTTGAACCAACCACCTTTGGTCCTGGATCAGCTGCTTGCAAGGCAAAAGCCGCTGTGCTATCTCTCCGGGCCCTTACTTCCCTTTCTTACTGCATTTCTTTGCATGCACTCAACCTATTGACCTCACTCTCCAGCTCTATGTCATTTAAAATAATTAAGTTTGCTTTCTGCATCCACACATAATGCTTTATTATTTCTGCTACATTTTATTTTTTTGTTTTTTCGGGCCACACCCATTTGATGCTCAGGGGTTCCTCCTGGCTAAGCGCTCAGAAATTGCCCCTGGCTTGGGGGGACCATATGGGACGCCAGGGGATTGAACCGCGGTCCTTCCTTGGCTAGCATTTGCAAGGCAGGCACCTTACCTCTAGCGCCACCTCACCGGCCCCTCTGCTACATTTTCTTTCTTCTGAGGGGTGAGATGATGCCTTGCCAGTGCTCAGAGGCTATTCCTAGTTTTGTGCCCAGATGAAACCCCTGGCAGTACCCAGGGAACCATTTATGGTGCCAGGGATCAAGCCAGGGTCAGCTACATGCAAGTTAACCTTACTCCTTTTTATCTCTCCAGCTCATAAATATTTTTTCTCTAGGTTCCAAATAATAATTCCATGTTTATTTGTGATAAAACTTTATTTCACGTTTTCAAAGTCAAAATTTTCTCTATGAATCCAAACTAGTTGTTAGCTTGTGTTAATACTGTGTGAGAACCCTCCACACCATAGAGAGGCCCACTGTCTTACAAGAATGACACAGAGAATTCAGAAAAGTACTTTGACTTAGGGCTATAATTGATCACAGTAAAGGAATGCTGTCCAGGGGCTGGAGAGATAGCATGGAGGTAAGGTGTTTGCCCTGCATGCAAAAGGATGGCGGTTCAAATCCTGGCATCCCATATGGTCCCCTGTGCCTGCCAGGAGCGATTTCTGAGCATAGAGCCAGGAGTAACCCCTGAGCGCTGCAGGATGTGACCCAAAACAAAAACAAAAAACAAAAAAAGAATGCTGTCCATGATCAGTAAAGAACAAAGATACATGGTTGAGGACAGTGGGCTAAGCTTCTGGCTGTTTACCTCCTCCTGTTGAGCCCCCCAGAAAACCAATTCTCCCAGGAATAAAATGTGAAAATATAGGTCAACGTGGCTATTCAGCCTTCAAACCCAAATGTCAAACTGATGCAACAAGACCAAAGGCCTCCAACATTGACGGGGGGGGGGGGGGAGAGTGTAGGGGGGAGGGAATGGGGGAGGGGGGATAAGGCTTCATCAGGTCCAACATTCCAAAGGCTCAGAGGTTATCTTCTAGGAGATGGACAAGGACTAGCCTTTTTCTAATTTTTTCTGGTGAAGCCCAGGATGGAACCCAGGACCTCACATGTATGCAAGGCAAGAGTTTTACAGCTGAGTTTCATACTGTCTTGAAGACTTTTGAAATGTGTAGGTTTGTGTAAACCAATCCTAAATTAATTCATGATTATATAAAAATGCTTTCATAGGGATCTTACCATTGTTCAACCTTCAGAAACCCTCAAGTTCAATTAAATCAAGCTAGAGTCAATTACAGTCCTTCACAACAATTAATGTGAGCCTGGTTCAAAATTATTTATTTTTAATTAATTAATTAATTAGTTTTTGTTTTTGGGGTCACACCTGGCAGCGATCAGGGGTCACTCCTGGCTCTACGTTCAGAAATCACTCCTGCAGGCTCGAGGGACCATATGGGATGCCTGGATTCGAACTACCGACCTTCTGCATGCAAGGCAAACGCCTTACCTCCATGCTATCTCTCCGGCCCCATTAAAAAATTTTAAATTAAAATATAAATGAACTCGGGCCCGGAGAGATAGCACAGCGGTGTTTGCCTTGCAAGCAGCCGATCCAGGACCAAAGGTGGTTGGTTCGAATCCCGGTGTCCCATATGGTCCCCCGTGCCTGCCAGGAGCTATTTCTGAGAACAGCCAGGAGTATCCCCTGAGCACTGCCGGGTGTGACCAAAAAACTTAAAAAAATAAAATAAAATAATAAAAACTAGAAAATTTGGGCCCGGAGAGATAGCACAGCAGCGTTTGCCTTGCAAGCAGCCGATCCAGGACCAAAGGTAGTTGATTCGAATCCCGGTGTCCCATATGGTCCCCTGTGCCTGCCAGGAGCTATTTCTGAGCAGACAGCCAGGAGTAACCCCTGAGCACCGCCGGGTGTGGCCCAAAAACCAATATATATATATATATATATATATATATATATATATATATATATATATATATAAATAAACTCAAATAAATCACCCTCTTCTTTTGAGAAACAAGCTGTTTCTGTATCAAAACATCAAAAAGAACGTTTATTGTCCCATATCTTTAGAGAAAGCAACAAAGTTGGATTCTTTCTAACTCCCCCTTTGATGTCATTTTTTTTTTTACTGTGGGATAATTCTTATTTTTTTGTTTGTTTGTTTTTTGAAAGCCATACCCAGCAGTGCTCAGGGCTTACTCCTGGCTCTATGCTCAGAAATCACTCACGGCAGGCTCAGGGTACCCTATGGGATGCTGGGACTCGAACACTGTCCTTCTGCATGCAAGGCAAATGCCTTACCTCCATGCTATCTCTCCGGCCCCGTTAAAAAATTTTAAATTAAAATATAAATGAACTCAAATAAATCACCCTCTTCTTTTGAGAAACAAGCTGTTTCTGTATCAAAACATCAAAAAGAACATTTATTGTCCCATATCTTTAGAGAAAGCAACAAAGTTGGATTCTTTCTAACTCCCCCTTTGATGTCTTTTTTTTTTTTTTTTTTACTGTGGGATAATTCTTATTTTTTTTGTTTGTTTGTTATTTGAAAGCCATACCCGGCAGTGCTCAGGGTTTACTCCTGGCTCTATGCTCAGAAATCACTCATGACAGGCTCAGGGTACCCTATGGGATGCTGGGACTTGAACCACTGTCCTTCTGCATGCAAGGCAAACGCCTTACCTTCATACTATATCTCCAGCCCCACTGTGGGATTTTTCACTGTGTTAAGGAAACACTCACATTAAATAGCTATGTGGATAAGAATGCATTGCTTTAATCTCAGAATTTGGGGGATAAATGTGTGATTCTCTGTCTCTGTTTTGTTCTCCTCTCCCTCTCTCTCTTTCATGGAGAATTATTTCCCCATCATAATGGACAACTTTTATTTGAAACAGGGATAACATTATACTCACTAAACATATTAATACAAAGAATGTCATTCAAAAGGCAATAAATACAGCAGAGGTAATCTTGCAATATACCCTGGGGTCCTCCAGTTCTATTCTTTGGTCCAGTAATTTCTTGTTCTGAAAAATTTATTTATGTTTAAGATTAACAGTATTGGGGGATAAATGTGTGATTCTCTTTCTCTCCCTCTTTCTCCTCTCTCTTCCCCCCACATAGAATCCATGATTTCACAATTGCACACTATTCTCTACTGCACAGCCACATCCCACATCCTTGGTCCCTGGAAAGAACTTGTCAAGATTTGCCATTTTGTTGCGGCAGTCATCCCATGTGCCCCCCACCCCAGTATCGTTACATTTTTCACTTTGTTTCCTCCTCCAGGCTCAGAGAATCCTGCTAGTGCTTCTAACTGAAGCTTTAGGCTCTTCACTCTCAACTATTGTAAAAATAAAATATCCCTGAGTGGTGAGATCACCCCACATGCATGGTTTCTTTTTTTTTCTTTTCTTTTTTTTTTTTTTACATGCATGGTTTCTAACTCATTAGGTGAACAGTCCAAAGAAGCAAGATAGCAGCAGAGAAATAATACCAAGCCAGTCAGCAAAGGATATTCATTGGAGTCCATCTGCTTTTCACTTCGTGGCCTCTCTGCCATGTGCTCTCTCTGTGCCAGGCTAAAGCCAGAACTGCTCTCTCTCTCTCTCTCTCTCTCTCTCTCTCTCTCTCTCTCTCTCTCTCTCTCTGTCTCTGTCTCTGTCTCTCTCTCTCTCTCTCTCTCTCTCTCCTCCAGAACCAAATCCACCAAGGTGAGGAAAGGTCCTATAATCCAAGTGAGGTTTTGTTTTTGGGCCACACCCGGCGATGCTCAGGGGTTACTCCTGGCTGTCTGCTCAGAAATAGCTCCTGGCAGGCATGGGGGACCATATGGGACACTGGGATTCGAACCAACCACCTTTGGTCCTGGATCGGCTGCTTGCAAGGCAAACACCGCTGTGCTATCTCTCCGGGCTCCCAAGTGAGCTTTTACATATCAAACGAAGAGGTTACTGGGAAGAGGAAGTTGAAGGAATACCTTTGTTTAGGGGTTTTAGTCTCACCTGATACTTCTGGACTAGCCTTGACCCTGAGTCATCTTACATGTTTCCACATGCCCATAAGACAGTTTAGAAATGATCACATGTCTATTTGCTTCTGCAGACTCAAACTAGTATTGGTCATGTTTATGTAGGCTGGTGAAATGGGCAGGTCTGAAAGAGATTTTCTGATATTGGCTGTTCAGTGAACAGCTTGCAACCTCTTTCTTGAGCTGTGTCTGCAAGTGTTCTAACAGAACTCATAAAGGAACTTTGTCTCTTGTTCTGCAATGACAAACATTTACCAAAGACAGCAATTCTCCTGCAGTGGCAGCTGACTTGGTGTTAGTCATAAACACAGATAATCTGGTCAGGCCTCTTTGTCCACATAATGAATTTTTCAGAACAAAAAATTACTGGACCAAAGAACAGAACTGGAGGACTCCAGGGTACATTGCAAGATTACCTCTGGTATATTTATTGCCTATTGAATGGCATTCTTTGTATTACTATGCTTAGTGATTATGTTATCCCTGTTTTAAATAAAAGTTGCCCATTATGGGGCCCGTGAGGTGGCGCTAGAGGTAAGGTGTCTGCCTTGCAAGCGCTAGCCAAGGAAGGACCTCGGCTCAATTCCCCAGCATTCCATATGGTCCCCCCCAAGCCAGGGGCAATTTCTGAGCGCTTAGCCAGGAGTAACCCCTGAGCATCAAATGGGTGTGGACCCCCCAAAAAAGTTGACCATTATGATGGGTAAATAATTAAATATGTTTAAACAAAAAGTGCTTAAGGTTATATAGGCCTTTATTCCTTAGATTTTTCTATTCCTCTAAGACTATTTTATATACATTGTATAAATGTGTATGCATACATGATAAATATTTAAGAATATATGAAGTGTTAAAATATTAGTTTTTATTTAACTTAGTAATAAGATTTTGTTTTTGTTTTTGTTTTTGGACCACACCCGGTGGCGCTCGGGGGTTACTCCTGGCTCTGCACTCAGAAATCGCTCCTGGCAGGTTCAGGAGACCATATGAGATTCTGGGGATCGAACCAAGACCCGTCCTTGGTCAGCCACGTGCAAGTCAAACGCCCTACCGCTGGGCTATCACTCCAGCCCCAGTAATAAGTATTTTAAAATTTCATGTAAATTACTCATACACAAGTATGATAAATTATTTTGAAAATTAATGTTTCTTGGGGCCAGAGCGGTGGCGCCTACATTAAGACATCTGCCTTGCCCGCGCTAGCCTAGGACGGACCACCGTTCTATCCCCCGGTGTCCCATATGGTCCCCCAAGCCAGGAGCGATTTCTAAGCACATAGCCAGGAGTATCGCCTGAGTGTCACCGGTGTGGCCCAAAAACAAAACAAAACAAAAACATATATAAATTTCTTAAATTATTAATTTTTTTTGTTTTTGTTTTCGGGTCACACCCAGCTGCACACAAGGGTTTCTCCTGGCTCTGCACTCAGAAATCACCTCTGGCAGGCTCTGGGGAATTATATGAAATGCCGGGAATCGAACCACCATCTCTCCTGGGTTGGCCTTATACAAAGCAAACGCCCTACTGCTGTGCTATCTCTCCGGCCCCTTAAATATTAGATTTCATTAGTTTGTTTTCAATAATTTAATTTTGGGAGGCTGGATATATGACCACGGGCCAATTCTGATGATTCTCAGGGGATAATATACAATACTGGGAACAAGGGGGGGGGGCAGTCTATACAAAGAAGGTGCTTTCAGAATCCAGAGTCTTTAAATATAAGAATCTGATACCAATAATAGCTAAAGTGTGAAAAAGTTTCACCGGGACCACGGAGAATGACTCGGGTTGGACGGACTGGTATGCCTTGAACCCAGAGTCGGTCTTATGCCAATAAACTTCTGGGGTGAGGCCTTTTTGTAATCAGGTCAAGGATTTTTTTCTATTTTCCCCATTTTTCTGGACCTATGCAAACAACGGCGATTGCCACTATCACAACTTTACTATATTTTTTTACTCTTATTTTTTAAGGAAAAAAAAATACAATTTACTGAACTTAAAAACAAATAACTGGGGCCCGGAGAGATAGCACAGCGGTGTTTGCCTTGCAAGCAGCTGATCCAGAACCAAAGGTGGTTGGTTCGAATCCCGGTGTCCCATATGGTCCCCTGTGCCTGCCAGGAGCTATTTCTGAGCAGACAGCCAGGAGTTACCCCTGAGCACCGCCGGGTGTGGCCCAAAAAACAAAAAAACAAAAAAAATAAAAAAATAAAAAAAATAAAAAAATAACTGTAGTAGAATGCCTGTCTCGAATACAGGCAGGGGATGGGAAGGGGGGAGGGGGTAATGTTACACTGGTGAAGGGGGGTGTTCTTGTTATGACTGTAACCCAACTATGATCATGTTACTTAAATAAAAAATATATTAAAAAAAAATAAAAGAAGGTGCTTTATCCCCTGTACTATTTCTTGAGTCTCTTGATTTTTTTTTTTTTTTTTTTTGGTGGAGGAGTCACACCTAATAGTGTTCAGGGATGACTCCTGGCTCTGCATTCAGGGATCACTCCTGGTGATATTAGGTATTAGGGGGCCATATAGAGTGCTGTAGATAAAGCTCTGTTGGCCACATGCAAAGTAAGCACCCTACCCACTGCACAATCTCTCCAGCCCTCCCTTAATTATGTTTGGCAAGCTTTTTTTTTTAATTTTTATTTTGACCAAAGTGGATTACAAATTTTTCACAGTAATTTTCTAGATACATAGTGACATTGAATCAGGGGCATTCCCACTACCAATGTTGTCCCCCCTCTACCCTTGTTCCCTGAATACATCCCATATCCCCCGCCCCCTTTACCCCTGGGTTGCTAGTATAAGTGGTTCCCTCTGTGTCTAGCATGCTGTAGATAGGGTGTCGATTCTGTTGTCGTTGGCTTTGGATTTGGTGTTTAAGTCTGATCTTTTTTTTTTTTTTTGGTTTTTGGGTCACACCGGCAGCACTCAGGGGTCATTCCTGGCTCTAAGCTCAGAAATCTCTCCTGGCAGGCTCAGGGGACCATATGAGATGTAGGGATTTGAACCACCGTTCTTCTGCATGCAAGGCAAACGTCTTACCTCCATGCTATCTCTCCATTTTTTTTTTATTTCTACTTAATGTTCATACGACTGTCTGGTCTTGGTATGTTTGGCAAACTTTTTATTGTTTTGTTTTGAAGGGGCCATACCAGCAGTGTTCAGGATTTTCTTCCACAGTGTTTAAGGGACCATATGGTATCAGAAATCAATACTAGGACTCCTGCATGCAAAGAGTACACTCCAATCCTTTGAGCTATCTCTGCACCCTAGTCGTGTTTGATGTTTAACTGTTTTGTTGGATTCCATAGGTGAGATGTGGAGTACATGGGTTCATAGGGCATGCTGACTGAATTTTCCATGTATGTGTCAGTTCCAGATAGGGACAGCTTCCATCATCTCAGCAAGTCACCTCATCCCTTCCCAGGCATCTGTTTGCTATGAACAAAGATGAGGTCAGTGGTTAGGGAATTTGTACAGCTGATATCAGTCTGAAAGTGTTCTTTTACATGCTTTTTGACTTAGAATCATGTTTGAGAAACTCATTCTTGCTGTGTGTACCTATGGCTTTTTTTCTTTTAACTCCCAGTAATATTTCACTATACTGTGATGTCACATTTATATATTCACATATTAATGAGTGTGAGTAAATTTGGGTATGAGACTTTGATAAAGAAAGCTTCTACAAACGTTCATGTGCATATCTTCTTGCAGACATGTGCAGGAAATGGTATTATTAGGTGAATAAATACCCAATACCAGGAACATTTTATCATTAAAAAAGCAAACACTGGGGCCCGGAGAGATAGCACAGCAGCGTTTGCCTTGCAAGCAGCCGATCCAGGACCAAAGGTGGTTGGTTCGAATCCCGGTGTCCCATATGGTCCCCCGTGCCTGCCAGGAGCTATTTCTGAGCAGACAGCCAGGAGTAACCCATGAGCATCGCCGGGTGTGGCTCAAAAACCAAAAAAAAAAAAAAAAAAAAAAAAAAGAAAGCAAACACTGATTTGTTCTGTAATTCCATAAGGCATCATAATGTGTTAAATGTCAGTATTAAAAATTGATAGTTCCTTCCTGGGAGCCAGGAAGCAGCATGGGGTTCGGCAGGCCTCGGCCATGCCAGAGGCCTTCTTAACCAGTTTTGGGGAGGGGGGTGCGGGACTTGGGTGATCCCAGCACTCCTCTACTGCCTTGCTCCAGATCTCCAGGGCTTTCCCGGGCCACATGCCTGGGCAAGCCAGCGAGGTGGGTCCCTTGGCAGAGCTTGAAGGTACCCTAGGCTTTCCCCCATTCCCCACTCAGCTCCTTAGGGAGGGTCTGGGTGGGGGCCCTGAACTTCTGGCCTCCCAGCTTCTTGAAGCAGTCACTGGTAATCTCTTACCAGTCTATATTTTCAAAACCGCATGGGGGCTAGCACCCCATGCACACAAGATACATTAAAAGTACTCACTATCATTGAATTATGTTTTTATGTATGCAGAATGTCCATTTTGTACTCTGCCCTTTCGCACACCCATACAAAAATAATTTTTCTCTTTAACTCTCTCACCCCCTATCATCATTACTCCACATTTACCCTTTTTAACTTAAGTACTGTAGAGTCCTTAGTCACAGACCAAAGTGGTGCCCTGGATTTAACACACACCCCCAACTATTCCAAGAGGTATAAAAAGGACACGTATGTCTTTTTAGCATTTATGTGTGTTTTCTTTGACGGCTATAACTCTTGCTGAATATTTCTTATACAGTGATGATTCCCCCTCCCCCCCCTTTTTTTAATCTTTTCTTCTCTTTGTGATCTGTTCATAGGGAATTTGGTGAAAGAGTCCCTCAGTTTAATGCTTATGTTTGAACCAAGTCATGGATATTGTTGGACATGTTCTTATGCCCCCATATACTCTGATATGCTACGTGGCTTTATTTCTTGTTTGCATAGGCACATTAAAACGGGAAAATACTATACATACAAATAAGTTCTTATCTAATAGAGATGGGAACACACAAATCTTGTAGTGCAATGGAACCTTACATCCTGAACATTGACATAAAGACCTGGCACAGGCCTCAGAAGAATGGGCATTCTCCATCCACCCATGATCTAGGGAAGACATCTACAAAACATCCAATGTTGTCTATAACATCACCTGGAGGCAATCCTCTACCAGGGAAGACCCTACCGCTGCTCTGACATCGACCTACTCAAAAGAGACTTCCCTTAACACTGAGAAGGCTTAACAACAACAATGACATGCTTACGGGACAGGGCTTTCTGTATTGCCCCTTAATTGTGAGGTGAAACTAGAGGATACTCCACACCAGCCTGACTTCAATGTAGGATATGCAGATCCCAGGATCTTTAATACAGAAACCTGATGCCAACAATAGAGACTGCGTGAAAAATAAAACTGTATTGGCACTAAAACAATGAATTGCATTGAATAAACTAGTTTGCCTGGAGCCTAGAATTGGTCTTATTCCAGGAAACTTCAGGGGTAGGGTCTCCTTGTATTTAGACCAAAGCTTTTCCTTTCCATGTCTCCCATATTTTGGTGGGCCTATGCAAACAATATTTGCCACTCTAGCACCGTTTTTACTGTGCTCTTTTGACTCTAACCCTTAAAAAAAATTTAAACTTTTGATGTTAACTTAAACTAATATGCATGTGCATGAAAATAAAAAAAATACTATGCCTTCAATGTTTAAGGAGTCACATAAATCTCATGGCTTTAGATTGCTTTGTGTACTGCTAAGAAATGTTATAATGTACTACTATCGGGGACTTGTGGACAAAGTAATTGTACATGGGTTCTGCCTTATTTTTTGTTTGTTTGTTTGTTTGTTTGTTTTTGGGCCACACCTGACGTTGCTCAGCGGTTACTCCTGGCTGTCTGCTCAGAAATAGCTCCTGGCAGGCACGGGGGACCATATGGGACACCAGGATTCGAACCAACCACCTTTGGTCCTGAATCGGCTGCTTGCAAGGCAAATGCCGCTGTGCTATCTCTCCGGGTCCTATTTTTCTTAATGTTCTTTGACTGTAAATTCAATATTTAGGCATCAGCAAGGAAATTTCTTTTGAGAAATTTGTTTATGGGCAAGTGTCCTTCCACTGTAACTTTATCTTTTCCTCTTTGCATCATTGTTCTCATAATTAAAAAAAATTAAAAATAAATAAATAAATAAAATAAAATGAAATAATAAAAAAACACCAAAAAATTTGATAGTTATTCTGTAAGATTAATTAGTGATTTAAAAAGAGGAAAGTGGGAGTAGATAAACAGAGTACAGGAGTTCAATTATTTGATCCAGGATAGAATTGGACTTTCAGTCGGAAATTTTTTTTTTCGGGCCACACCCGTTTGATGCTCAGGGGTTACTCCTGGCCAAGCACTCAGAAATTGCCCCTGGCGTGGGGGGACTATATGGGACGCCCAGGGATCGAACCGCGGTCCTTCCTTGGCTAGCGCTTGCAAGGCAGACACCTTACCTCTAGGGCCACCTCGCCGGCCACGGAAATTTATTTTTGGTAGAGCCAGAGATTGAACACAGGACTTCATACATGCAAGGCACATACTCTAGCACAGAGTTATATTCGAGCCCTATGGTGAATTTACTGTAGTAGATCTTTCTTTGTATTGTTTTATTTTAGGGTTATGCCTAGTGGTGCCCAGGGGCAACTCCCAGCGCTGTGTTCAGGCCTTAGTTGTAGCATATGGGATCTCAGAATTCTTCCACAGTTTCTTCTTTTCTGAGGAGTCCACCTTTCTTTGAACTTTCTCTTGAACTTCTGCAGTTGGGCAGTGCTTCAGTTTCTCTTTTCCAAAGAGCTCAGGATTTGAATGCCTCCACTGGATAGGCCTTTTAGTTCTTTCAGAGTTAGTAATCTCTTCTTAAATTTTGTTGTTTCCCAAAAATAACAAAAAAAAATTTTTTTGTTATTTAAGAGGATCCCCATCCTCCATTTACTGATCTGCCTACAACACCAGTCCATGCCACAACAAATGTGCAGTTAGCACTTCAGAATGCTTGACCTCACTCATCAGAACATCAGTGCACAATATAACAAGAAAGAACTTGTTAGACAGAAGATCAACAACTTAAAATTCCCAGTGTCCAGGAGTAGGAGCAGGTGCAGTCATGAGAGGTAAGAAGGAATATTAGTTATGGTTGATGCTCAACAGGCTTTGCATGCAGGAAGCGTGGGTTCAAGCCTTTGCAATTTGTGGTCCTCCAACACTGCCAGGAGTGACCCCTGAATACAATCTTTGAGTAGCCAGCCTTCCAGCATCACCGGGTGTGACTTAAAACATAAATTAAAAAAGATTGTTACTAAGCTTCCTATACCTGAAAGCCAGTGAGATAGGGATTTATTATCTTCCCAAACCAAGTTCAAGATCGGCATTTCAGACTACTGAAGCCTCTCTCCATGACCAGGGTTTTGGTCTTTCTGCTTGATAAGCCCTTCCTGCCTGACTGTTCTTAGCATGATTCTTCTTAGTTTCAATCCTGTATCATGAACTATAACCTTATAGTTCCAACATGGCTGCCTTATCTCCAGCCTCATGTTCATGTCCCAGGGAGTCTTAAAGAAAAAGAGATGGTGACTCTGTTAATAAATCAATGCTGATCCAGACAGATGATTAAAAGGTTGAGCATAGGCTGTGCCTACTGGAGCGTTGCACAGTCCTCTAAGTACTACCAGGAGTGATGTCTGAGCACAAAGGCAGGAGTAGGCCCTGAACACCTTTGGGTGTGACCCCAGAACAAAAAAACAAGCAAACAAAATAAAGTAATTTAGTGCTTTCTCAGAAGTATACAACTGGTTTCCACATACTTCACAGAATCCAGAGGTCACTACTTCTAGATGTAAAGCAGGCAGGCTGGGAAGTGTAGCTGTCCCAGCTTAGCATGGAGCCTTCTTGAGCAAAATCACATATTGGGGTTGCTTCTCAGCTGACTCAACTCTCCTCTCAAAATTTTTTCAGTAGATATTCATTCTATCTATCTTCAGTTTCCTTGATTCTAGCAGTTGACTTTTTATCACACCCAGTTCCTCCTTTTGCACCCTGTCTCCCCACCCCCAAAAGCTTCTCCAGCTCAGGGGCTGCCACACCCACTACCCAGAACTCTTTTGGAAGGTCAGGATTTGCTCTTAGGAAAGTCTCTTTACCCACATGAGAATTTACATGGCCTAGGAGTGACCCTGAGTCTGGGTGGGGAAGCAGAACACTTGTACCAGTCTGAAAGTTGAACCAGAGCAGAGCATCCCACCAGGCTTGAAGCCCTCTTGGCCCCTCTTACCTAAGTCCTGGCAATTCTTTCCACCCACAGCCCAGGAAGTATTCATGAATCTCTGCTCAGCAAGGCTCAGTTCTGAGTTTTCATCTGGACTCACTGTCTAAAGTCTGACTGTGGGTGCTGAGGATATGGTGGGTGCATCCCTACTGAGGCCATCAGACACTCCTCTCAGTGGCATCCTTACTCATGGCTCCTCTGTGAGAATCCTTTAACTGCATTACTTAAAATAGATCAATTTCTTTTTGCCTTTTTTGGGGAGGGGGGCACACCCGGTGATGCTCAGGGGTTACTCCTGGCTATACGCTCAGAAATTGCTCCTGGCTTGGGGGACCATATGGGACGCCGGGAATCGAACTGTGGTCTAGGCTAGCGTGGGCAAGGCTTACTGCTTGAGCCACCATTCCAGCCCCAATTTCTTTTTGCTTTTGAGGTTTCTGTTTGTTTGGGGTGGTAACCATGGACAGTGCTCAGGGCTACTCCTTGTTCATTGCTTGAGTATCAGTTCTGGAGGTGCTGGGAGGCATATGGTCCTGGGATTAAACCCTATTCTCCTGCATACAAAGCCTATGCTCTAGTCTAGTGCATTGAACAGTCTCTCTTGCCCCCAAATAGAACACTTTCTGCCCCTTACCCCTGCTTAATTGTTTTATACCATGTACTGTCAATTTTACAGTATATAATCTCTTTATCTTTCCCCTCCACCAGAATGTAAGCACTGGGGCTAGGAACTTGGTCCTGTTCCTTCTCTGTATCTCTTGCACAAGAATTCATGGCTCTGGGCTGGAGAGATAGCATGGAGGTAGGGCACCTGCCTTGCATGCAGAAGGTCGATGGTTCGAATCCCGGCATCCCATATGGTCCCCTGAGCCTGCCAGGAGCAATTTCTGAGTGTAGAGCCAGGAGTAACCCTGAGCGCTGCTGGGTGTGACCCAAAACAAAACAAAACAAACAAAACAAAACAAAGAATTCATGGCTCTGAGAAGGGAATTCTTGTTTATCAAAGGCTCTAGGCAGCCATAGGTAACCAACAGTGATTTTTTTTTTTTTTTTTTTTTTTTTTTGGTTTTTGGTTTTTGGGCCACACCTGGCGGTGCTCAGGGGTGACTCCTGGCTGTCTGCTCAGAAATAGCTCCTGGCAGGCACGGGGGGACCATATGGGACACTGAGATTCGAACCAACCACCTTTGGTCCTGGATCAGCTGCTTGCAAGGCAAACACCGCTGTGATATCTCTCTGGGCCCACCAGCAGTGATTTTCACCTTTGAAAATGGCATTGAAAGTTTTGTGTTTTAGAGAAAGTGGAGCTTGAAAAAGCAGCTCTTTGGCTTTTTTTTTTGGGGGGGGGAGTCACACCCGGCAGCACTCAGGGGTTACTCCTAGTTCTGTGCTCAGAAGTCACTCCTGGCAGGCTCTGGGGACCATATGGGAAGCCAGGGTTCGAACCAGGGTCTGTCCTGTGTTGGCAGCGTGCCAGGCAAATGCCTTACCATTGTGCTATCACTCTGGCCCCTCTTTGGCTATTTTATTTTATTTAGTTAGTTTTGGTTTGGGGGCTCCCCCCAGCGTTATTCAGAGCTTACTCTTGACCTTTGTTCACAGATCACTCCTGGTAGGGCTTAGGGGACAAAATGTGGTGCTGGGAATTGAGCTGGGACCCACCACATGCACAGAGTCTTTCCCCTGTATTATCTTTTCAGACTACAGCTCTTTAGATTCCAAAGCATGTCCTAGGACGTCAAAGCAGAGTTCTGATGTCCAATGAGCTATTATTGTGAGCTTAGGCCCATGAACCCCTACATACACTGTGGAGTGTTTGTGCTGACCCTATACAGGGCTGTATCAGTCTCCTCTACAGGAAGAGTCCAGGGTGACTGCTTGGGAAAATCACCTTTGACATTAGAGGAAGAGCATGTTTCTCTGGAGGGTCAGTCTTCTGAGGAGGAACAGCATATACAAACAAATAAAGCCTTGTCTGTTTGGACAAAATGGGGGCTTCCCCAGGGAAGCAGAGGGCTATTGAGGGACAAGAGATCACAGAGGCCACAGGCTGGGTAGAGAAGGACCTTGATTGTTCCGCTTTGTTTATCAGGAGAAGGAGGGCTGCGGATGACTCCACAGGCAGGAGCCTAGGGTTCAATACTCAGTGTTGCAATGTTTCCTGAGCAGTGCAGCAGCCACCCCCAAGCACAGAGCCCTCTCGAGCATGGTGTGAATCAAAAATAAAAACAAGGGGGCCAGAGAGATAGCACAGCGGTAGTGTGTTTGCTTTGCACACAGCAGATCAGGACAGACTGAGATTCGAATCCTGGCACCCCATATGGTCCCCCGTGCCTGCCAGAAGCAATTTCTTTCTTTCTTTTTTTTTTTTTTTTGGGCCAGACCCGGCGGTGCTCAGGGGTTACTCCTGGCTGTCTGCTCAGAAATAGCTCCTGGCAGGCACGGGGGACCATATGGGACACCGGGATTCGAACCAACCACCTTTGGTCCTGGATCGGCTGCTTGCAAGGCAAACGCCACTGTGCTATCTCTCCGGGCCCCAGAAGCAATTTCTGAGCACAGAGCTAGGAGTAACCCCTGAGCGCTGCTGGGTATAACCACCCAAATCAAATAATAATAATAATAATAATAATAATAATAATAATAATAATAATAATAATAATAATAAATAAAAACAAAAGGCAAGGACCAGAATGATAGCACTTACCTTGCCAGTCTAAGTTTGATCCTCGACATCACATATGGACCCCTGAGTACCACTAGGATTAATTAGGAGTGCAGAGCCAGGAGTAAGCTTTGGCACCAGTGGGGGTGGCAAAAACAAACAAACGATAAAAAAAACAAACCAAAAACTGGAAGAAAAAGGAAAGCCATGGTGGAATTCAACCTGAGAGAGGGACAAAAGGAAGTCTGGTGCAAGTGAGATTTCTGCAGGTTTCCTCTGTTGGAGCTAAGGAGCTGGTCTCCAAGCACAGCTCTAACTGCAGAGGCGACCTATTGGCACCAGAGGGCGCTACGACCCAAGACATTGACCTGCTTTCCCTAACCTGTTAGTGGTCACCTGGTCTCTCGCCTGTTCTCAGACACCCGCTATACTACCCATTTCGACTGGGTCAGCACCTCTGTCGCACCGGGTCATCAGCACATGGAACTTTGGGAAAATTTTGTGTCTGGACTTTTTATTTCTATGTAGTAATATCAGATGCTGAGTTGCTCTAGTAGGGTGAGGGAGGTGTGTCATGGGACAATAGAATGTAAAATCTAAATCAGAGGTTCTTGGAGTTGACCCTGCCTGGTCCAGCAGCGGAAGCAGAAGTAGTAGTGCTACCTGCAAAGCTGTGAGAAATGCATATTTCCACATTCTGATCAACAGAATACAAAACTCCCAGCCAGAACCTGGCATTCTCTGCTTCAGTGATGCACAGAATCTCTGATCTAAGTAAGCACTGCACAATATCGTGGGTTCCCTCAAAGAAAAGGGACTAGTGAATTCCAGAAGGCTCCAACTCAGACAAGCAAGAGCCATGGAAGAAGACTTTCTGGGGGAGATTTTCGTCACAGGAATCAGCCAGGCAGGCAGGGGAGCAAGGTGTTCTGAGCAGAAGGAACAATCGTGCCATGTCCTTTAAGCGGGAGATTTAGTCTGTTATTGAATTGCAGCCAAAGGGGTCTAGAATCCAGGGCAGAAGCTTTGTGCCCCAAAGTAAATTCTTGATTTCTCTCCAGGAGGGTCCCATGTTTGGAAAGATAGTCCTCTTAAAAGCTACTCAAAGTAATTAACATTTCATGAATTTCCTACTATTTATTAGTGTATATATATATATGTACATAATCAATTTCTGATTAGTACTAGATTCCAGACTTCCTATCCTGAATTAATAATGATGGTAACTGTCAGTTGCTGAGGGCTGACTCCAGGCCAGGATCAGGGCCAATCACGTGCTTTATGTGTGTTTGCTCATTCCATCAGCACCCTCTGCCTCTGAGTGGGAGGACTGTGATCAGCTCCATTTACTAAAGAGGAAGTGAATGCCCAAGGGAGGCCCATCACTTGGCCAAAGGCCTGGTCAATCTAATCTAAGCTGGGCAGTTCTCCTGCACAGCAGCTTGAATCCAAATCTTTCCTGTTTCTGGAGTGAGATAGAGCTTCAAGTCCCAAGGAAGATTCCTCTCCTGTCAGCACACTTGGCTTGAGCCGAGCAAATGTACAGATCCTGCTATGCATTTAGAAGCACTAAAATAGCTCCTGGTACCCATATCTGTTCTGAGAGTGCCTGGGAGTTATAGAACTTCAACTTAGAATCACTGTGTTCATCTGGCATACTATTCCCCACGTCCTCCTCCAATGTCCACCATATTGATTGGGATTAAGGCCCCATGCATTGAATCATACGCTCCAGACAGTACCCTTGGACTCTGGAGACAGCTCCAAGGATTCAGTGTAGGCTTGCAGGGGGAGATACAGGCTTTATCCTCAGCTCCACAATCTGCCAAATACCACCAGGAGTGAGCCCCAAACAACATGCCTGGAATGAAACAGCACCCAAGCACCAGGTTGGTTCAAAAACTGATGAAGAGGGGGGCCAGAGAGATAGCACAGAGATAGCACAGAGGTAAGGTGTTTGCCTTAGTCGCAGAAGGACGGTGGTTCGAATTCCGGCAACCCATATGGTCTCCCGAGCCTGCCAGGAGTGATTTCTGAGCAGAGAGCCAAGAGTAACCCCTGAGTGCTGCTGGGTGTGACCCAAAAACCAAAAAAAAAAAAAAAAAAAAAACCTGATGAAGAGAGAAGAAAGAAAAAAAAGGAAGAGAAAGAAAAAGAAAAAGAAAGGGAAAGAAAGTGGAAAAGAGAAAGAAAGAAAGAAAGAAAGAAGAAAGAAGAAAGAAAGAAAGAAAGAAAGAAAGAAAGAAAGAAAGAAAGAAAGAAAGAGAAAGAAAGAAAAAAGAAAGAAAGAGAGATAAAGAAAGAAAGAAAAGAAAGAAAGAAGAAAGAAAGAGAAAGAAAGAAAGAAAGAAAGAAAGAAAGAAAGAAAGAAAGAAAGAAAGAAAGAAAGAAAGAAAGAAAGAAAGAAAGAAAGAAAGAAAGAAAGAAAGAAAGAAAGAGGGAGAGTGAAAAAGGGAAAGAAAGAAAAAGAAAGTGGGAAAGAAAGAGAAAGGACGGAAAGAAAGACAACTTTGTAAGTCCAAGAGGGGCTTCCTTCCATGCACCCCATAATGTTCTGAAGCTGAGTGAAATTAGTTTGTTGCTCATCAGCTCCCTGCATTCTCACTCACTTTCCTGCCTCCTTTCCTCTGTCCTCCTCAAGCATCTACCAAGCACAGCTTTATACAGACAGGCAAGTTCTTCGTCTGACTCACCCCCCCCACTCCCATCATGCCATGTTGCTACTGCCTGGTTTTGAGAAGTTGTTTCCATTCCGAAGGAAATTCTGCAGCAGCTGGTGCAACTCCAACACCATGTTACCCACCTGCTGTGCAGGATAGAACAGAACAGAATCCTCCTTTCCCTCCTCACCCAACTCTGGCCACCTCTCCACTCTTTGTTCTTAAAATGGGCGAGCCCTACCTGAGATCTTCAGAGGATGTTGGCTGCCTCCTCCCTTTCTCAAAAAGGGGTGCTATGCTGGTCATTTGACCTGCCATCTCTGCCCTTCCTTCCTGCCACCCACCTGCCATTGATGATTCATTTTCTTCTCTTTTCCAACTTTTCCTGTTGTCTTTGAGGGCCCACACCCAGTAGTGCAGAGCAAGCCTGCTCTTGCTCTCAAAGCCAAAACTCCAACCTCCAGAACGCTCTCCCCAGCTCTTTTCTCACTTTCTCATGATAGTTTTATGGCCCAGGTTTACCATCAGCCTGCTGGGCATGTTCCCTTGATTCATGCTTTTGTTAGTAGGTAGCTTCAGTTCAGTCACTGTCAGCCTGAACTGTCAGGGACTGGTCCTGCTTCATGTGGCTCTTAGGACCTGGTGTCAGCTCTAGAGAACTGACATGGTGGAACCTATTATTCTCACAGTGAGAGACTGAGGCTCAGGGCTGGTGGTTTTCTCATGCCCAGCTAATCCCAGATTGACGTCTCGCCTGCTTTTAGGAAAGAGGGCGTCAGCTCTTGCCAACTCTAGCTTCCACTTGAAAGGGGTCAGGAAGGAAACAATGATTCTGCTAACCCTATTTGGGCAAGTTTTTATTCATTTTTTGGGGGGCATGCCCAGCTGTGCCCAGAGGCCACTCCAGAAGTGCTGGGTATTCAACTTGGGGACAGCCGGGTACAAGGCAAGCGTCTTATCCCCTATACAATCGTTTCAGCCTGTAGGTAGCTTTTTTTTTTTTTTTTTTTTTTGAGAGTACACTAGGCAGTGCTGGTGTCCATGGTGAGTAGGTTAAGGGCAAACGACCATGCAGTGCTAGAAATTGAACCTAGACCCCCTGCATTGAAAGCATATACTCCAGACAAAACTAGCTCTCTGGTCCCTGCAAACTCCATGTTTTAGCAGTCTGGGAGTTTGTCATCAGAAGTGAATGTGTAGGAACCAACTCATGAACACTGAGCTTATATAAATAAAACTGCTAGTTAATATTATTATAATAAAAATATTTTTTGAGGGTGGGGGTTTGGGTCACACCCGGCAGCGCTCAGGGGTCTCTACACTCAGAAATCGCTCCTGGCAGGCTCAGGGGACCATATGGGATGCCAGGATTTGAACCACCGACCTTCTGCATGCAAGGCAAATGCCTTACCTCCATGCTATCTCTCTGGCCCCAATAAAAAAACCTTTAATTTTTATTCATTCCTCTTTTATGGGCCCAGAGAGATAGCACAGCGGTGTTTGCCTTGCAAGCAGCCGAATCAGGACCAAAGGTGGTTGGTTAGAGTCCCGGTGTCCCATATGGCCCCCGTGCCTGCCAGGATCTATTTCTGAGCACACAGCCAGGAGTAACCCCTGAGCACCGCTGGGTGTGGCCCAAAAACCAAAAAAAAAAAAAAATTCCTCTTTTATGCTGCTGTAGTTATTTGGAAAGTAGGTACTTAGGAGACCATACTCTATGCCAGAGATGCAAATAGTATCATTAGCTACATGCAAGATGTATGTCTTTTTTTTTTTTTTGTTTTGTTTTTTTGGGTTTTTGGGTTTTTGGGTTTTTGGGCCACACCTGGCGGTGCTCAGGGGTTTCTCCTGGCTGTCTGCTCAGAAATAGCTCCTGGCAGGCATGGGGGACCATATGGGACACCGGGATTTGAACCAACCACCTTAGGTCCTGGATCGACTGCTTGCAAGGCAAATGCCGCTGTGCTATCTCTCCGGGCCCAAGATCTATGTCTTACACCCTGTGCTATCACCCCAGGCTTTTGCTATTGTGATTGTTGAGTAGTCCACAAGGGGTGCACACAAACAAACATTGGTGATGGGTGTTAGAACGATGTATAAGTAAACTCAACTATCTACAACTTGTTAATTCTGTAAAATAAACAAACATCTCATGTACATCTATCTTGTCAGTTTTTGGTTCTGGAGGGTGTAGTGGTAATTTAATTTTAAAAAAACAGCAAAAATTGTCTTTGATATCACTACATCTATAGCAGACATTTTTTGGGAGGGGCCACACTCGGTGGTGTTCAAGGGTTACTTCTGGCTCTGTTCAGAAATCACTCCTGGCAGGCTCAGAGGACCATATGAGATCCTGGGGATAGAACCTGGGTTGGCTGCATGCAAGATAAACACCATACCCACTATGCTATATTGCTCTGGTTCCTGTAGCCTTTTGAAAAACAACTTTTGAGGGGCTGGAGAGATAGCATGGAGGCAAGGTGTTTGCCTTACATGCAGAAGGTCAGTGGTTCGAATCCCAGCATCCCATAAGGTCCCCCGAGCCTGCCAGAAGTGAATTCTGAGCAAAGAGCCAGGAGTAACCCCTGAGCGCTGCCAGGTGTGACCCAAAAACAAAAACAAACAAACAAAAAAAAGTTTGAAAAAAGGGTTAAGAGTTAAGGAAATTAACATGTGTTAATTCATTCAAAATTGACCCTAAATTTATTCTATATGGTCCCTGAACACCAGCAGGAGTAATTCCTGAGTGCAGAGCTAGAGCATTGTTGGGTGAGTGATCAAAAAAACAAAACTCTAGGTCCAATTCTAGTGTTAGAGCACTAACCATCCCTGGGTTCTGTCCATGGCTCTAAAATGTGTGTGTGTGTGTGTGTGTGTGTGTGTGTGTAAGAGAGAGAGAGAGAGAGAGACAGAGACAGAGACAGAGAGAGAAGAGACAGAGAGTGAGACAGAGAGAGAGAGAGAACACATTAGGCCAGGGGTCTCAAACTCAATTTACCTGGGGGCCACAGGAGGCAAAGTCAGGGTGAGGCAGGGCCGCATAAGGGATTTCACTTACCGAATATTCGCAATAAAAAATCGCATTAGTAAGAAAAAAAATCGCAAAAAATCTCATTAAACATTCGCATACCCCGAACGGAATTGCTCGGGGTATGCGAATGTTTAATGCGATTTTTTTTACTAATGCGATTTTATTGCGATTATTTGGTAAGCGAATAATCGCAAATACTGCGATATTTGAAGGCCAGCCGTGGGCCACAAAATGTTGTGCGGAGGGCTGCGAGTTTGAGACCCCTGCATTAAGGCAAGAATGGACTTGAAAGGTATGGGGTAAGGCATTTGCCTTGATTCTTCTTCAGTCAGCCCTGGTTTTATGCTTGACACCTCTTATGGTTCCTCAAACATTAGAATGATCTTTGAGTGCAGAGTCAAGTATAATTCCTGAGCAAACACTGCTGGGTGTAGCAAAAACAAAACAAAACAAAACAACTATGGAAATGAATGAAACACTAAGTGTGGGCATCTTTCTTTCTTTTGGTGGGGGGGTGTCATACCCAGCAGCACTCAGGAGTTACTCCTGGCTCTCAGCTCAGAAATCGCTCCTGGCAGGCACAGGGGACCCTATGGGATGCCAGGATTCCAACCACCGTCCTTCTGCATGAAAGCCAAACACCTTACCTCCATGCTATCTCTCCTGTCCAAGTGTGGGCATCTTTCCATGTTGGCATATATAGCTAGATATCATTCTCATTCCTTAGCATAATGGAATATGGACAGACTATAAAATCCAGTCTTTTATTATTGCAAACAATGCTGCAAAGTAGGGCTGGAGAGATGGTGCGATGGGTAGGGCTCTTGTGAATGCAGCCAATCCAGGTTTCATACCTAGCATTTTGAGCTCAGGCAGAAGTAAGTCCTGAACATAGATCCTAGAGTAAGCCCTGAACACCACTGGAAGAATACTGCAGAGAACTTCCTGTATAGTATTTATCTTTGTTCACTCTTTTTTTTGGGGAGGGGGAGGGTCACACCCGATGGCGCTCAGGGGTTACTCCTGGTTCTGTGCTCAAAAGTCTCTCCTGGCAGGCATGGGGGACCATATGGGTTGCTGCGATTTGAATCACCATCTGTTCAAATCAGCTGCGTGCAAGGCAAACTCCCTACTGCGGTTCTATCTCTCCAGCCCAACCTTTGTTCACTCTTAACAGTGTTTCTTTTTCCCCCTTTTTTAAATTTATTTATTTATTTATTTATTTATTTATTTATTTATTTATTTATTTAATTGGGGGGGATTGAGTCACATCCAGCAGTGCTCAGGGGTTCCTCCTGGCTCTACACTCAGAAATCGTTTCTGGCAGGCTCAGGGGACCATATAGGATGCCGGGATTCGAACCCACATCCTTCTGCATGCAAGGCAAGTGCCCTACCTCCATGCTATCTCTCCGGCCCCTCTTTTTTTTTTTTTTTTTTGTTTTTGGGCCACACCCGGTGACGCTCAGGGGTTACTCCTGGCTATGCGCTCAGAAGTCGCTCCTGGCTTGGGGGACCATATGGGACGCCGGGGGATCAAACCGTGGTCCATCCAAGGCTAGCGCAGGCAAGGCAGGCACCTTACCTCTAGCGCCACCGCCCGGCCACTTTCTCTCCGGCCCCTCTTAACAGTGTTTCTATAAAACATAGTCTCAAAGGCAGAATTTACTTTGTCAGAAGACCCATAGCTGTAGTCCTGAAAAGAAAATCTATGAATTTCTCTCAAAAACTAATGAAGCACTCAGGGATTCTCCTCAAATGGTAAAGTACATGCCTTGCATCTCTGAGAATGTGTTCAGACTTCAGCTTTGCTTTCCAGCACTCCATACCCCTACCCCAGCACCTCTGGGCGTGACTGCCCCCAAATAATGAAGTGCCAATTTGTGCTCGCTTGGCTGGCTTCTGTTTTTCACAGCTATAAAGTTGTACATGATTGAGTTTCAGTCATGCAATGTTCCAACACCCATTCCTTCACCAGTGCATGTTTCCCACAGCCAATGTTCCAGGTTTCCCTCCCTCCCACCTAACTCTCTCTGTCTCTCTGTCTCTCTTTCTCTCTCTCTCTCTCTTCATTTTTTCCTTTATTGCCTGACTGTTTTTACTTGGATCTACTTTTTTTGTTTTTGGTTTTTGGGCCACACCCGGCGATGCTCAGGGGTTACTTCTGGCTGTCTGCTCAGAAATAGCTCCTTGCAGGCATGGGGGACCATATGGGACACCGGGATTCGAACCAACCACCTTTGGTCCTGGATCGGCTACTTGCAAGGCAAACGCCGCTGTGCTATCTCTCCAGGCCCGGATCTACTTTTCAACAGAATTAAATATCTCTTCATGTACTAATGAACTATTTCAATGTCATTTTCTGGGAATTTTATTTTCCCACGTTATTTTTTCTTACAATTTTCTTCCTTTTATTCTTTTGTGCTATTTCTGTCATTTGGTTTGGGATGCCACACCCAACTGTGAGCAGGGACTACTGATTCAGCGCTAGGAAAACAGCCTGCAAGGTACTTGGGAGACCATGAGTTACCGAGGATCAATAGAACATGAGCCTCCTACGTGCAAAGCATGTGCTCAATTATCTTTCTGGCCCTTGTACTTTTAAAAAGTTGATTTGTAAGAGTTCTTTGCTATCTGTTCCTTATCCGTCATCTGTCATTTGGAAGAGAAATCAATATTTGCTTTAGTTTTGGATTTGTCATTTGTTTTGTGTGGGGTTTTGTTTCTCCTACAGAAGCCTAAAAATATTTATGTAGTCAGACCTGTCCATCATTTTCTTGATAAATTCTGAGATTTTTGTCATGTTTCAGAAAAATTTTCTCCACTGCGTGATTATGAAAACAAATGTGTTCAATATTCTCCTCCAGTTCCTTCCATCTTTCCTGTTTCCTTCCCTCCTTCCTTCTTCCCTCCCCACTTTCCTTCCCTTTCTTTCCCTCCTTTCTTTCCTCCTTCCTTCTTTTCTTCCTTTCCTGCTTTCCCTTCTTCCCTCCTTTCCCCTTCCCTCTTTTTTCCCTTTCTTTCCCTCCTTCTTTCCTTCACTCCCTCTATCCCTCCCTTCCTTCCCTTCTTCCTTCTCCCATCTGTCCTTTCTTTTCTTTCTTCTTTCTTCCTCCCTCCTTCCCTCTCTCTTTCCATCTTTCTTTCTTTCTTTCTTTCTTTCTTTCTTTCTTTCTTTCTTTCTTTCTTTCTTTCTTTCTTTCTTTCTTTCTTTCTTTCTTTCTTTCTTTCTTTCTTTCTTTCTTTCTTTCTTTCTTTCTTTCTTTCTTTCTTTCTTTCTTTCTTTTTGTGGTTTTTGGGTCACACCCGGCAGTGCTCGGGGTAATTCCTGGCTCCAGGCTCAGAAATTGCTCCAGTGAGGCACGGGGGACCATATGGGATGCTGGGATTCGAACAGATGACCTCCTGCATGAAAGGCAAACGCCTTACCTCCATGCTATCTCTCCAGCCCTTTCTTTCTTTCTTTCTTTCTTTCTTTCTTTCTTTCTTTCTTTCTTTCTTTCTTTCTTTCTTTCTTTCTTTCTTTCTTTCTTTCTTTCTTTCTTTCTTTCTTTCTTTCTTTCTTTCTTTCTCTCTTTCTTTCTCTCTCTTTCTTTCTTTTCCTTCCTTCCTTCCTTCCTTCCTTCCTTCCTTCCTTCCTTCCTTCCTTCCTTCCTTCCTTCCTTCCTTCCTTCCTTCCTTCCTTCCTTCCTTCCTTCCTTCCTTCCTTCCTTCCTTTCTTTCTTTCTTTCTTTCTTTCTCCCTCTCTCTGCCTGCCTGCCTGGCTGTCTGTCTGGCTGGCTGTCTGTCTCTCTCTCTCTTTCTGCCACACCAGCTATGATCCTGGAATCTGCACTCTGGAAGCCATATGTACTGTTGGGAATTGAAACTGGGTTAGCTGTGTATATTGTTCTATCACTCCGGACCCTACTCCAGTATTTTTGTGGCTTTGGTTTTTTTTTTTTTTTTTCAGGCCACACCCATTTGATGCTCAGGGGTTACTTCTGGCTAAGCGCTCAGAAATTGCCCCTGGCTTGGGGGGACCATATGGGACGCCGGGGGATCGAACCGCGGTCCTTCCTTGGCTAGCGCTGGCAAGGCAGACACCTTACCTCTAGCGCCACCTCGCCGGCCCTTGTTTCTTATTTATACATGCTTTTCTTAACTGGATTTTAACTTTGTGCATGCAATGAGTGTGATGAGCTAGGTTGTTTGAGATGTTCACCAGTTTGTCTGAAACATGAGTTTTTCTTTCCCTGTGTGAAACACAGTCCATATCATACAGAAAATGTTCTTATATGTTTAGGTCTATCTGAGGTTTCTATTCTACTCCATTGTTCTCTGAATCACCTTGAATCAGAAGAACACTTCATTCATGCACTCTTCTTTCCAACCTTTCACTCTGTGAACAGTAACTAAACCTCTACCTAGACATATATTTTCACCATCCCTCCTGGAATTCTGCTCCATGTGGCACCAGATACCAGGACCCTCACCAATAGCAGTAGCCTTACCAACCTGTCTCTCAGGATGATTTTAAGGCTTCACCCTCAAGGTCCTTTCCTCTGATTCCAGAGTCCCAGGAGTAGGTCTTGGAAGCTATGCTATGCCCCTGAGCCATGGCTCAGCCAGAGCAAGAGAAGTTGGTTTTTAAATAAATCTGGCTTCTTTTTGGCATCATTAGGGAGACCCTGATCCAGTTCATTCTGTTCTCATCTGATTTTAAAAAGGAAAAGAACCAGAGCAAATGGGGTCAGTGGGAACTACTGTGTGCCTTGGGCTTTGGGATATAGATTTTTTTTATGAGAGAGGAAGAAAATAGAAAACACAGAGAAGACCTAGAAATTATCTTTAAATCCTGCCAAGTCAAGAAAGCAGCATGGTGATCAGTCTCGTTGTGTGACCCTGAGTCTGTCATTGACCTACTCCGGGCTTTATCAACCCTCAAAATTAACAGAAAGGGGCTCTATCATAATCTTCCTCATATTTCATTTTATCTGATTCTCAGAACACTTGAGTATGTTGTATCATTGTGCTCATTTGATGCACAGTACCCCAACCTTTGAATGTGCCTCAAGCTATTCATTTTGAGGGAGTACCATTGGGATTCAGTCTGGCTGTGTTTCAGAATCTCCCCCCCACCCTTTCTATGCCACCACAGATATTGAATCCCTGTGTAAGAAACTCTCCAACTTCCCTGAAACCTATCTTTAGGCTGCTATATCTCTAGGCACTTTTTATCAAGAGCTGGGAGAAGGCATTTGCCTCTCCAGAAATCAGACTTCATATGATGTCAACCATCCAGACACTGTGATCGGCCTAGGGGCAGACTGGCCCAGAATCAGAGCCACTTTTGTATGGGATGTTGGTGGATGACAGAAGTAACACTTAGTGGTGAAGAAAGGAATCCAGTGGAGCTGGAAAAACATGATAACACATACAGAGATGAGCTCTCTATAGATCAAGGGCAAGAAACACAGAGAACCAGTAAGTGTGAACTGATGGTCAGCTTTGTCCTTCGCAATCAGAAGAAAGTACGAGATGTCTCAGTAAATATCTCATGTTTTTTTCAGTATGCAGCAGTAAAATGCTTGAGACTGCTAACCTCTTGGGAAAAAATATGGAGCCCCCACCCCTGAAATCTTGGCACATTCCCATTTACATTCCAGAATGTAAATCCTAAGTAAGTTTCTTTTGGAAAGAACTGGCCTTATCTTCTGAAGTTGAACATTCCCATAGCCTATGACTCAGCATTCCCCTCATAGCAGGCCTATTGGTGTGTTTGAACCTGAAACCAGGGCCAGAGAGAGACCTCAATGGACTGAGTACATGCTCTGCAGGCAGGAGACCTAGGTTCAATCTGAGGAGCACTGCTAGGATCAATGCCTGAGCACAGAACTGAGAGAAACCTTGAGTACCTCTCAGTGTGCTTCTCCATTCCCTCCCAAAAAAAAACAATAAAATTCTCTGAAACCATCAGGGACCAATTTCATTATATGTTCATAATTATTTCTTCTTCTTCACCTTGCCATATTTCCCTGTGGGCAAATACCCTTTTGCTATAAAGTAACAGCTGAGCCCTAACCTCCCAGAATGAGAACTAGATTAAAATATTAGGTCCTAGAAATGACTAGAATCATGTACTTGCCTTTTCCTGTTGGAAAGAATTAAAATGGGTCCCTCTAAGCACATTCTCTGTTACCTGCATCATAATCTGCTATGTATACTCCTCTCTCTCTTTCTCTCTCACTCTCTCCCCATCCTCTCTCTTCTTATGCTTTTCTAAGTAAAGCTATTTTACTACACACACATGCACACCTTCTAAATGCCCAGTAATGAAAGAGTGATTAAAAAAAAAAAAAAAAAACCGGGCCGGAGAGACAGCATGGAGGTAAGGCATTTACCTTTCATGCAGAAGGTCATTGGTTCGAATCCCGGCGTTCCATATGGTCCCCTGTGCATGCCAGGAGCAATTTCTGAGCATGGAGCCAGGAAAAAACACCTGAGCACTGCCGGTGTGGCCCAAAAACCAAAAAAAAAAAAAAAAAAAAACCAAGGGCCCGGAGAGATAGCACAGTGGCGTTTGCCTTGCAAGCAGCCAATCCAGGACTAAAGGTGGTTGGTTCAAATCCTGGTGTCCCATATGGTCCCCCGTGCCTGCCAGGAGCTATTTCTGAGCAGACATCCAGGAGTAACCCCTGAGCAATGCCGGGTGTGGCCCAAAAACTAAAAAAAAAAAAAAAAAAAAAAAAAAACAAACCCAAAACCCTCTTATATTCACACATGATACATGATCGATAGAAGGAATGAGCCACCTCGTCAGAAGTCACACACAAGTTCAGGCCATCTATCTAACACTATTGGTAAAGTATCTTAAAACTTATGTGACATACATCTGTAAAGTTATAAATTACTACCATTAAAGTTACTCTTTTTTTTTTTTTTTTGGTTTTTGGGCCACACCCTGTGACGCTCAGGGGTTACTCCTGGCTATGCGCTCAGAAGTTGCTCCTGGCTTCTTGGGGGACCATATGGGACGCCGGGGGATCGAACCGCGGTCCGTCCTAGGCTAGCTGGGACGCCGGGGGATCGAACCGCGGTCCGTCCTAGGCTAGCAGGCAAGGCAGGCACCTTACCTCCAGCGCCACCGACCGGCCCCAAAGTTACTCTCTTAAGGAACACATAGTTGCAATGAATTATAGTAAGAGGACAACAAGGAATAACAAATGCAAGATCTCCACATTAGGGAGATAGGGCCTTCAAGTATGGCCTTTTCACATAATAGAGTTTTGTATCTTTGTCTAGGGCCCAGTGGGGATATGGTCTATGCAAATGTTTTAATATATTTTAAAATAGTAAGCAAAAATAAATGTTTAGGTCAAAGAAAATATTTTAATATGTGATACTAATCATTTCATTCTTCTATTTCTAGTATTTATTATATATTATTTCTATTATTCAGTATTCATTGAAAGAGAGAGAAAATGTGTATGTGTGTAGATGGAGGCTAGGAAAAGCCCACAAAGAGAGAAGCATTCAAGACTCATATCACATTTGGAGAGGCAGAAGATGAGAGGGAGAATTCATGATAACCTAGAAACAACATTCAGGGGAGCATCTTTGGCTTATATTCTTGATATAAATAATTGGTAAAAAAAATTTATTCAATACATCACTATAATTTGATAATCATTTAAGTATTTAGAACCACTGAACAATTATTTTGGAACGGTACACCTGGTAGTGCTCAGGGATCACTCTTAGGGTCAGTTAAGGGACATGATGCAGTAGGGGGAACAAAAGGGTGTTGGTTGCATGCAAGACAAGTGCTTGAACCCCTATAATATTCTTCCTGGAAAACTTGAAATTTTTTGGGTTTTATTTTGTTTCATTTTGGGGCCTCACCCAACAGTGCTAAGTGGTTACTCCTTGTTCTGCACTAAAGAATTATTCCTGGGGCCCGGAGAGATAGCACAGCGGCGTTTGCCTTGCAAGCAGCCGATCCAGGACCAAAGGTGGTTGGTTTGAATCCCGGTGTCCCATATGGTCCCCCATGCCTGCCAGGAGCTATTTCTGAGCAGACAGCCAGGAGTAACCCCTGAGCACCACCGGGTGTGGCCCAAAAACCAAAAAAAAAAAAAAAATTATTCCTGATTGTGATCCGAGGAGCCATATAGATGCTGAAGATTAAACCTGGAGTGTCTGCATGCAAGATATTGTATTATCTCTCTAGCTCAAGAGCCAGTGACATTTTATTTAAATAATTAAATAGTACTTTCTTGTCTGTCCTTGAATGAAATAGCTTACAAACAGTTTAAGTGGTCTTTGGATTCATTGAACTTTGTTGTATAAGTCTTTCAAACCACTAATGAAAGTCTTGCTTACATAATGTTTTGTTAAAGTAGTCATTCCACAAAGGATGATCTGGACATCAGGAAGAGAACAGCTCTCAGACTATAGAAAACAAGTTTATAGATTCTTGAAGAAAGGAACTTTAAAAAAAAAAAAAGATTACAGGATTGAGAGTGATAGTCTAGTGCAGGAGTCTTCAAACTTTTTTTTTTTTGGTTTTTGGGCCACACCTGGTAACGCTCAGGGGTTACTCCTGGCTATGTGCTCAGAAGTTGCTCCTGGCTTGGGGGACCATATTGGACACCGGGGGATCGAACCGCGGTCCATCCAAGGCTAGCGCAGGCAAGGCAGGCACCTTACCTCTAGCGCCACCGCCCGGCCCCGTCTTCAAACTTTTTTAAAGTGGGGGCCGGATTACGGTCCCTTAGAGAGCTGGAGGGCCGGACTATATGAGCTACTAATTCCTACTCACACTGCACATATCTTATATAAATAAAATGAAAACCATTTATAAATAAACAGATCACGCACCAGTATTTCAATGGGAACTGTGGGCCTGCTTTTGGCTAATGAGATGGTCAATGTCCGGTTCCCTATTTGTCACTGCCAGCCATAACAAGTGATGCAAGTGGGCATCAGTTAATCTTGATCTGGTTGGAGATTTCAGATGTTTCATTCTTGAAAAAGTCTGTTCACAGGCATAAGTGCTACCAGAGATGGTTACCATTTTGAGTGCATGGTTCCTGATATTTGGATATGTCTCAGAGGGGAGAGATGCATAGAAATTCAAAAGGTTACTTGACTTAAATGCGTCTTTCAGAGATTCACAATTCTGCAGTTCAGCCAGTTCCATTTGGTACATTGAAAGGACATTTTCAATCTCAACAGAAAATGGGTTACGAAAAAGCTGTATGTCCTGTTCATGGAGATGAAGCTCTTTGAATCTAAATTGAAACTCCTTTTGCAACAATTCTAGTGAAGCCAGACATGTTTCCTTTGGGAATGCAACCAATGGTTTGTCCACTGACAGGTTTTGAGTTGTTGGGAGATGACTGAAGTTTTCTTCCTGTACCTGTTTGATGAGAAGGCCTAATTTTACTTCAAATGCTTTCACATGCGATGCCATATCACAGATGAGCTTCCCTTTGCCTTGAAGTTGCAGACTGAAACTATTGAGTAGCTCTGTTATATCTGTCAGAAAGGCAAGGTGCCATTTCCATTCTGCATCATTGAGCTCTGGTACTTCTTGGTTTTTTGAAAGTAGAAAAGCTGTAATCTGCGGAAGTAAGTCATAGAAACGTTTCAAAACTCTCCCTCTACTCAGCCAACAAACTTTTTTTTTTTGTTTTTGTTTTTTGGGTCACACCCGGCGTTGCTCAGGGGTTACTCCTGGCTGTCTGCTCAGAAATAGCTCCTGGCAGGCTCGGGGGACCATATGGGACACCGGGATTTGAACCAACCACCTTTGGTCCTGGATCGGCTGCTTGCAAGGCAAACACCACTGTGCTATCTCTCCGGGCCCAGCCAACAGACTTCTGTGTGGTACAGAACATCTTCATGGGCAACATTTACCTCAGATAGAAATTCCTGAAATTGTCTGTGGTTTAGTGCATGAGTTCTAATGTAATTAACACAAGATACCACAATTTTCTCTTTTTTTTTTTTTTTTATGGGTCACACCCGGCAGTGCTCAGGGGTTATTCCTGGCTCCAGACTCAGAAATTGCTCCTGGCAGGCACGGGGGACCATATGGGGCACCGGGATTTGAACCGATGACCTCCTGCATGAAAGGCAAACGCCTTACCTCCATGCTATCTCTCCGGCCCCAGATACCACAATTTTCATAACAGAGTCCCACTTCAGTGATTTACAACACAGCGCTTGTTGGTGGATGAGGCAGTGTATGGCAATTGAATGAGGATGGTTATGTTTGTCCATCTCTTGTGTAATGTGAGCAATTTACTCCTTTCTTAGACCCCACCATGCTAGGAGCACCATCAGTTGTTACACTGACTAGTTTAACCCAGTTCAGCTCCAAACCATTCACAGTTTGGCAAACCTTTTCAAATATATCCACTCCTGTGGTTGTACCTTTGATACTTTGCAGTGCAGCAAGCCCTTCTGTGACTTCAAAATACTCATTTGTCCCACGCATATAAATGAGAAGTTGGGCAGAATCATGAACATCATTGCTTTCATTGAGTGCCAAGGAAAAATAGCAAAGTTTCTTTGCAGAGTTTTGCAAATGGTGCAGCAAATTTTCTCCCATTTCTTCAATCCTTCGTGTTATTGTAACTCCTGAAAGGCTCACTGTACAAAATAAATTGGCCTTCTCTGGACACATCTCTTTGGCAACAGAAATAAGGCATTCTTTAACAAATTCTCCCTCCACAAATGGTTTGCCATTGCGCGCTATTAGCTTGGCAACTTGAAAACTTGCCCGCAGTGAGGAAGTATTTAACTGCTTCTGCTTCACAAAGTATTTTGCTGAGTCGTCAGTGTATGTTTCAGTTGTAATATTTTATCTTTTCTCACTTCTCCAACCAAACAATCATATTTATCTTTATGTTGAGTTTGATAGTGGCGTCGCAAATTGTATTCTTTGAATACAGCAACTATATTCTGGCATATCAGACACACAGCTTTTTCTTTGTACTGCATAAAAATGTAATCGTAAGTCCACTGTTCTTTGAATATCCTACACTCGCCATCAATTTTTCTTTTTCTTGACATCATTGTTTCCTAGAAATTCCAAACTAATATTAGTGAAATACAAATATGTGTATATATACACACAGTGTATGAACCCCCATTAGTCCCTGATGTGAACACTTACCCCTTGCAGGCTTTTTTTTTTTGGGGGGGGTCACACCCGGCGGTGCTCAGGGGTTACTCCTGGCTGTCTGCTCAGAAATAGCTCCTGGCAGGCACGGGGGACCATATGGGACACCGGGATTCGAACCAACCACCTTTGGTCCTGGATCGGCTGCTTGCAAGGCAAACGCCGCTGTGCTATCTCTCCAGGCCCCCTTGCAGGCTTTTTTAAGCAGACCAGCTCAGTTCCTGATAATTCAGTTATATCTCCCTATATAATGCCCAAATTGATATGTTCGGAATCAGCATGTGAACACTGAAAAGGAATTGCAAAATGCATATAAAATTTTCAATGTAACCCCTTTAAAATGCTTCAGGATCAAACCCCTAATTTTCCACATGGGCAATTCAGCACTGAACCCCTAACCTCCCAACCACCGCCCACCCCCTAACTTTGATTTCAGCATTGAATGCCTCACCACCCCCAAAGGGGAATTTTCATATGAGTCACCCACAGCCCAATTGGGAAGAACCTTCCATCTGGCAAAAATTTATTTCTATGGCACTTTTGACTGACCTTTGGCAGTGGAGGGAGTGGAGGAAAACCTCACTGACAGGCAGGCACAGCACACAGACACCACGTTGCCTGGGGGTGGAGCAGGCGCCTTTTTACATCATATAGTCACCTACATGTGGTACTCCTCGCCATGCAGCGTCCGGCGCCCTCCAGTGACGTCATCAGCAACGCGTGCGCCAAGGGCCAGGCGCAAGGGTGCATCAGTGTCCCTCCAACACCACCCTCACGCCCACCCTCCCAGCACACAACATGCCGTGGGCGGAGGCAATTGACGTCATCCCTGAGAAACCGTGACACTGAGTGTATATGCTGGCAGGTATCTTGGACACCAAACAGCGCTCACTGCTGGCGGGCTGGATCAGACTCCTCTGCGGGCTGCATGTGGCCCGCAGGCCGTGGTTTGAAGACCCCTGGTCTAGTGGGTAGGACATTTGCTTTACATATAGCTGACTCCCATGAAGCTTAACATGTAATTCAATTTCCAGCACCCCATATGGTCCCTGAGCCTCACCAGGAGTAATCCCTGAGCACAGAGCTAGGAGTAAGCCTTGAGCACCACTTGGTGTGGATCAAAGACAAAAATAACAAATATTATAGAATTATATATACAAAGTTGGGCTTGACAGGACATCATTGCATTATTACCATTCTTTGGTTCTTTTCTTGGGGAGGGCACACCTGGTGATGCTCAGGTGTTACTCCTGGTGATGCACTAAGAAACTGTTCCTGGCTTGGGGGACCATATGGGTCACCAGGGAATCCAATTGCTGTCCTTCCTAGGTTAGCATGTGCAAGGCAAATGCTCTATTGCTTGCGCCACCGCTCTGGCCCTCATCCTTGGGTTCTAACCGAGTTACTATCGTGATGCTCCTATGGCCACATAACTTTGCAGTTTTAGCCACCAAAGGGACAAAATCTATTCCATTGTTCTTGACCTGGGCCTGGCCACGTCATTCTCTGACCAGTGGAACAGGTGAATGTGGCAGTAATACCATTTTCCAGACTTGGTTTTACCCACTGTGCCTTGTTGTCATAAGAAGGTAGGTACCTAAATTAGCTAATTGATCTTAGGTGGAAGTTGAGAAACATGGAGCAGAATTGTGGTACTGAGCTCAACTTAGATCACCTGAATTGTCATCTAAAGTCATGTATGGGGAAAAAGGTGCCACTAATCTACACAAGCAGACCAATAAAGAAATATGGTTGCAGACCCATTTAGGATATTATTCCACAAACTATTGAAACAGCAGCTGATGAGCAAGTACAAAAGTAAAGGTTTGTCATGAGCAAGTAATCATAACAGCTTATTAAATACTAGTGGCTTAAAGTCAGAATCCAGAGCAGGCATAACATTTTTATTCATGACCTCTCTGCCTATGTTCTTTTACTTTTTTTGTGGGGTGGGGCTACATTCGATAATACTCAGGGGTATTTCCTGCCTCAGAGGCCAGGAATCACTCCTGACTGGCTCAGGGGACCATATGGATGCTAGAGATCAAACCCGGGTCAGCCATGTGCAAGGCTAATGTCCTACCCGCTGTGCTATTGCTCTGACCGCCCCTGACATATGTTCTTAATTGCCTAGATTTGAGACTGCCTTTTCTGTGGTTGCCTTTTCACACAGGGCTATGATTTTATGATTTTGTTTTTCTTTTTTTTTTGTTTTTTGGGCCACACCCTGTGACGCTCAGGGGTTACTCCTGGCTATGTGCTCAGAAGTTGCTCCTGGCTTCTTGGGGGACCATATGGGACGCCGGGGGATCGAACCTCGGTCTGTCCTAGGCTAGCGCAGGCAAGGAAGGCACCTTACCTCCAGCGCCACCGCCCGGCCCCGATTTTGTTTTTCTAAACCAGCATGGTTTATTTATTTATATTTTTAGTCAAAAAACATTATTATAATGTTTGATAATGCAGAAAGGTTCTACAATTTCACATCTTGTTTTTGATCACATAGATCTTTCTTTTTCCACAATTGTTCCTAGATTAGGGAAAAACTTCTGTCAAGTTTCTTTCAGGACACTTTAAATTTCCTTGCGCAATAACTAATAATTCTAAATCCTCTCTTAATTGACGAAACTCATTATCCAGTTTGTCATCAATGTTCCTTTGTAGTGGTTTATGTATATAAACTTTATGTTCTCTCAGTCATCTTAATAATTTGTGTCAAGTCTGCAAAACATTTAACTATGTTTCCCATGTGTCTTGGGATCCACTCTTCATTTTACTAATTGAATTATCAAAGAGTCTGGGAGCCTCTTCGAAGAGCCTTTCAAATGCCTCTACACCTCTTGATGAGTTACTACTTTAGGAATGACCTGGAATTTAGCTACAATTTTCTTTTATTGATTTTCCATTGGTTTTATTGTTCATTTTTATGACTTTCATTCCATATTCTATTACATTTTCAATATGGTATCAGTTATTTAAGAACAAATGTAAAGATGGTGAAAATATGAAGATATATGAAATATGAAGATAACATATATATATATATATATATATAATTCCAAGTTAGAAATTTATCACTTCACATCTCTATTCTGTCAAATGAATAAATTATTCTTTTTTGTTGTTGTTGTTGTTTTGGGTCATACCAGTGGTGCTTCCTGGCTCTATGCTCAGAAGTTGTTCCTGGCAGGCTCTGGAGACCATATGGGATTCCAGGATTCAAACTGGGGTCTGTCCTGCGTTAACTGCATGCAAGGCAAACGCTTTACTGCTGTGCTATCGCTCTGGCCCCTAAATGGATTACTTATTCTGTGAAATGAATATACCCCCACTTCAGACAGAACTTGACCCCCAACTCTGGGAGGTCTCCCCATCACAGTGCAATCTTTTTTGTTTATTTCTTTGATTTCTTTGTTTTTGTTTTGGGGCCACACCTGGTGATTCTCAGGGCTTACTCCTGGCTCTGCACTCTTAGCAGGCTTGTGAGCCATATAGAATGATGGATATCAAGCCCAGTTTGTCATGTGCAAGGCAAGTACCTCACCTGCTATATTATAATTCCAGTCCCACAACACAGCCAGATTCTCTTTCCCCAAGAGCAGAGGGTCTGCAATAAAATTCAATAGTAAATTATTTCCTTCCTCCAGTAGAAGTGAAAGAACTTTTAGATGAATGCCCTAGGACATTTATAGATACTTTGAGGCGAAGGGCAGTGTTGGGGATAGAACCCAAGTCATAGGTATATTTTTTAAATATTTGCCTAGTGACTGATGGAGCAAGTTTAACACCAAAGGAACCTTAAAGTCTGCCCACGTTGTGGTTCTGGTTACTGCCATGATGCTCCTCATGATGGATGTAGATTGGACACTGCTGGGAGCTTAGGGAGAGAAACTCCAGGGCCCACCCCATTTCTTGCTTCTTGGAACTAGTAAAGTCTCTTCCATAAATAAGAGGAAAAGCTCCACCCCTTCTGGATAGAACTCACAAGTAATCTCTCTCTCAACCCAAAGTCTCTGTTCAACCTATAATTATTTCACCCACTTTGTATTCTTAATATAGCTTAATATGTATTGTTTACTCTCCTGAAGCTGTGAACCCCATTCCACCCTCTGTTTCCTCAGCTTGGAATATCCTCCATCCCCTGCTGGGCCAAGGATCTCCCTCATCTCCTGTCTTATCTTCTGTGGCATGGGAGAAGCAGCCCCGCTCCTCGCTCTCTGCCCTGCTGGATGAATTGAGGCTGGTTGTTTCACACTGCATGCTCCTTTCCCATAAGACACATCAAAACCACTTTACTTATTTCTATTATTATCATTATTTCCAACATCATTTGGTTTTGGGGTCACACCCAGAAGTACTCAGAGATTATTCCTGGCTCTGTGCTCAGGAGCAAGCCCTGGCCAGTACTCAGGCCACATGTGGGACCAGAAATTTAACCTTGTAGGCAGCAATGCAAAGCAAGTGCCTTATACCTCTACTATTATATCATTGTATATTATATATAATATGCTATTATATATAAATGTTATTCTATTACAGTTATTTCCACAATTGTTTATACAATGTCTATCTTCTATTAGAAAGCAGACTCTGTGAGGCAAATATTTATTTATTACAATAATAGCCAACACATGCATATCCCTTACTGTGTTCTGGGGCCTGCTCTCAGCCCTTTACTGTTAGCATCACAGGAACAGGAAGAACAGCATCATAGGGAGAGGTTCAAGAATGAGAAAACAGACAGAGAGGTCAGGTGACTTGATGAAAGTTGTTAATGGAGAACCTGGAGTTCCCCTGAGATGTCTGCCCCAGGTCCTTGCCCTATCCCACTTTTCTTCTGACTTTCATGTCTGACTTGTTTCCTGTTATACTGGGTGCATCATAGGTGCTCAGTACGTTGGAATATGTAATATGTAAATATGCACACACCCTCTGAGTATCTACTAAGAGCAAAGCACCTTGGGAAAAATTATGCATCTTGTGCTGGGGATGTGAATCTAACATAGAATATATGCAAGGCCCTGGGTTTTATCTTAAGTATGAAGGCTTTTGTTTGAGTATGACTGGAGATGACCCTTGTGGACCCCATGCACTGTTGGGTATGACCGCTTCAAAAATATGGATCCTACCTTCATCAAGATTTTGTCCTAACCCTAAATCTTGAGGAGGTAAAGGGTTCTTGACCATAATATAGTATGGGATTTTAGCAGAGGGTTTTTGATGATCTTCTGAGGACAAATAACTGTGGGCTTTACATAGGCTCAGGGGCAAGGGAAATCATAAGGCAGGTGTCAGGGAGGTGAGGGTGAGAGCTGGTAGCTGGCTACAGGGTGCCAGGGTAGGAGAACATGAGTAAGGGGCAATGTGTGTGAGCTAAGAAAGATGGAGGAGAGACAAACTCTCTCAAGAGCAAGGAGAGAGCATGAGTGGGAACTCAAAAAAGAAAGACTTTGTGGCAAGCAAGACCAAGTTACACAAAGCATGCAGGCAGGAAATCGCAGAGGGTGTTCAGGAAACTAACATCTGTTCTATGGATATTAATAGGGTTCTACAGTGAAACCCATGTGGAAAATTCTGCATATGTATAAGGTTAAACTATTTATTTTCTATGGGTTTTATTTTTTATTTTTTATATAAAATCTTTATTTAAGCGCCATGATTACAAACATGATTGTATTTGGGTTTCTATGGATTTTAGAAGAGGCTCAGCAGTACATTGGATCTTCTATATTCAACTTTATTCAGTGGCCCATTTCCAGAAGTAGCTGTAGGTTCATCTATGACCCTAACAAACCTGAGTTCCATAGGGATGGCAGGAACATAAGCAGGCCATAAAGCTCAGAGGGAAAAGCCAATGGAAGAGGAAAGGATTTGTAAGCAGGGCGATGATTGACCACAGCTGAGGGTAGGAGGCTGCATCCTATGGCAGAGTGCAGTGTGGAAAGGAGGAAAGAGGAAAACTAATGTTTATGGTTGGCTTTTATGACACTCGACCTCCCAACAAAAGCCTCATCTATATGCTTTTCATCTTTACTTTTGTGAAGGGACCTGCTTGTTTCTCCACTTCAAAGTTGAGGCAACTGGTGCTCGAGAGGCTGCCAAAGCTTCTGCTCACAGATATGAGGGTGGAGCCAGTTCCTAAATCTAGGTCAGCCAGGGAGCAAGAGAAGGGGGTTCTTTATTGGGGGGGCCACACCCAGTGACACTCAAGGGTTACTCCTAGCTATGCACTCAGAAATCACTCTTGGCTTGGGGACCATATGGGATGCCATGAGATCGAACAGCAGTCAGCCCTAGGTTAGCATGTGCAAAGCAAACACCCTACCACTTGTGCCACTACTCTGGCCCCAAGAGCAGGGGGTTCTGAGAGGAGGCAGAAAGACCCAATGAGGCCTCCAAATGGGAGATCTTCTCTCGGCATAGAAACCCCAGGAGTCTCTGCAGCCAGGAGGAGCCATTTCTGCAGAACTCCACAGAGAGATAGAGGAAGTAACTTCACACATTCAGTCTCATTGTCCACTGGCCAAGAAATATTGGGCCCTATAGGCCATTAGACAGGACATACATAGCATGTAATATTCCCCTTCTCTTGTTCTTGTCCCCACCCAGTGCTGAGCTCTAGGACTGTACATGTGGTATAAGGACACCCCTATAGTATAGTATAGTATAGTATAGTATGGTATGGTATGGTATGGTATGGTATGGTATGGTATGGTATGGTATGGTATGGTATGGTATGGTATGGTATGGTATGGTATGGTATGGTATGGTATGGTAGGGTATGGTAGAGTAGGGTAGGGTAGGGTAGGGTAGGGTAGGGTAGGGCAGGGTAGGGCAAGGCAGGGCAGAGCAGAGCATAGCATAGCATAGCATAGCATAGTATAGTATAGTATAGTATAATATAGTATAGTATAGTAAGGACACTTCTTAATAGTATAAGAAACTGGAGGGGACACCAGTTCTTACCCTTTTTTTGGGGGGGAGCCTTAGCTATCAAACATGTCCAAAGACAGGGGCATGTTCATTCTAGCGCCAACCCCTCCTCAGAATTTTTCTGCAGAGGGGCCTTGAGGAACATCTCTGAAGGAATGTGTGCCTGGCAACCATCAGACAAGCTGGTGTTCCCTCCTCTGATCCTCACAGTCCGAATCAGTGGCTCTTGTCCATGTCCAGTGACCAGTGTCCGTGGGCTGCCAGGAGAGCCACCTTTACTATGAGGCAGAAATTTCTATAGCCCTCATTTTTTAATGGGGATCCTTGCCCAGGGACATTCAGAGTCATGTTTCGTTGACTCTGGCGGTTTCCAAACTTATTTGGTCTACCACCCCCTGCCAAAAAAAATAAAATAAAATAAAAAGCACTCAGCACCCATATGGAATTTTTGTTTTCTTTTTGTTTTTGTTTTTGGGCCACACCCGGTGACACTCAGGGGTTACCACTGGCTATGTGCTTAAAAATCGCTCCTGGCTTGGGAACCATATAGGATGCTGGGGGATCGAACTGCGGTCCATCCTAGGTTAGCGTGTGCAAGGCAAACACCCTACCACTTGTGCCACCGCTCCAGCCCCCCCATCTGGAAATTTACCTTTTCTAACTGAACAAGCAGAAAGTATCTCCTTACTTTCCAAGTTACTACCCTTCCTCTCAATCATTCCGAATATCCCTGGGGCCACTATTCAGAAATACTTGTCCATGCTGCCAGCTTAGTTCCTGCCCACTTAGTTTTACTGCAACCCCAGAAGCTCTTGAACCCAGGAATGACTCCTTTGTCTGCAGAATATGTGGAGGTGGAGATATAGTCAGACCCGGGTGTAAGTTGTGATCTCCATCTACAAGCTGAGGTGCCTTCTGCAAATCATTTAACACCCAACTCAGTTCCCTCATCTATAACTACATTCTAGAGCCTAGGAGTCACTGGGAGATGGAAGTCACTGTGGAAGGCAAGTGTTCAGTGCAGTGCCTAGAACCATCATATTTGAGTCCTCATTTCTTGCTTTTTATTGAAGTGTCCCTTAAACAGCTGTTCTTTCTTTTACTCATTCCCGAAGTCCTACAAGAAATGATCCAGGACCTGATGAATCAATTAGTAACAGGGGCCAGAAAGATAGTTCAGTGGGCTGGAGTGTAGGCTTTGCATGCATGGAGGTGGGTTCAGTCTCCATCACTACAAAGTCTCTCAAACACTGCCAAGAGCAACCCCAAAACCATAAGCAGGAGTAGTTCTAAAACCGTCTAGGTGTGGTTCCTCTTCCTCCCTTAATCTAATAATCCAGAAAGATATGACTATATAGATTTCCTGAATTCCTTATTTGAGTGTTAGATGTATAAAACTCTACTCAGCCTTTACTCAGCCCAGCAGTAGTTTATACTCCAGGCCGGCTGCACTGGAGGCCACAGGGTTACACTTGCCACCCTTGGGGGGAGTGTGCAGTGCTGAAGATCAAACCCAGGGCCTTCTGCTTGCCAGGTTTGTGCTCCAGCTCTTCATGCTGTATCCACGGTCCCTTAAAATTATTTCTTTGTTTTGTTTACTTTTGGAACTGCACCCTCTGGTGTATTGGGGCTACTCCTGACTTTACTCAGGGATTGCTCTGAACAGGGTTCAGGAGACCCTGGATGCTTGGAATGGATCCTGGGCCTCCAACATGCCAAGCATGCACTTAACCTTTTGTACTCTTGCTTTCAACCCTGGTGATTAATTCTTTTTGTTATTGTTTTTGAATTTGGGCCAGGCCCAGTGATGCTCAGAGGTCACTCCTGGCTCTGAATTAAGGTATCATTTCTGGCAATCTTCAGGGGACCATATGGGATACCAAGAATTGAACCTGGGTCAGTCATGTGCAAGACAAATGCCCTACTCTGAACTATCACTCTCCCCCACACATATACACCCCGTGATTAATTCCTGACCTGTGTTTCTCTTTCACTGAACAGTGGGTATATCAGAATCAGTGGCTTTTACTTACTTGGTTGACAAGTTCTGCTGGGTGACCAACTGTTGGCCCCTGTCTTCCACTCTAGATAAAATTTTAGCTGGTACTGAGTGAAATAATAGCATGTTCCATTTACCTGTAGTAAGGAGTGGTCAGGGTAGCAACACATAAGTATAGAGGTGGGGTCAGAATTTTTCTGAAGAGGGAAAGTTCCACTGCCCCACCTCCCACTTTTCTATCCTCGCCCTGCTGGCTAGTCTGTAGACAGAGTTGGTGAAGGATCCTCAGGAATGGGAGAGGCACCCAAACTAGGGCTCCCTGACACCCTGAAGCTGCAACATCTGCTTTGAATTATTGATCCTAGAATATTCTGAGAGGCAATAAAATCTCTTTACTCTTTAAGCCTTCTAGTAGCCTAATATAATCGACACTAATCAGCATGCTTAACATGGGGGCTGACACTTAGTGCTCAATAAACCATGGTTGAATGATTAAATCAATTATAAAAAGAGAAATCCCTCATCCCAGCATTTAACGCACCATCTTCCTCTCAACTTTTCTCTACACACAGTTGATATTTTTAATAGAAGCATAATTAGAGCAGAAATAGAGTTTAACATCCAACCTTTTCCCGTTAACTGTAATTGCATTATAAACATTTTCCATGTTAGGGCATATTATTATCACTTTAAATGGAGATGTAATTTTCCAACAAGACATCAACCATAATTTACTTAATGACTCCCCATTCTTATATACACATTTTTCCATTTTTTTTAAAAGACAGAGACTGCTCTAAGAAAGCTGCTGAGATTCTAGAATTTTCACCCATTTATTATTTTGTGCTTCTAAAATTTATTTCTGATCACACTGGCAGTGCTCAGGATCTACACCTGTCTGAGGGCTAAGGGATCAGTTCTGGCAATATTGGGGAACTCTGAAGGGTTGGGGATGAAACCTGGGTCCTCCTGCAGGCAATGCCTGTACTGAGTCCATTAAGCATCTCTCCCATCCTCACAACTATTTGTGATGTCTCCTCTGAGAATGGATTGTTGCCTTTTCCAATACATTCGAACACTTGCCATCCTTCCCAGATTTTTGTTTTTGTTTTGTTGTTGTTTATTAGTTTGGAGGCCACAGCCAGTGGTGCCTAATACTCCTGGCTCTCTTAGTTATCATATGGGGTGCCAAGAATAGAAGTCAGGTTTGCCATGTGCAAGGCAAGAACCCCATCTTCTGTACTATCATTCTGAACCCCCTCCTTAGTCATTTTTTAAGTTGATTTTAGGTCACACCAAAAATGCTCAGGGGTTAGTCCTGGCTCTGCACTCAGAAATTACTCCTGCCAGGTTCAGGGAATCATATGGGATGCTGTTGATGAAAACTGGGTTGGCCACATGCAAAGTAAGAGCCTTACTCACTGTACTATCTTTCTGGACCCTCCCTAACCATCTTTTTAAAAAAAATTGATTGATTGATTGATTAGTTTTTGAACCACATCCAATGATGCTCAGGGGTTACTCCTGGCTATCTGCTTAAAAATAGCTCCTGGCAGGCACGAGGGATCATATGGGTCCTGGATCGGCTGCTTGCAAGGCAAACACCGCTGTGCTATCTCTCTGGCCCCTAGTCATTTTTAAGTTTTATAGTTTCCAATTAAATTCTGAGCAATGATCATAATGATAACAATAATTACTATTATTATTAGCTGCCTGTTATAGGCAGCTAGCTGATCAGGTCATAGACCAGTTGGGCACCCTCTTGTCTCTGTATCTGTGTCTGTCTGTACTTTCTCTCTGCTACATGCCAGTCCTGAGAAGCAATAGTGCACATCCTAGAATCCAAATGGATTCAAGTTTCCATAAGACTGCTTCCAGGAGCCATAAAGATAGTATAGGGTTTGTTTCACATTCAATCGACCCACATTCAATCCTCAGCATAGCATGATTCTCTGAACCCATATAGGAGTGACCCTTAAGCACAGAGACAGGAGAAAGCCCAGAGCACTGCTAAGTGTGGCCCCCAAAGAAACAAAAAGCAACAAACAAGCAACTACTAAAATAACAGTTTGGGGCCAGAGCAGTGGCACAAGCAGTAAGGCATTTGCCTTGCACGCGGTTCGATCCCCCAGCATCCCATATGGTCCTCCAAGCCAGGAGCGATTTCTGAGCACATAGCCAGGAGTAACTCCTGTCACCGTGTGTGGCCCAAAAAGCAAAAAAAAAAAAAAAAGTAATAATAAAATAAAATAACAGTTTGGTAATCCTGAAACACAGGTACCCCTGTAGTGTGGGTGGCAAGCCCCAGGCCCAGCGCTAGGTCTTTCCAGGAAGACTCATCGCAAGGTCTTTGCCAGCAACTGCCAGAGGGTGGTCTGCAAGGGGGAAAAGGAATAGGAGACAAGGTGCAAGGATGGTTCTGAGCTGCTGCCCCTTCCCCAAGGCAGCCATCCCCAGGGCCACCTGTGCTCTCAAGGTTGATGTTTAAAGGCAAGCTGGATCCACGAAAGAAGTGTTGGAGGAGCTCTCTGGGCGCCCCCTGAAATAACCCAGCTCCCAGCTTCTACTTTGGACGGGCAGGCAGATCCCGGAATAGCTTTTCCCTACTGTATGGTGACCTACTTAGCAGGTTCCTCTGTCACAATGGCTGGGCAGGAGCTTCACCTGTCTCTCCCTAGAGAAACCTGCTCTGAAAACTTTCTCTCCCTGCCTGTCGCTGCTCCTGAGTCTTCTACTGTTAATACATCTGCGAGGCAGATACACGCCGAGTGTGGGCACTTCACAGCCTCAAAGCATGCGCAAAGACATCTAGAGCCCTGCTCTCAACTGGCAGGGAGGGCACACTGGTCATATCCTGGGTTACAGTCAAGGGAATGGAGGCACAGAGAAGGCATGCAATGGGGAACAAGAACACACAGAATGGGGGGAGATTGCCAGGATCTGGTCTTCATTGTGGCCTAAATGTCCCCAACAGCACTGTTCCTCCTCAAGGTATCCTGGGGAGGTCACCTAACTCTCCTGGATGATCTGGGCTTTGTATCCTAAAGGGTGAAACCAAGGAGGAGCTCTTGGAGGAGGACTCCAAGGTTCCCCACACTTAGTTTGGTGCTGGGGCTTGAGTAATGGCATTCATTGATTCTGAGTATATAGGCCAGTTGCATTTCCAGTCTGAGAGTCCTTTACTGAAATTGTATCGTGGAAAGAAGCCTGGGGGTTGACCAAGGATTCCAGTAGTTAATCTGTGTAGTGCTGACTGTCACCCATCACCGGGCATCCTTGATAAAGCAGTTCTTATTGTTGTTGTTATCAGTGACATCATGCCTTTAACCAGAACAAGGAAAAGTCGAAGGTTGGTGGATGCCAGTAAAGTATATCATAGTCACACAATCATGCCACCTCCTGGGAAGATGGTGTGGATGGAAATGCAGTGACAGTTCAAGGCACTGGGCCTCGTTGGTTGTGTGGGGTGAGAGACCTGAGAAGGCCACATTTCCCCAGGGCTCAAGGCAGATCCCATCACCAGAAAGAGAAGTGGGGGTGTCCCTGGCTGTCATCTGAGAGGGACATACACCACACCAGTAAAGAATGCAGAGGGCCAGCCCCAGCCAGCATGCCTGGGATTCTGAAAATAGAGGATCTGCCAAAGGAAGTGGGGGAGGAGAGACAGCCAGGAGGTCACCTCAGGGACATGTGACAGTTGTCTGTCAAAATGGAGCTGAACAGTTGGTCAGTCTCCACAAAATCCAGTCCTGCCCCCATACTCGATGCTGCTGAAAGTCTCTGAGTCTCAGTTTGTCCATTGGGAAAAACCGGGCCTCCTCCTAGGCCAGCACTGTTGGAAATGTGGTACTGAGTAAACACTAAAGAATCTGAACTAGGGGCCGGAGAGATAGCATGGAGGTAAGGCATTTACCTTTCATGCAGAAGGTCATCGGTTCGAATCCCGGCGTCCCATATGGTCCCCCGTGCATGCCAGGAGCAATTTCTGAGCACGGAGCCAGGAAAAACCCCTGAGCATTGCCGGGTGTGACCCAAAAACCACAAAAAAAAAAAAATCTGAATTAGGCCTGTTGAGACAATAAAGTCCCAAGATCAGAGACACCATGTGAGGAAGGAAGGAGAAGAAGAGGGCTAACAAGAACAGGAAGGCCATAAAGTGGGGTCAAGACTGGCATCACTTCCGTTGTCTCTTGAGACTGACTGGGATAGAGAGGCTGTGAGAGGTTGCAGGAAGAGGTGGTGTTTCAAGAAGAAGCCCAGAATTTAGAATGCTGGAGGGAAGAGGATCCTGGAGGGAGAAGCAGTGACACACGGACTCAGCAGGTCTTCTAGCCCCACTCACACAGGACATTTCTTTCTGAACCCTGCTGTGACCACAGTGCCCCATCCCAACCCCCAAAACTCCCTCCTCCTGCACACTCTCACCATCATTCTCCCAGCTGGAACAAAACCCAGAACTTTTCCTTCTTCTGGTTAAATGCACGATGTCACCGATAACAGCAACAACAAGAACCACTATTGTCTGTCTACCCTAAAGACACACTGAAAAGATCTCGGGGTGGGGGTAGGGGGAGATAGGGCTTTGCAGGGTCAGGGGAGCACCCCAAGTTCCTATTTTCATGGTAGTGCAGAACCACTCAGTATTCAGGTTCAAAGGTGGATGAGTAAGGGCTGAGACGTGGCTCTAAAGACCAAACACATGCTTTGCATATGGGAGGCCTGGGTTCGATCCCACACATAGAGATTTTGATTAGCAGGAGGGAGAAGGCCTTCAGAAAAGTGGGGTCAGGGGAACCAGCCTGGGAGGGCTGGAGAGCCCTGGCTCAGGACACTGGGCAATGGTTCTAGAATGGACAAAACTGAATCCACCAGGTTACGGTCAGATTTTAGGCCACAGCAGGACCCTGTGATGACGACCCTCAGGGCTTTAAGGGTCCTCTTTTGAGATGACCCCCCAGTCAGGTAAGGGGTCTCGATCTGACCAAACCACAAATCCCCTTCCATCCATGTTCCTGGGAATCCTTGCAGCAGAGGAGTCCCCAGGAAGCCCAGAGAGGTGGAAGGGTTCAAATACTGAATTGGAAACTTGCAGGTTCCTTGAGGGATGGCCAGGACACCAGGGTGCTGGGAAGTGGCTAAGCAGAGCAAGAGAAGCATTCAGGTTGCAGAGGCCTTTGGGAGGAGTGAGGTGGTTCTGCTCCCTGCTCCCCTTCACCCCTGGGTCCTGGAGGAAGGATTGAGGTCGGGCTCCTTCCCACCTAAACACTATCCCTGTGGCCAAGGACACCAACAAAGGGCTATTCTTCACTCCAGCCAGAATCAATAGAAGCTTGTTTGCTGCTGCCTGGGACCCCGCCAGGCACGTTGGCTAAGGGACCTGGGGGCAGGGTGGGAACAAGCGTCCTGAGCATTGGCCCCAGAGCCCACACCTTGTCCCCAGCATCATTTTAAAAAGACAAGCAGGGGAGAGTCAGAGTGATAGTGTAAAGGTAGGCCTTATACCTGACCAACCTGGTTCGATCTTTGGCATCCCATATGGTCTCCTGAGCACTACCAGGAGTGATTCATGAACACAGAGCCAGGAGTAACCCCTGTGTGCTTCCTTACCCCTGACAAAAAAGAAAAGTATTTTGGACTAAAGCAATAGCACAGAATATAGGGCACACAGATAACCCAGCTTCAATCCCAGTATCCATATGGTCCTCCAAGCTCACCAGGAGTGATCCCTGATACAGAGCCAGGAGTAAGCCCTGAACACTGCTAGGTGTGGCCCTCCAAAAATAAAATAAAATAAAATAAAATAAAATAAAATAAAATAAAAGACTAGGAGGAGAATCTGAAGATTGAATCAAAGACAGCTGTGTACAAAGCAAGTGCCCTATCTGTTTTACTATCTCTCCAGCTCTACTTTTATATTTTATTTATTTTTATTCTTTTGTTTTGGGGCCACATCCAGCAGAATTCAGACCTTACTCCTGGCTCTGTGCTCAGGAATAACTCCTCACAGTTTCAGGAGACCATATGGGATGCTGGGATCAAACCCAGCTTGGCTGGGCTAGCAAATGCCCTACCTGCTGTGCTATTGCTCTGTCCCCTCCCCTTATAAATTTTATTTTATATTTTTTATTTTAACTTTATTTATTGATTGATTGGTTTTGGGGCCACACCCAGTGGCACTTAGGGATTACTCCTGACTCTATACTCAGAAATCTCCCCTGGCAGGGCCTGGAGAGATAGCACAGTGTTTGCCTCGCAAGTAGCCAATCCAGGACCAAAGGTGGTTGGTTCGAATCCTGGTGTCCCATATGGTCCCCTGTGCCTGCCAGGAGCTATTTCTGAGCAGACAGCCAGGAATAACATCTGAGCAACGCCAGGTGTGGCCCCCCCCCAGAAAAATCACCCCTGGCAGGCTGGGGGACCATATGAGTATGCTGGGAATCGAACCGCTGGGTCTGCGGCATGCAAGGCAAATGCCCTACTATTGTGCTATCTCTCTGGCCCCCACTTATAAATTTTAAAGAGAGGTGGGAAAGACCCTCCCCAGGAGATCATTCAGGCCTGTCTTCACCCATAGGGGCCATGGGGTAGGAGGTGCGTGTCCTTTGTGACTGTGCTAAGGAATCTAGTGGAATCTGAGCTGTGTCTAGATGGGCTCAGGTTAGATCTGAGTTGTGTTCCAGCTCTGTCATCTCTCCTGGTCTGGTTTCATATCTGAACAATGGAAATCCTGAGGCCCTTGCCCAAATGGCAGTTGTCAGTGGATCCATAGGACTGTGTGAGCATAGGCTCAGTATCTGTGCAGGGATATTAGGGAGGAGTCATTTCCTGCCAGCCTGAGAGACTTGCAGAATTCCCAACGTTGTCAGGTAGCAGACTGGGATCCCTCTGAGCAAGGAACTCTAGAAAAAGAATTCTCACCTTCATTCTCAGCAAATGGAACCCACTACCCCAGATCTCTGGCCCATCTTCTCTCCTTGCTTTCCCAACATACTTCCCAGCTCTGATCAAAGCTCCTTTCTCCTCCACTGGCTGGTTGCTTGATGATCATCTATTTTTTCATAGACTTCACAGTTTTCATAAAATTATGAAAAACAAACAAAAAAACCCAAAGTGGTGAATGAACATTTAGCTCAGGAGGGTCCAAGGCTGGATCCAACACAGACCTTCAGATTCCAAGGCCCATTCAGTCAGCTTCTCTCTGCTCTCACCTTACCCCTGTTTAAAAGGCATTCATCTCTCTATTCCTTCTGGGATGAGGTGAGCAACCACCCAAGCAAGGCAGCCTGTTCCTCAGTCTGAATATTAAAATCTGTCCTGAGGGTCAGAGAAATGAATGGGACTCTTGTTTTAAGTGTATCACCTGCCTTCCAACCCCATCACCACATGTTCCCCCAAGCACCTGTCTAGAGTGATCTTCTGAGCACTATCAAGTATAATTTCCAGAAAACTTTTTAAGGGGTCAAAGAAATAGTATAGTGGGGAGGCACTCGCATTGTATACTGCCAACCAGGTTTGATACCTAGAATCTGATATGGTCCCCAGAACACTCCAGGAGTGATCCCTATACACAGAGCCAGGAATAAGCCCTGAGCATCTGAGTGTGGCCCAAAACTAGGGGGAGAGAAGTAAAAAGAAAAAAAATAATTCAGCCCTAAACAATGTGATTCAGATATGACCCAAGGTAGACAGAGTATGGGAAAAAAGGAAAGGCCAGCAGGATATATTAAAGATGAATGAGGGGGGGCCGGGCGGTGGCGCAAGAGGTAAGGTGCCTGCCTTGCCTGCGCTAGCCTAGGACGGACCGCGGTTCGATCCCCCGGCGTCCCATATGGTCCCCCAAGCCAGGAGCAACTTCTGAGCGCATAGCCAGGAGTAACCCCTGAGCGTCACCGGGTGAGGCCCAAAAACCAAAAAAAAAAAAAAAAAGATGAATGAGGGAGGGACTAGAGCAATAGCACAGCTGGTAAGGCATTTGCTTTGCACATGGCCAATTCCCAGTATTTTTATGGTTCCCTGAAACCAGCACAATTCCCAAAGCCCCCTGCTCTAGTGAGTAAGGGAGGGGGCTTCCCTTCCTGTCACCCCCACCCTCTGCCAGAGGCCATTAACAACCCTCCAACCTTCCCCTTAGGCCATTTTCTTCTGCCTATAAATTCCAGAGACTCAGGTTCCAACAGACTATGGAGAGGGGTGATTTTGTGTTAAACAAGCAGTGGGGCGTAGAGTGGTCAAGGGGGACTCTATAAGGCCTTTCAAAGAGAGGGGTCTGACAGGAAAGCCTGAGTAAGAGAGTTTGGGGAAGATGAGGCAAGGAGTATAGAGATGGGGTGGTGTAGACAGAAGAGGGTTCTGGAGCAGGAGGAGTACCAAGAGGTGTCTCCCCTGTATTTGAAGTTTTGCTCAAGACTGTATCCAGAAAATCCTCAGTAAAATTGGCTTTATACTCTAAGACTCTTTGGGGGTCTTGTGCTAGGCCCTCCTTAAGAAGGTTGTTGCATTTGTAATCAAGATGTTTAAATAAAGAAAAAAAAAATATTAAAAAAAAAAAAAGAAGGTTGTTGCAAGTAAATCCTGGGGCTCTCCAGAACATTAATTTAAAAAATCTCAGCAGTGAGCATAAACAGAAAGCCCTTTTGTTTCCAAACATGATGAATAGTGAAAGTTCCATTGTATTGCATCGAATGTGATACCACCTGAAAAGACTGGACCTTTGGGGGACAGGTAATTTTTTCTCCTAACCTTCCTGTTTTTCCTGGCTCTGGCCTCATCAGTGAAGGTGCTTTTCTCTAACTCAGAAGATGGTGCCAGCCTCTGGCCCTTCTAACTGCTCAGGCAGGGGCTCATCACACACAAAGGGACTCTGTGGATTTCCAGTGAATAAAACACAGAGGGGACCTGGGGATGAGACACCTTGATGAGTAGGAGTGCAAGTCCCCATTGTCCCCACAGTCCCCTAAGGTCATTGACACACTTCTGTAACTGAAATCCACCCACAGGTTATGAAAACCATGTTGTATTCCAGCTGGATTTGAGCTGACTCAATCAGCTCCATTTGGTCATTATTCTGGGCCATGGAAGCCCACCAGGAAGTGGGTCTGCCTTTCTTTCACTCCCAGAATGAACAAAGATCCCTCATGTCAGAGGTGGTTGTTCCATTCCAATGTCACCCCTATGTGGCACTTGTGCTACAATTTCACAGTGGCATGACTCTTGGGTCCCAGTTGTGAGAGAGAAAGAAAAAGAGAGGAAGGAAGGAAGGAAGGAAGGAAGGAAGGAAGGAAGGAAGGAAGGAAGGAAGGAAGGAAGGAAGGAAGGAAGGAAGGAAGGAAGGAAGGAAGGAAGGAAGGAAGGAGGAGGGAGGGAGGGAGGGAGGGAGGGAGGGAGGGAGGGAGGGAGGAAGGAAAGAAGGAAGGAAGGAGGGATGGAGGGAGGGAGGGAGGGAGGGAGGGAAGGAAGGAAGGAAGGAAGGAAGGAAGGAAGGAAGGAAGAAAGAAAGAAAGAAAGAAAGAAAGAAGAAAGAAGAAAGAAAGAAAGAAAGAAAAAAAAGAAAGAAAGAAAGAAAGAAAGAAAGAAAGAAAAAGAAAGAAAGAAAGAAAGAAGAAAGAAAAAGAAAGAAGAAAGAAAAGAAAGAAGAAAGAAAGAAGAAAGAAGAAAGAAAGAAAGAGAAAGGAAGGAAGGAAGGAAGCCAGGAAGGAAGGAAAGAAGAAAGGAAGGAAAGAAAGAGAAAGAAAGAAAGAAAGGAAGGAAGGAAGGAAGGAAGGAAGGAAGGAAGGAAGGAAAGAAGAAAGGAAGGAAAGAAGAAAGGAAGGGGAAGGAGAAGAAGAAAAAAGAAGAAAGAAAAAGAAAGGGAAAAAAGAGAAAAAATAAAATGAAAGAAAGGGAAAGAAAAAGAGAAAGAGGGACCGGAGAGATAGCCTGGAGGTAAGGTGTTTGCCTTGCAAGCAGAAGGTCGGTGGTTCGAATCCCAGCATCTCATATGGTCCCCTGAACCTGCCAGGAGCGAATTCTGAGCATAGAGCCAGGAGTAACCCCTGAGCTCTGCTGGGTGTGACCCAAAAAACAAACAAACAAAACAAAAAGAGAGAGAGAAAAAGAGAGACCCAGATAAAAAGAAATCTGTCACCTTTTTTGTTTGTTTGATTTTTGTTTGGGGAGGCACACCCAGTGGTGCTCAGGGGTTACTCTGGCTTTGCACTCAGAAATCATTCTTGGCAGGCTTGGGTTACAATATAGGATATTGGGGGTTGAACCCTGGTTGGATTCTTGCACAGCAAATACCCTACCCTAGCCACTGTTTTATTGCTCCAGCCCCCCCTCTTTTGGTATGGAGGTATGGAGATCACCTCCACTTTCTTTTTTTCAGGAAAGAAGAATCTTTGTTTTTCCCTTTTTTGCACATGATTCATGACATTTAAGGAGTTTTATTTCAGTTAAGAGAAGGGACAGGGAGCCAAGAAGAGACTCAAAGAGCTGGAGGGCAGGTTTTGCATGTGAGTGCAGGGTCCCATCTCCACACCATCAGGTCGCCTGGGCACAGCTGGGTGTCTAACATGCCAGCAGAGAGCCAGAAGAAGTCTCTGAGCACTGTTAGGTGTGCCCCCAAAATCCTTCTGAAAAGTTGAGGGGAGCAATAATTCTCAAAGGGGCAGTCCTTGGACAGCATTGGGGGGGGGATATTATCAGCTATCACAAAACAGCCACCCTCAGCTACATGTATCTTAGGACATGCAGAATTTGTTTCTGGGTAACTGATTTAATCTGTTTTTCTTTTCTTTTCTTTTCTTTTTTTTTTTTTTTTTTTTTTTTTTTTTTTTTTTTTTTTTGTTTTTTTTTTTTGGTTTTTGGGCCCCACCCGGTGACGCTCAGGGGCTACTCCTGGCTATGAGCTCAGAAGTCGCTCCTGGCTTGAGGGACCATATGGACACCGGGGAATCGAACCGCGGTCCATCCAAGGCTAGGGCAGGCAAGGCAGGCACCTTACCTCTAGCGCCACCGCCCGGCCCCGAATCTGTTTTTCTTTATCTGTCTTTCTCTTGCTATAAAGTTATAAAAATAAGTACTAAGTCCTGCTGATGTCAGAAAACGTTTCGTAAGAGGCCAAAGGTATGAGTCTGGTCTGTAGCAAGAACTTCCAACCTGTGGGCTGTGGCATTCTGGAAGGCTGCAGAGTTATTGCAAGGGATTAGTGGCACCACGTGCACCACCACCAGAATGTTTATCAGAGAGGTGTTGCCAGGCTGCCTGGGTCTAAATGTCATGCCACCCACATTCTCTCTGGAGAGCTTCAAACGAGTTGCTTGAATTCTCTGAATTTATCATCTGTCAAGCTGAAATGAGACCTAAGGTGCCTATCTCATTTTATCATCTGTCAAGCTGGAATAAGACCGAAGGTGCCTAATTCATAACATCAAGCCAAGGATTAAATAATAAATTCCCATAAAACATTGAGTTCTGTGCCTGATGTAATCCCCGGTTAATGCATGTTTATCATTATTATTTATAGCATTACCACTTATCAAATAACTGTTCTTTTCTGGGCATGATGCTAAAATGCCTCCTTGATCTCAAATCCTCACCTATCTATTTAAAGTGGGATTCAGTAACTTGCCCAACAGATAATAGATATCAATCTTCAAACCTATCTCTTCTTGACAGTAAAGATGCTTTCTATGAGCTGAATCAATCTGTCCCTGAACCAAACCCTAGATGTGTGTTTATATATATAAATTATATATAAATGTATATATCTATATATAAATTGCATACCATTCAAGGTATTTAACAGCCTGCTCAGCACAAAGCAAACCATCAAAAAGGAATTCTTGGGCCGGAGAGATAGCATGGAGGTAAAGCGTTTGCCTTTCATGCAGGAGGTCATCGGTTCGAATCCCGGCGTCCCATATGGTCCCCCGTGCCTGCCAGGAGCAATTTCTGAGCCTGGAGCCAGGAATAACCCCTGAGCACTGCCGGGTGTGACCCAAAACAAAAAAAAAAAAAAAAAAAAAAAAAAAGGAATTCTTATAGCACTAAGATGCAGGGTGGAGGAAGTGGGATGTAAGCATAAAGAGGTTCTAGCCCTGTGCCCATAATATTAACACTTGAATATCTGGATAATACTGAGTAAACAACAATGGCTCTCAAATCTATTTCCAGAGTTTATACTCACATCTGAAACTGGTCATAGTCCTTTTCTTTGTTGTTATTAATATGGTAATGATTTTTTTTTGTCACACCTGGAAGTGTTCAGGGTTTACTCCTGGCTCTGTGCTCAGGGATCACACCTGGCAGAACTCAGGTGACCATATGAGATGCCGAGGATTGAACTCAGGTCAGCTGTGTGCAAGGCAAGTGTCATACCTGGTATATTATCACTCCAGTCCCTGATTATTTTTTCCATAAAAATATCTCCAAGAGGGACTCTGAATTGGGCTGCAAGAGACATTTTCTCTTACAGCAAAATTATAACAAAACATAGGAGGAGAATTAGGTTAGGTTATACATGACTGTGCTTGGAGCTTACTCTTGTTTCTGTGCTCAAGGATCACTTCTGGCAGGGTTCAGAGGACTATATGGGGTTCCTGGTATTAAAGCTAGGTCAACCAATGCAAGCAAAGTGCCATACTCACTATCATGCTATCTCTCTGGATCCTATAACAAAATTTTGATGTATGTCCATAACTGAAATGTTTGAATTTGAGTGGTGGGTGTTTTCATGCAGAAGCAGGGAAAGAGTCTTCCAAAGATGTGAGGAGGAGTGGGACCAAAGTAGAGTAGAGGCAGAAACCATCCCTAGAGGAACAGGCAACCCGGCCCTGATTAATTGGGCTAGAGTGTATCTAGCATAGCTAGTGTATTTCTCATTATGGAGCCATCATTTTGCAGAGGTAGTTTAAAGACACTGTTTATGGGGACATTGGTGTAGGGTAATGGACATTGGTGAAGGAATTGGTATTGGAACACTGTACACCTGAAACTCATTCACAAATATCTTTGTAACTTTGTATTTTACAGTGACATATATATGTATATATATATGTATATATATATTGGTTTTTGGGTCACACCCAGAAGCACTCAGGGGTTACTCCTGGCTCTATGTTCAGAAATTGCCTCTGGCAGGCACAGGGGACCATATGGGATGCCGGGATTCGAACCACCATCCTTCAGCATGAAAGGCAAACGCCTTACCTCCATTCTATCTCTCCAGTCCCTATACATATATATTTAAAACATAGTTTAAAGATTCAGTTTGCAAGCTAAATTTGCAAAACACCCAACTGACTTATTCACGACTCATAGGTCACCCAACTCATTTGTTTGTCTTTCTTTTTTGCCTTCCTGGCAGACAGCAGAGCATAAGCCCCATGACAAGGAAGAGATGAAGAGAAAACAATTCATCTTTCAGGTAACCTGAGAACTTAAGGTTCAGGAGGAGTAATCCTGAAACTCACCTCCTACTTTTCAAGAAACAGACAAGATACACTTTTCTGGCTACTTCTTCTAGCTATATAAATGTGCCCTAAAACAAACAAGCAGGGAGGCTGAGTTGAGCATGGCTCCTACCTTCTTGTACTCTGGACTGGGCTGTATTAAAAACCTTTCCCTTCTTACAAAAGTATGGCTTCCTGGTACACTGGGCATGGGGCCAGATTCTGCTTCAGAACTATACCAAGGCAGGCAGAGGATGTCAGTCCTCAGTCACTGTGGCCCACGTGTGAACCAAAGCTCAGAGTCAAATGGATTGAAACACATTTTCAATCTATTCTAGACTCTTCTTCTTCTTCTTCTTCTTCTTTTTTTTTGAAGGACTCTTACTTCTTAAACTGGATTGTGGGTGTGTGTGAAAGTCTTAAAGTTTTGTTTTAAAATAAATGTGTGATTTATTATCAGCAATTATATGATGTGTGTATCTATTTTTATATGTTATATCAGGGTCACATGAAAAGAGTTTGATGATTGCTACTGGCACAGGTCACTAATGGAAACTAAAGGGTAGATGGAATATTAAGGAGAAAAGCAGCATTTGAGCAGCATTTGCCTCATCCCAGAGTATCTTTTTCAGAATACTTGTTATGGAAGACAGTAAGGTGTGTGGCTCAGTGGTTGGGCAACTGCCTTGCATATTGAGGTCCATGAGCACAATCCCTGGCACCATCCCACAGTGAATTTTCCTTAGTTTCTAGATTCTTGTGGACTATGTATAAGATTAGCACACTAATCCATAACCAGATGTCTTTAGTAATAGCTCTTTTGTTTAGTGACTTTTATTTTTTACAGCTTATGTATGCATATTTCTGTGGGCTGCTGAAGCTACAGAGGTGTCTCTGTGTCAGGGACAGAAACCCCAATTGCTGCTGCACTTCTCTTCATTGACTCTTTTGTCACTGACTCAGTTCTTACCTTTTGGTCTGCCATCTTTGTTCTGTGCTGTCGGCATTGTCTGCATCTCTTATCTCTTGGTGTTTTGATCCTCTGAAGTGATCTATGTTTATATATTTGTATTTGATTTGATTTTGTTTGGGCTTTTTTTTGTTGTTGTTGAAATTTTTCTTGTTGTTTTTTTTTTTTTCTTTTTGGTTTTGGGGCCACACTGGGTGCTACTCAGAGCTTATTCCTGACTCTGCACTCAGGGAACACTCCTGAGTGGACTCGGGAACTCTGGGCGTGTCTGGGATCAAATCCAGGTCAGCTGCATGCAAGGCAAGAAGCCTATTAGCTGTACTATTGCTCTGGTTTTGTTTATATGTTGTATGATTTCATCCTTTTAGTTATTTTTGCTATCTGATTGATTACACCGTATGTAAATGAGGTTTTATTTTAAAAAGACTGATCAAGTGATGCATGTCCTGTACAAAATGAAGTTTTGTAAAGCAACAATAAGATTGAGTATATGCTATGCAACTAAGTTTTTTTAAAAAAAAATATGAACAATAAGATCACGTATTCCCTATGCTACTGAGATTTTACAAAATGAGCAATCAGATCATATTGAATATACTCTCCACCCCCACATCCTCCAAAACTCTGCCAGTGTCACTGTAGCACCACAAGTGTGAAAGCACCACAACCAAGTGTGTGGCCCCAAAACAACACTACAATAAAAGGAAGTGAAGGGAGGGAATATTCGTTGCCATTAATATTTTAATAGATGTTTGCAAATTCTTTGGCATTCCTTTCATTAAGATGTTGAGCCAAATTCTCTTTCCCTGTAGTGAACTTGGCTACTCACTTCTGCAGAATTAACAGAGGGGAAGAGAAATTTTACGACAGAGAGACAAGGCAGTCGTGACCCTAAGCATATCATCAAGGTTAACTAACATCATCCCCCTAAATAGGATGTGAGATACTCAACCCCTAGGATATTCTTTTCCCTCTGTCTGATCAAGAGAAACACAAAGTCTGAGGAATATCCTACTCAACCTAACAAAATTGATTAGCAGCCACAGACCTGGAAAACCAAGGAAAGATGGAGCAACTGTGGCAGATGGAGAAAAATAAAGAGATGTGGTAACTAGAGCAATCAGGGTCTGGACTGAGAAAGGATATCAGTGGGAAAGCAGAGAAAATGTAAGTAAAGCTCACATGTCATGCCAATGTCTATGTCTTAGTTTTGACTTAATTTGAAGGTGACTAAATATTATGTGACATTAAGGGAAGCTTACAAAAGGGCTTTGGCAACACTCTGCATCCCTGTAAATGTTAATTTCCAAAGACTAAAATAAATATCTCTAATTTCTTCATTCACCAAACAAGTGTTCCAACTCACTCACAATTGTGAACTGTGGTTTATCTTACACTCTGAGAGTTGAATGGAAAAATAAAGACACAACAGGCACAGAAAGTCATAGCCAGGTGGCCATTGCTAACCTCCATTCAAAGGGTGTCCATGGTAGGGCAGAGAAACTGATCAATAAACATCTATTACTATTATTAATAGTCTCATCATCAATCAACTACCTGTTAGTGTAAAGGCACTGTGCCCCAAACCTGTCCCTCCTCCCAACTCTCCTCTGTTATAAAGCAAGATTTGGGACTAATCAGTGCCAGACTGTACCATAATATGTGTTCAATCCTGGTGTACAGAAGGATTTGTTGCCAAACTCCTTTGGCTTCCAAACACATACACATACACACACACACACACACACACACACACACACACACACACACACACACGAACAGGATGGACCCCAGAAAGGCAGTGCTGCCCAGTAGAGAAGCTCATGCTGTGAGGTCACAGAAACCTTCATTTCTTCCTCCTTAGTTGTTGAAGGGATAAATACAATGTGGGTCACATGGCGCAGGCATGCAGCTAGGACTCAATTCACTCACCTCAGTAGACCAGGATAATATTTGGAGTCTTTAATTGAGGTTTTTTTTTTCCTTTCCTAAAATACTTCTTGCTATTTAATGGCCCTTTGCCCATTATCTGAAGGGGTAGCAGCACACAGCCGAAGAAAAAGACGGCATTGTTCAGCACTGGATGTCACACTGGACTCACAGAAACCAAAGTTAAATTATTTTTGAAGAGCCAGACATTTCATTGCAAGAGTCAGCAGATTAAGGAGATGAAGGGAAAAAGAAACTTTACAGAACACTTAAAATTTGTTCTGTTTTAAAGATTAAGAAATAAACCTTGGGGCCGGAGAGATAGCATGGAGGTAAGGCGTTTGCCTTTCATGCAGGAGGTCATCGGTTCGAATCCCGGCGTCCCATATGGTCCCCCGTGCCTGCCAGGAACAATTTCTGAGCCTGGAGCCAGGAATAATCCCTGAGCACTGCCGGGTGTGACCCAAAAACCACAAAAAAAAAAAAAAAAAAAAAAAAAGAAATAAACCTTGACAGACCCAAGAGTAGAAAGGTTTTACTGATGTCCTAGAACAGACAGGGTTTTTTTTTCCTGACAGATCAGCAACATTTCCTGGTTGGTTAGATAAACTGAGAGGAGAAGAAAAGAGCAAGAGTGAGGGGTCCAAGGGCCGGATGTGACTGACTCTGGGAGAGAACATGCTTTGCACATTTGAGGCCCTAGTTCTATCCCTGGCACTACTCACACGAATACAGATGGAGTTTGGGAACTGGCCACTCCAGTACTCCGTGACACTTGACAAGGCACACTAGACAAGGCCTGTACAGAGTCCTCTTCCTTCTACTTAGTGCTACCCCATTTTCTCCGGTCCACCTTATGCTCTTTTAGACCCCTTTTCGATGGTTGGCTCTGTCCAGAGGGGGCGCTAGAGAGTTAGCACAAGAGAAAGGAGGTACATGCCTGATGCTTTCTGCTTTCTACTCTCCTGGTCAGCATCTCCTCCTCTTTCCGTGACTGGTTCCAGTCTCCAGACTTTATGACATTCACAGACATTCCTAGTGTGGCGCCTCAGACAGCAGCATCAGCCAGATGAGTGACAGGGATCTGGACCTCTCAGTCTCAAGAATCTGATAACCCCAACTTCTTCTCTTGACCTTCCCTCCCTCAGGGTGGTATCTGTTTCCTACAAGTATTATCTCTGATACCTCACTGTTTGCTTTTCCACTTGCCAAATACTATTGGGTCCATTCTTATTTTAAACCTGTGCAATTTCCCTTTTCCTGATGGTATTGACTCATGCAGGGCCTGAATCCCTCAAGGCCTTGTGGGTTAAGATAAGCATCAGAGTTTTCAGGGAACTGAGAGAAGGCTGGTGCTTATGCACCAGGGTCTTAGGGTCGGAGTAGGAGGAGGGCTGAGCTGAGGCAGAATGCAAGCTCAGGCCATAGCCAGGCTGAATGCATAGCATCAGCTGCAAGACAATTTGACTATATTTGCTTTATTCTTCTGTGTGTTTCCCCAAAATGTATGTATATACAGTTAAAATAGACAGGGAACTGCTGGGGCTGAATAGGGGTCAGAAGGACACTTGCTAGACAGGGTCCACTTTGAAAGGAGGAATGATCCTTGTGGGGTTCTGACTCAGGGAAATGATACATTTCTTTCCATCAATTCTTCCGAGTGTTTTTCTTTATGACACTAACAAAGTCACTGGAGTCTGAGAAAACACTCAAAGGACTGAAGCACACACTTTGCAAGCCAGAGTCCCAGATTCAATTCCCCAAGACCACATAGTCCCCTAAGTATTGCCAGAAACAACCCCAAACAGAGTCAAGAATAGACCCTGAGCATCATAAAAAGTGACCTCAAGGCAAATAATATAAAATTAAAATAAATGAACTGAGCTGTTGGAGTCTATCTCTCAAGTTATAGAAAAGAAAAGGGCTGGGTGCTCCCAAAAGCCGAAACAGAGGATGTGATTGGCTGGCAAGGATAAAAACAGAAAGTGCTTTGGAATCCTTGGGATGATCAAGAATGTAAGCAAACCTGTTTTACCTCCTCTGCCCTCAACTCCAGGCCTTCCCAGCTCTCATTCCAGCCAGGGTCCCTCCTCCTTGCACTGGCAGCATCTGACAGGGCAGGTCCGGCCTCTCTTCTAGGAAGCCACTCCTTGTGCCTCCCGGTAAGGAGGGAGGAGATCACCTTGTCCCCACACAAGGGGTTAGATAGGAGAGGAAGAGCAGCTACAGCACTGACTGACTTCTGGAGGAAACAAAGCAGCCTGCAGCTTCTACAGCTTTCCTGGGGACCTGCCCAGAACTTTCTTCTCCTCTCTTCTAGTCACAGACCCATGTCAACCTCAGGAGTGCAGTGAGGGGAAGAAGAAAGAGCTTGGGCCCGGGGGGGGGGGGGGGTGACAAACCCACCCAAGCTTTCAGAGACTCCACAAAGAAATGGGGGAGACCTTAGGTCACTAAGAGCCTGAATCAGGTAATAGTCAAGAGTTGTGAGAAAGGGGGTGTGCTAGATGGGCCACAGGGCCAGCTCTTTCACCTGCTCTCTGGATGGTGAGGTCACACCCTTACCAGTGATGCTCCAGACTAGTGACATTACATTCCTATGGTCTCATGGAACTCAGATCACAGGACTCTTTTGAAAAAAAAAAAATAAGACCTGAGTGTGTAACTACCCACCCAAGTCAATGTCCACTCAATGCCTCCACTCTGGTCTGCTGTGGGCTTGCCCTTCACTGTGTGCATTGTGGAATGGGGAAAGGATCTGGAACTCAGACCAGCATGGCTCTTACCTTTGAGGCCCACACTTTTCAGAGTGCAGCCCTGGGACTTTACCAAGTCTTTTACTCAAATGTCACTTCTTCCTCTGGATTGGCACACACTAGGGACTCCCAAGAGGCCTGGTGGGAGCTGTCCACATCACTGGCCACTTCCCAAACAAATCTGTAATTATATACTGCCTCGTGTCCTTCTTCCCTACCCCAACTGACCTGCATTACTCCAGGCGCTGAGTCCAATTCTTCTATTTATCTGCTCAAATGCAGAACTGTCATAGGAGCCCAATACATGTTTACTAAAGGAACGTATGAACATGGGAGTGAAACCTTGTTTATCAAAGGAAGCATCTGAGATCCAGTTCGGGAGGGAAAAAACTGACCCAAGGTCACTTAGATGAATCAACCGCAGTCAAGGTGTTCCTTTCTATTATTCATGCCAAACCCTGTCTTGGACCCAGGATTTTGGTAAGAAATAGGAGTGCACTTATGAATTCTCATTGGAAGTCAAAGATTCCATGGGTTCTCTCAAGAAGTCCCCCCCCCCCCAAGGAGACTGAGTGATTAGATCTCAGGACATTCACCCTAAAGATAGAATTAATTACCCTTAAGACTAGATCTGCTGGGGCCAGAGCCATAGCACAGCAGTAAGACATTTGCCTTGCATGCGACCAACACAGGACAGACCCCAGTTCAAATCCCAGCATTCCATATAGTCCCTCTAGCCTGCCAGGAGCGATTTCTGAGCACAGAGCCAGAACTAACCCTGAGCACTGCTGGGATGAACCTCCCCCCCCCCCCAAAAAAAGACATGACTAGGCCTGCTGACCTTGGGGAATAAGTGAACCACTCAGTAAAGTGTTTTTCTTTCCACCTAGTAAAAGGCACCATGCCCATAGATGGTACCCCATGATGGACACTGACCATGATTCTTTGGCTTTCAATGCAAGTTCTGTGAAGTAGTGTTGAGACTGTGAGAAAATGCAACCTAGCATTCCCACAGCAATCCCACTGTTGCCCATTAACTTATGAGGGCAACTGTTGGAAATCTGGGAATCTGAGGGAAACTGGCAGAGATTTATGGACATAAGGGGGGAGTGAAGGAAAGTGAATAAAAAGTCCAAGTATGAGAAAGGCCCAAACCACCAGAATGTAGAAACTGAAGCAATAGTGTTTAGTTTCGTGCAAAACCCTTTGCTCTTCAAAGCCACATGAGCCTTGACTACAATTTTGCTTGTGTAAACTCACTTGTTTGCTTGCTTGCATCCACATGTGAAGACATAAATACAGGGTACATCCTTTCTTCAGGGCTCAGCGTTGTCAGGGCTACCTGAACTCTTGGTCTTCACAAATAAACTTTCACTCCACCTACCTTGGCTGCAATTTCGATCCTTTACTTTGTCTAACAAGCTCTCCATGCCTTTAGTCTCCATCCCTACACTCATTAATCCACATTGTGTTTTCTGACTTCATCCTTTTCTTTCTCTATTTTTACTTAAATAAATTTCCTTGCCTATTTTACTTAAATAAATATTAGCCTCGGCAGAGGCAATGTTAGAGTTGATGAAAGTACAGCTCTGAGCTGCAATCTGTTTGTCCAAATGCTGCCTAAATCTCAGGGACCAGTCTTGGGAAACTATCTTCCTTCAGCATTCCTTTCTGCATCTCAGCTTCTGCCTCTGAGAGGTGGAGGACATTTGCAGTCAATGATCTTCCAATCGTGTCATTCTAGAAGTTTATGATTCAAAGAGTTACACCCAGTAAAGGAAAACACAGAAGCAGATGGCATCAGAGGCAGAGGGAGCAGGTCAAAAACAATACATTTATCTGTCATGTTTTCGAGGCTGAGCCATGACTCAGGAGGCAGGGCAGGAAGCCCCTGGGGATTGGGTTGTAAACCACCAAACAAACAAAGCAAGTCATCAAGTCCCCCAAAACAGATGTGACACACATTTCATTAGCCTCTCCCAAAAGCCTTTGGTTTCTGATGGTGCTGAGATTCAAACAGAGGAACTTTACACAGGAAGAAGCTTGGCACTCAGAATTGACTGGGCAGAAAATGACTCACATTTCTTTTCAGAGTCCCCATGAAAGAATAAAAGGAAAGAGTCCTATTTAGGTGTCTGCTTAGTCCCCCCCCCCAGCCCCCCAATTAAGGGTGGTGCTTCTGGGATCAAATTAGTTCTCTGCAGCCCAGCTGTACCATGTCCAGTGGATGAAACCGATGGTGGGCATCTACCTTCAAAGGGACTCACGCGATGACCCCATAAGGCCCATAATATTCCTAACAGTTGGAATTAGTCAGGCAGTGAGGTACAGGGATTCTCCCTAGGAGAAAGGAAGAAAACCAGGGTTCAGATACAAAGCTGGAGCCAACCAGAGATCCCTCTCCAATCATTTATTTCCTTTATGGGATAATGTCTCTGTGTGACCTGTCTGCCCTTAAGACCTACTAGACCTGCAGCTTCTGTTTTGAAAACCTCTGTTTTAAGCTGCAGTGGTTCAGTTTCATGCCACAAAACCAATCACTGATGCATTGTAGCTCTTCCTACTGTAGGAGTTGGTAAACCTGGGTAACCATAATGACACCCCTCTTCATAGGATCGGTGCCTTATAACTAAAAGTTCCATAGGCAGGGTTTACAACCTCCACACCTGGTTAGGGTCAAGAGCATACGGGGAATGGCTCAGCTTTGGAGTCAAGCAAATGCTAAGTAGCAATGCTGCTCATCTGTCCTCTGCAATCTACATGACTTTGTGCAACTTATTTAGCCTCTCTGAGCCTCACTTCTGGCCAGTAGAGTCCTATGAACCTGGGAGTTAACTCTCTTGGCTGTTAACTTTTGGCAGAGGATCTAAAGAAAGAAATGTCATTCCTAAAAAGTTTCTGTTTTCAACAATAAAGTGAAAATACTAGTCTGTTCTAAGCAGTTGTTTTAAGTGTTGAAGGAAGTATGCAAATGCTTAGTGAACAAAGCCTGATTGAATTGTGCCTGCAGCCTGATAATCCCTACATTTCAGTGAGTTCTTACATTTCCATAGCATTGAAAACAAATTTGAGTATATTGTCTGTCACACAAGAAAGTACTCAACCTAGGGGTAGTCATGATAATAGTTTGTCATGAAAAATTCCTAGCATGAGGCTTTACACATAACTATTAATTCTTTTTAAATGACATATCACAAAGCACACTGGTCTCTGCCAACATGTTGACTTGACTTTGTTTAGAAAGATCATTTGTGGGGCCGGAGAGATAGCATGGAGTTAAGGCATTTGCCTTGTGTCCAGAAGGACAGTGGTTCGAATCTCTACATCCCATATGGTCCCCTGTGCGTGCCAGGGGCGATTTCTGAGTGTAGAGCCAAGAGTGGCCTCTGAGTGCTGCTGGGTGTGACCCAAACCCCTCCAAAAAAGATCATTTGTAAAAACAGATCAGGCCATTTTAGCAGATAGCAAGTTCCCAGTGAGTGAACAGTCACCATCACAAAACTAATGTGATCTCTGGTCAAATTAAGAAAGTATCCAGAGCTATCAATAGCACCGTGGTAGGTCATTTGCCTTCCATGTGGCTGACTCAAGACAGACCTGGGCTCGATCCACGGTGTCCCATATGGTTCCCCAAGCCAGGAGCAATCACCAGGTGTGGCCCAAAAACAAAAACAAAAGAAAGTTTCAGAAACCAGGGATATAGCATAGCACTAGGGAGTTTGCCTTGCATTGGCTGACTAAATTTAATCCATGGCTTCCCATATGGTCGGCCAAGTTCAATTTTATTCCTGAACTTAGTGCAGAGCCAGACACTCCTGAGTCTGGAAGTGGAAAGGAAGTGGATAGGAAGGAAGGAAGGAAGGAAGGAAGGAAGGAAGGAAGGAAGGAAGGAAGGAAGGAAGGAAGGAAGGAAGGAAGGAAGAAAGGAAGGAAGGAAGGAAGAAGAAGAGAAGTCAAATTTCCAGAAGATGGAGTGTCAGTCCTCACTCTAAACTCTGATCAGACAACAACTAGAGAGGATTGGTGCATGGAGTTGGAAAAGGAGGCAGGAACCTCTCATTTTCCAAGGGGAGATAGAAATTCTAGCTTCACAGGTGTGTTTATTTGAAGATAGTTGTATATAATCAATTCATAAACCAAAAATACTGTTTTCTCTTATCAATTACATCTTTGGTTGGAATGTAGTAAGCCACAGTCATCAAAAGTACATAGCACTGGCATGAAGACAGACAAGTATATTGATGAGACAGGGAGGAGGGTCCAAAATATGTATACAAGTGCACCCAATGGCAATGTTATTGTAGGGAATTAGCTTTAGGGTGCCTGAACACCCTGAAATCAAGATGCTTTGGACCTGTAATTAATTTCATTGCTGAAACTGAGTGAGGAGCTTTAAATATCCCCAAGATGGTTTGAAGCTATGTATACATGTATGTGAGTATGTGTGTGTGAGTGTGTGAGTAAATGTGTGTGAATGAGTGAGTAAATGAGTGTATGTATAGTAAAGAAATTTTATTTTATTTTATTTTGGTTTGGGGGTCACACCCGGCAGTGCTCAAGGGTTACTCCTGCTTCTGCACTCAGAAATCACTTCTGGAAGGCACAGGGGACTATATGGGATGCCAGGATTTGAACTACTGTCCGTCTCCCTACAGCTGTGCTATCTCTCCAACCCCAGTAACATAATTTATTTAGAGAAGTGTGAAGAGGGTTTGAAAGATACTAATAAACAGAAATGATAAGGCCTTGCCCCCCCCCCAATTCCTGGCCTGCACCCATTCTCCCTTGCACACCAGAGCTCAGGGGTCTGCAAGATGCCTTATTATCCTCCTGATAGCCCTGAAATGAAGAGTAGGTGGGCGCCAGGGAACAGAGACAAGGAACAAGCTCAGAAAAATCTAAGTTCACAAGTCACGGTGCTTCTTCCAAGTCCACTGGACTGTGGGCCTGGCCAGACTGTAGAGAGGCAGCATGAGCAGTATCTTTGGCAAGCAGTACGGTGGGCAGAGAAGCTGTGGGAAAGCTCATTGAACAACCCCACAACCTCCTGACAGGGTGAGTCCCCAGGAGGACAAAGTCTCTGAGAGGGAGAGAGGAGACAGAGAAGTGCTCCCCTCCATTACCATTGAGGAAGCAAGGAGGGAAGGAGACCTATCTGGTGAGTGACTTGACTCTCTGGTGGACAATCACTATGACAGATTCCTTGAACTGGACTAAGGGTGCAGTGCCCTTTGCCAGAACTTCAGGGCACATGGCTCCTGTTCTGAATGTAACAGAGGGCCCCACAGAAGGGACTGAAGCAGGCAGTGAAGGGGAGAGAGCTGAAAACTCTGAGCAGCATCCCAGAGGCTGATTCCCACTACCTTTCTTCTATCAAAGGTACTTTGTGCGAGGACCTTGGCCCTCCAACCTGTAACAGCTTATATGGGTCACTGATGGGGTAGAATCCATAGAGAAAGCCCCAGTGGAGGGGGACCAACAGCAGGGAGATGAGCGAGTTCCCCCATATGGATTCCAGCGCCTTTCTGTCCCAGTCTACCTCAGCAGCCTACTACAGAAGGAGAAGATGGAGAAGAATTGGAGGATCCAAGCCCAGCTGAAGCCCATTTGAGAAACTGCCCTTAGAACTTCTTGTAACTTTCTTCTAGGATAATCTCTCAATCCTATTTGCATTAGTCAGTATATTACTGGTTAAACTGTATATTCTACCTGTATAGATCTTAATAGCTACTTTTTTGTTCTATGCCCCACTGCAAACAGATAATTATGTATACAAATGGTTTAATATTAGTTTGCATATTTCTGGGGAGATGCATAATATTGTTAGACTTTTAATGGTTCTCAGTTATCCAATTGGGAATGTTTCTCAATTGCTGTGATGCTTGATTGTGTATTTTAAGTAGCTACTTATTCTCAAATTATGTCTGCGAAAATATCCTAATGTCTTTGTCCACAGAAGTTGATGGAAAAGGAACTTGGATACTATAAACGCTTATTATAGTGTTCATTATAAGAATATTTTGGGGCTGGAGAGATAGCATGGAGGTAAGTGTTTGCTTTTCATGCAGAAGGTCATTGGTTCGATTCCTGGCATCCCATATGGTCCCCCGTGCCTGCCAGGAGCAATTTCTGAGCATGGAGCCAAGAATAACCCCTGAGCACTTCCGGGTGTGACCCAAAAACCACACACACACACAAAAGAATATTTTAGCAAACTTATTTTAGTTTTTTGGTTTTTGTTTTTGGGTCACACCCGGCGGTGCTCAGGGGTTACTCCTGGCTGTCTGCTCAGAAATAACTCCTGGCAGGCACGGGGGACCATATGGGACACCGGGATTCAAACCAACCACCTTTGGTCCTGGATCGGCTGCTTGCAAAGCAAACACCGCTGTGCTATCTCTCCGGGCCTGCAAACTTATTTTCAAACTGTATATATATCTGCAGAAATGTTCTTGTGTGGGGGAGGAGGGAGATGGGGAGCATTGGTGATGGAAATGCTGCACTGGTGAAGGGGAGTATTCTTTTTTATGACTGAAACACAACTACAAACTTGTTTGTAATCATGGTGCTTAAATAAATATATTATTAAAAATGTTCTTGGGTTTTGTTTAAGAAAGTTTGGAAAAAGAACTCAGATGTTCTAGACTCGTATTACAGTGCTTGTTGTAAAAATGTTTAAGAATTTTCCAATTAAGTGTATTTGCAGAAAGTTTCTAATGTTTATGCTCAGAAAAGTCTATGAAAAATTTTGTGATATGTATAAGACAAAGATATGGAAAAAGCTGATTCTTTTGAGAATGATGTATCCAATCTAACCTTTGACTCTTTTGCAGCCAATTTTACCCACTTTTGGTGGAGAACAGTAGAACATAACTTTTATAGCCTTTCTCAATTGTTTTTTGTTTTGAACAGAAAGAATGAACTTGTAAGATGACACCAAGCTATTAACCCAAAACAAAGGCATTACCCCATCTTCCTCTTTCCTTTATACTTATCCCTTTGTGTGTTTTTTGTCTGTTTTATTTTTTTTTTGGTGTGTGTGTGTGTTTTGGTCACACCTGGTAGAGCTCAGAGATTATTCCTGGTTCTGTGCTTAGAAGTCACTCCTGGCATGCTCGGGGGACCATATGGGATAACAGGAATCTGTTGGCCATGTGCAAGGCAAATGCCCTACCGCTGTGCTATTGCTCCTGGGCCCCTAAACCTATCCCTTTTATATGTAAAAGGCCACCTGGATCATTTATCCTCCTCTGCTGGTGGATTTTGTACTAGAAAATACAGGAAAGTCAGTTTGGCTCGGCATGCTCTGAGAGACCACAAGGGAGATGCCATTGAGTCTATGACACTCTCCTGACTGGCTTGTTTTATTAATTCTTCACTGCTACCATGCTTCTTCAAACCTATCTGCCTGGAGGGAGAAATATGAGTGTGTGGTGATTTTACAACCTGGGGATTTATTTGACAGTACCCCACATGGCAAGAGTGGGGTTTCCTAAATTAAAGCACTGCAGGCCATCTGCTGCATCCCATTCCCCACTCCCTTCCTCTCTTGAAAACCCAGAATCCAGGGGCCCTACCAAAAGTGATCCCTGAGTGCAGAGCCAGGAATAAGCCCTGAGAACCTATGGGTGTGGCCTCAAAACTCAACTGAAGAAAGAAAACAAAAAAAGAACCGGAATTCTGATGTATGTCTGTGATTGTGGTACAGGAGGTGAGCTGGAGGGCAGAGGGTGTGGCTGTGGCAGGAAGACCAGGGCTGGCTGCTATAGGAAACTTCTACCTCGGAAACCCCAGTCAGTGAGGGAATTTCCTGAGCCTTTGTCCTACATCTTAGTCTGCCAAGCCTCAGTACCCTGGACAAGCTTTTCCTGTGATAACCAGTAAATTGATTTGGGATTCTGCATCCGAAGGTACCAGATAGCCAAGACACTCAGCAGAAGCTTTAGGGCTCCCTATTCCTCGAATTGTCCAGGAATCCCCAAAAAAGCAAAAACCATAAGTTCCTGAAGTAAAATTTCTGGTGTCTTGCCTCATCCTCTCCTTCCACACAAAACTACATATTTATCAGTTGTTTATTTCAAAAATCTCCTAGACCAGAGAGATAGTAGAGCAGGTAAAGAAGGCACTTACCTAGACCAGTCTCCACCCCAGTACCCTGAATGGTTCATAGAGTCACACCAGGAGTGATTTCTGAGCACAGAGCCAGGAATAAGCCTTGAACATAGTCAGATGTGCCCCCCCCCCGCAAAAAAAAAAAAAAAAAAGGCACCTCTCCTTTCCAGATTGGATATGTTTAAATCTCTGACAAACATTTCATTTAGTACATTTGCAAAGTGTCCATAGAAATCATCCTGAGCACATTCTCTGTGACATGCTTTATTTATTCACCATTTTGTCCAGAGGTTCCTGGCTGGCATTTGCTGTCAGACATTCATTCTCACTGCTGTGTTCTGTTCCGCTGTAAAACAAATACATGACCATCCTTTTTTACACATTCTGCTGCTGATTTATGACTGGAACATGGCTCTTGTTGGCTCTTACAAACAGTACTGTTATGTTCATAGCATAGCAACTCTGTACATACCTCTCAGAGAGAGGGTCTCTAAGTAAACCTGTGGGAAAGGGGCCCTGAATTCCAAGGTATGTGCTCCTTAGCGTTGGCAAACTGTTCTCCAAATGTCTCTTTGACATTGGTTAGAGTTGGAATCAGACTCAGTCATCAAGGAGCACTCCAGCTGATGGGGAGACAAGAGCCTTTGCATTCTTTTTGATACAGAAGACCAGCAGTAGGCTGGTGTAGGATGAAGCAGATATCCCTGATCTACTTTCCAATCAGAATGGAGTGAATCATGTCTACCAGATGCTTTACCTTAACCATCATGGCAAACTCCTACATCTGGAAGGTATCTTCTTCTCATTGCATAGGTTAGAAAAGCAGACTCAGAGAGGTTAACTAGTTAGTGCAAGATCACCCAGTTTGTTACACCTCAAAGTCTGGATTCTAGTTCAGTCTATCTGGCTCCCAACTCAACCATATTTACCTGCCTTCTGCTATAAATAGTTGTGCAGGCCAACTGTATTTCTGAATCTTGACTAGAAAGAAGTTTTATCATTTTTATTTTTTCCTTTCTTTCCTAAAACAAACAAAATAAACTTCTCTAGAGCATGGGAATAGAGGTCAATAGTAAAGCGCAAGCCTTACTTGTATGAAACCCTATATTTAATCAACAACACCCAGAAAAAAAGATTTTTAAAGTCTCCCTTTCATTTTGATTTGTTATTTGATTTGTTTTTATTTTGATTTGTTACCATCTTCTACAAAGTCAGATAAATAAATTATTCCTCCTCCAGGAAGTGGCCCCAAGACACCAGTTCCCTAAATCTACTCCAATACTGCACCAGCTCATGATCTTATTCTTCAACAGAGTAAAATCTGTTAGGCATAAAAGAGGAGGAGGAGGAGGAAGAAGAAGAAGAAGAAGAGAAAGAGGAGGAGAAGGAAGAAGGAGGAGAAGGAAGAAGGAGGAGAAGGAAGAAGGGGAAGAAGAAAAAGGAGGAGAAAGAAGAGAAGAGAAGAAGAAAAAAAGAAGGAAAGAGAAGAGAAGAAGATAAGAAGAGTAAGAAGGAAGAAGAAGGGTCTGGTGAGATAGCATGGAGGTAAGGCATTTGCCTTGCATGTAGGAGGATGGTGGTTCATATCCTGGCATCCCATATGGTCCCCTGAGCCTGCCAGAAAGGATTTCTGAGTGTAGAGCCAGGAGTAACCCCTGAGCACTGCTGGGTGTGACCCCCCCCCCAAAAAAAAGGAAGGAAGGAGAAGGAAGAAGAAAAGAAGGAAGGAGAAGGAAGGATAAAGAAGAAGAATATGAAGAAGAAAAGAAGAAGAAAAGAAGAAGGAAGAAGAAGAAGAAGAAGAAGAAGAAGAAGAAGAAGAAGAAGAAGAAGAAGAAGAAGAAGAAGAAGAAGAAGAAGAAGAAAAGAAGAAGAAATAAAAGATAGATAGGACTGGAGAGATGGCTCAGCATGCTAGACTGTATATTATTTTTTTTTTTTGGGTTTTTGGGCCACACCCTGTGATGCTCAGGGGTTACTCCTGGCTATGCGCTCAGAAGTTGCTCCTGGCTTCTTGGGGGACCATATGGGATGCCGGGGGATCGAACCGCGGTCTGTTCTAGGCTAGCGAAGGCAAGGCAGGCACCTTACCTCCAGCGCCACCGCCCGGCCCCTAGACTGTATATTATGTATGCAGGAGGTTTGGGCTCAATCCCTGGTACCATGTAGTCCTCCTGAGCACTCCAGGAGCAACCCTCAAGCACTGAATGCTGAGCCAGGAGTACTGAGCACTGCCTATGTGGCCTCAAACCAAACAATAAATTAAATATCTAAGAAAATTAAAATAAAACAAGAAGTGTAAGATGATACTCAGCAATTAACCCAAAACAAAGATTCTTCTTCTTCTTTTTTTTTTTTTTTTTTTTGGATTTTGGGTCACACCTGGCGGTGCTCAGGGGTTACTCCTGGCTGTCTGCTCAGAAATAGCTCCTGGCAGGTACGGAGGACCATATGGGACACCGGGATTCGAACCAATCACCTTTGGTTCTGGATCGGCTGCTTGCAAGGCAAACGCCGCTGTGCTATCTCTCCTGGCCCGATTCTTCCTCCTCCTCCTCCTCCTCCTCCTCCTCCTCCTCCTCCTCCTCCTCCTCCTCCTCCTCCTCCTCCTCCTCCTCCTCCTCCTCTTCTTTCTTCTTCTTCTTCTTCTTCTTCTTCTTCTTCTTCTTCTTCTTCTTCTTCTTCTTCTTCTTCTCTTCCTTTGATATGTAAAAGCCCACCTGGATCACTCTGCTCTGCCCAGCCCTAGTGGATTTGGTTCTGGGATAATAAAGAAAAGAGATTTTGGCTTGGTGCTTGGAATCGACTTCACGAGGCACAGACTGACTCCTGACTGGCTTGGTTTATTAATATTTCTTTGCTACCCTGCTTCTTCAGCCCCATCCGCCATGGGATTAGAGATATGGTGCATGGGGTGGTCTCACAACTCATGGATTTTTTTTTATTTTACGCATAAGGACTGGGGAGATAACACAAGGGGCTGAAGCACAGGTCTTACATTCAATTTTGGTACCTGACACTACACAGTCCATCTGTCTAGTGCCTCCAGTGATGCCGGGCCCAAGTAGCACCCATGGCTGGGTCCCTGAAATAAACCTTCTGGCCCACATAGCTGAGCCAAGTATCACAGAGACAGGACAGAGAGATAACACAGTGGGTAGGGCACTTGCCTTGCATATGGCTGACTCAGGTGTGATTTCTGGCATCCCAAATGGTCTTCTGAACCTGCCAGAAGTAATCCCTGAGTACAGATCTCTGAGCAAGTGCCTCTGGGTGTGACCCAAGAGAATGGAGAGAGAAAGTTCAGAAACTTGAAGATCTGCAAGAATGTCCAGAAGAGGTTTATGATTCATAATCTCTCTATGAAAGGCTACAGGAGCAGAAAGACAGGAAATAGCAAGAATATGAAGAGCAATTCAAATTCAAAAACATAGTTAGAGGTTTGTACGAAGATGAGACCAACTTCCTTGATGAGGTTTTCTCGGCACCAGGAGCTAATAGATAAACAACAAAGAGAGAAAGAACTGAAAGTACTGAAAAAAAAAACAAAAAAAAAAAACAATACCCTTTGCATTTTAAAAGGACTCTTTCAGAGAATAGCAACAGTGTGAAAAGACTGAAATCAGACCCTGACCCCGATGATAAGAACCAAGAAGCCCTGCCCTCCCTGTGTGGGGAGTATATCCTTGAGCCGCTCTTCCATCCACTGCCCATTGGCCACTGTGCATATCAGCATCCTCCCAAGCGTGGGTGTCTACTCAAGGAGCAGCGATTCCAAGTCCAGCTCAGATAGCAACGGCACTTTCAATGCCACCTGCAAGATCGTCTCCTTCATCTTCCAAATCAGTACCTTCCAGAGACCCCCAAGTCCGTGGAGCGCCTCCCCAACAGGACACCAGACTGGTCAACTGCCTACAGGCATCATCTCCCCCTAAAAGCTCCTTTTTGCATGCTCCCTGTGCACACTGTGATGTTTTTAACCTCATCTTAAAAAGTGTCATTCAAAAATAAAACAAAACAAAACAAATAAAATAAAATAACCAAAAACCAAACTAAATAAAGTATGTGATGCCAAATATCACTGAGTGTGGCCCTGGGATCCGCTGAGCACTACTTGGGATTTCTCCCATAAACAAACCCATAATAATAATAATAAAAGCCACTTAGTGAATGTCTGCTCTGAGCAGGCACATAATATGCATCCTTTAGTCTAGGTTGAGAAATACAATTTGAATAGGCAACTGTTTCTAATGGGAGGTAGAAGAGTATGATTAAGATCAGGGGCCAGAGCTGTGATGCAAACAGTAGGGTGTTTGCCTTGTACGTGCTAACCTAGGAAGGACAGTGGTTTGATCCCCCCAGCATTCCATATGGTCCCCCAAGCCAGGAGCAATTTCTGAGTGCATAGCCAGGAGTAACTCCTGAGCGTCTCCGATGTGTGACCCAAAAACCAAATATTAACAACAACAACAACAACAACAACAACAACAACAAGATCATTCAATCACTGTTTCCTCTGTGCCAGCACTGGCTCTGCATCCTATCACGGTGCAGTTACCCCTAAACTTCATAACTGCATGAGATGGAGGGGTATTGTTCTCATCTTCAGTTTACACTATGGGAAACTGAGGTTTGGAGTGGTGTATCCTGTCAGGATGCTTAGTAAATAGGTAACTCCTCAGCCTGTATTCATTTTGTGGGGGACACATTCGACGCTAAAGAATTACTCCTGGCAAGCTTAGGGGACCATATGGTATGTGGGGTATTGAACCTGGGTCAGCAGTTTGCAAAGCAAACACCCTACCCACTGTGCTATCTCTAGAGATCCTCAGCTTGTGTTCATTTATTGTTGTTTTTGGGCCACACCCAGCGTCGCTCAGAAATTGCTCCTGGCAGGCTCAAAGGACCATATGGGATGCTGAGAATCAAACATGGGTTGGTCCTGGGTCAGTCTCATGCAAGGCAAACGCCCTACCAATATGCTGTATCTCTGGACTCTCAGTCTGTGTTCTTAGAGCATGTGCCAACCAATCCTGGGCTATTTGCCCATGCTGTCTTAGGAGTGGAGAAATGAATCAATAAGCTTTGGCAAGAAAACCTAAATGATGCCATTCTAGCTTGGTATAAAATGTTTCATCTCCACTCCAGGGTGTGGGGGCTCAAACTCTGGTATCCTGAGCCTTACTACTAAGCTAACTTTTAAGTCTCACGCACACTTCCTTCCCTTCTCTGTGGTTATGGGACAACTAATCTGCCCTTTTGTAGCTTAAAAACCAGAAACGGACTAACCAGGAGACAAATGAGGGTGTTGAATGAGATTTTCATTAGAAGGTCTTCTTTTTTTTTTTTTTTTTTTTTGGTTTTTGGGCCACACCCGGCAGTGCTCAGGGGTTACTCCTGGCTGTCTGCTCAGAAATAGCTCCTGGCAGGCACCGGGGGACCATATGGGACACCGGAATTCAAACCAACCACCTTTGGTCCTGGATCGGCTGCTTGCAAGGCAAACACCGCTGTGCTATCTCTCCGGGCCCGGAAGGTCTTCTTTAAAGTTCCTCTCTGTTCAAAAGTGATAATCTTGCCTACAATGTCTGAGCCCATCCAGTTGTCCAATATGGATTATTTAATTTCCATTTTCCTTGGTCTCTCCCTTATATATATCTGAGATAAATATCTTTAAGCAGCTGCTTCTTTTCTCCTGTTAATCTGTCTTTCGTTACTGGGAATCTCAACCAAGATCTGAGAGAAGTAGACAGTGAGGAGAGTTTTCATCACTTCAGGTAGTAGAGGTAGGGGGTTCTCTATCCTTACATCTGCAGCATCTTCTCCCTTGGGGGTCCCCCTCTACAGATAACCATATATATACATCCCCCATACCTGGACAGACCCTTGACATGTTCAGGATGGCTCCTCTGATTCCAGTATTCTCTGGCCTGCTATCTTAAGATCTATAGCATTTTCTCTCTTTCTTTCTTTCTTTCTTTCTTTCTTTCTTTCTTTCTTTCTTTCTTTCTTTCTTTCTTTCTTTCTTTCTTTCTTTCTTTCTTTCTTTCTTTCTTTCTTTCTTTCTTCTCTCTCTTTCTTTCTTTCTTTCTCTCTCTCTTTCCTTCCTTCCTTCCATTCGTCCTTTCTTTCTTTCTTTCTTTCTTCTCTCTCTCTTTCTTTCTTTCTTTCTCTCTCTCTCTTTCCTTCCTTCCTTCCTTCCATTCGTCCTTTCTTTCTTTCTTCCTTCCTTCCTTCCATTCGTCCTTTCTTTCTTTCTTTCTTTCTTTCTTTCTTTCTTTCTTTCTTTCTTTCTTTCTTTCTTTCTTTCTTTCTTTCTTTCTTTCTTTCTTTCTCTCTCTCTCTTTCCTTCCTTCCTTCCTTCCTTTTTCTTTCTTCTTATCTTTTTTCTCTCTCCCTCCCTCCTTCCCTCCGTCCTTCCTTTCTGTCTTCTCCTCCTCCTCCTTCCGGCCTTCTTTCCTTCCTCCCTCTCGCCCACCATCCTTCCTGTGTTCCTTGCTTTCCTTTTTTGTTCTTTCTTTCATTTTTTTAATTAGAGCACCCTGATTTACAAAGTCACTCATAGTTGAGTTTTAGGTACACAATGTTCTAACACTAATGACCAAAGTCAACTTCCCCCTGCCAATCTCTTCTGCCTTTCTCTATGCCTGAGGGTCTCAGAAGCCCATCTTGCCTCCTGTCTTTAGCCCTCTCCCCGGGAATGGGCAGACACTGTGAGGCTGAGAATATCCACTTGTTGAACAGCTTTTAGACCTATTAGTAGGGCAGGACCTTGCATCCATTGGGGTTACTCAGTCTGAAATTCTGGGGTTGGGTGAGCCAGCTGGCCCTGCTGGAAGCAGACTTATGAGTGGAGTGCACACTCAGATTTAAACCCCACCTCTTTCTTTTATGCTTCAGGGTTCAAGGTGAGGTCTCTGATCCAATTCAGCTACACTAGATTCTAATTCTTTTTTTTTTTTTTTTGTGGTTTTTGGATCACACCTGGCAGTGCTCAGGGGTTATTCCTGGCTCCAGGCTCAGAAATTGCTCCTGGCAGGCACAAGGGACCATATAGGACGCCAGGATTCGAACCGATGACCTCCTGCATGAAAGGCAAATGCCTTACCTCCATGCTATCTCTCCGGCCCCATTCTAATTTTTGACATGTAAAAAGATGCTTGGGGGCCCAGAGCAGTGGCACAGGCAGTTGGGTGTTTGCCTTGCACTCGCTAACCTAGGACGAACTGTGGTTTGATTCCCCCAGTGTCCCATACGGTCCTCCAAGCCAGGAGCAATTTCTGAGCACATAGCCAGGAGTAACCCCTGAGTGTCACCAGGTGTGGCCCAAAGACAAAAACAAACAACAACAACAACAAAATAAGGGTCCGGAGAAATAGCATAGAGGTAAGCATTTGCCTTTCATGCAGGAGGTCATCGGTTTGAATCCCAGCATCCCATATGGTCCCCCGTGCCTGCCAGGGGTGATTTCTGAGCCAGGAGTAACCCCTGAGCGCCGCCGGGTGTGACCCAAAAAACAAAAATAAATAAATAAAAATTAAAAATAAAAATAAATAAAAGGACACTTGGTTGGTTCTGGTCAACTTTGTAACCTTGTTAAGAATCTTCAAATGAAACTTCTGTATTCTGAAACATTGGTGTTGTCCTACTCTTTCAAAATATCCACTTAAAAAATCAAGCGGAGGGCCAGAGAGGCAGTGTGATGGTAGGGTGCTTGCCTTGCATAAAGCCAATTACTGTGTGGTCCCTGGAACCACATTGGATTCTGAGATCATAACCAAGGGAAGGGAAGGAAAGGGAAGGGAGGGGAAGAGAAGGGAAGGGAAGGGAAGAGGGAAAGGGATGGGAGGGGAGAAGGAAAAGGAAGGGAAGGGAAAGAAAGAGAGGAAAGAGGGGAGGAGAGGGAGAAGAGGGAAGAGGACGGGAAGAGAGAGAAAGGGAAGGGAGGGAAGGGGGAGAAAAAAGGGAAGAGAAGGAAAGATGAAAATCCAACTGAAGATGTGAGTTAACTTCTTATTCCCTGCAGAATTTGTCTTCCCTATAAATACAGTGGAAGCTCATGTCAAGGGTGAGGAAGTGGAGGAGAAACAGCTGGGAATTAAAGGCACATGGGATAGTTTTTAAATATCTTTTTCCACCACCTGTACAGTGTTCAGTTCCACCCATTTCACCTTCACAGGAAACCCTAAGGATCTCTACAACATCAAACTCAGTCCCTGGCCAGTTTACAGGCTAGGGACACAAAGACTTAAGTCCACTCAGAGCCTTCATTTTCATCCTCTCTCCTCCTCTCCTCACTGTGGTCACCACCCATATTCAATCCCATCACTCCTCTCATCTCCATCACTCAACTCTCAGCCACTAACTAGCAGGCCACTTGGGAAAGTGATCCAACCTTTCTGAGTCTCAGTCTCCATATCTATAAAGAGAACTGTCCATGTTCAATGCCTTTAGCCAATAGAGTGGGGGTACCTTCAACACTGGAGGCAGTGAGGAAACACCAGTTAAACATATAAACAAATGCTCTCTCCTCAAACACTAGTAAGGACAAAGGGAGAAGAGGTACAAAAGTAAAACAGAAGATGTTTCTGATGATGCTAGAAAAATTAATATCCTCTAAACATTAGGGAAGGGGCCGGAGGAGTGGCACAAGTGGTAGGGTGTTTGCCTTGCACATGCTAACTTAGGGTGGACCGTGGTTTGAACCCCTGGCGTCCCATATGGTCCTCCAAGCTAGGAGCGATTTCTGAGCACATAGCCAGGAATAACTCCTGAGTGTCACTGGGTGTGGCCCAAAAACTAAAAAATAAATAAATAAAATAAACATTAGGGAAGGGATAGAGTACTTGGAAGAAGAAAAGAGGTTGTTATTTTAATTAGATGGCTATAGAAAGTTCTGTTTGAACTATATGGAGATCCCTTCACACACACACACACACACACACACACACACACACACACACATATGTTCCCATGTTATGTTCCACTCCTTGATATCTTTCCCCAAGACACAAAACCTTCATTTGAAAAGATCTAAGCACACCTATGTTTACTGCAACACTTGGTACAACTGCCAGAATATGGAAACAGCCCAAGGGTCCAAGGACAGAAGAGCACATAATGAAAATGTGGGGTAGATATGATAGATACACAGCCACAAGGATGATGAGATCATGCAATTCACCGCAACTTAGATGAAAGTAATTGATTTCATGTTGGGTAAAGGAAGTTGAAGGACAAGGACAAATACTGAATGTTCTCACCAATCCATGGTATATATGTCTAGGGAATGGAAGGTATCAAAAATGGTTAATCCAATGGCTCTAACTATAGAAACAAAAAATGTCAGTGGAGAAGAGAAACTGTGGGGCAAGGTGCTGTTAAAGATCACCTGGGAGTAACTTAGGGGCAAGTTAAGGTCTTGGGCTCCTCTTTGGGATAAAAGTGCATTTCTTACATATCGTTTAGATATGCATGACAAACATGGAACCTAAAATAGAATAATAAAATTTAAAAATTTTTCTGTGGGAATGGGATGGGAAGGAACCTTGGTGGAAGAATGCAGTCAGTAACAGTGGGACTGGAGGTGAGAACATTATGTATTTAAAAATCTATTCATCAACACCTTTGTAAATTATGATGTCTACATAAAAAAACTTTTTTTTTGGTTTTTGGGCCACACCTGGTGATGCTCAAGGGTTACTCCTGGCTCTGCACTCAGAAATCACTCCTGACTCGGGGGGACCATATGGGACACTGGGGGATAGAACCAAGGTCTGTCCTAGGTCAGCTGCGTGCAAGGCAAATGCCTTTCCACAGTGCCACCACACTGGCTCCTACATAAAAAAATTTAAGAGGAAGGAGCAATAATACAGAGGAGAGAGTGTTTGCTTAGTATGAAGCTGGCCCTCGTTCAATCCCCGGCATCCCATATGGTCCCCGAGCATACCATGAGTAATTCTTTTTGTGTGTGTGTGTGTGTGTGTGTGTGTGTTTGGGGGGGTCACACCCGGCAGTGCTCAGGGGTTATTCCTGGCTCCAGGCTCAGAAATCGCCCCTAGCAGGCATGGGGGACCATATGGGACGCAGGGATTCGAACCGATGACCTCCTACATGAAAGGCAAACGCCTTACCTCCATGCTATCTCTCCGGCCCCACCATGAGTAATTCTTGAACACAGAACCAGGAGTAAACCCTAAGCGCCATAGGGAGTGGTCCAAACTTTAAAAATTAATTAATTATTTTTTGGTTTTTGGGCCACACCTGGTGATGCTCAGTGGTTACTCCTGTCTCTGTGCTTAAAAATTGCTCCTGGCTTGGGGGACCATATGGGACACCGAGGATCAAAACCAGGTCTCTGCTGGGTCAGTTGCATACAAGGCAAACACCCTATGACTGTGCTATCACTCCGGCCCCCCTCCAAATAATTATTTTTTAAATAAGGTGTTATTTGATTCTTTTGTTCATTTATTTTGGGGCCACATCCTATGGTGTTCAAGTTTTACTCTGCCTCTGTGTTCAGAGATCACTCGTGAGGGGGTTCAAGAGACCATATGGGATGCTGAGGATAGAACGCTGGTCAACCCTACACAAGGTAAATTCCTACATTCTGTATTATCTCTCCTAAACCAAGAAGGTGTTGTTTGAGCAGGAGAAAAGAAAATTTAATTTATTTCCTGCTCCCCTTTGTCACTGTCAATGCAATAACTGTGGTTTGCAATGCTCACACATTTTATTTGCCGTGTTTGCCAGGGCACATGCTTTTTAGCAATGGTGCTCATGAGCACTGGTTGTGGTGCACAGAATAGCACCACAGAGGCCTCCAGAGCCACACTCTACAGTGTCATTGGGGATCACAAACAGTGCTTCTCAGCATGTGAGGTGTGCACAGGGATGGATCTCAAGGCCTCGTGCCTACTAGACAGGCAGCCTTTGAGCAGAAACACAAAGAAGCAAATACCTAGGGAAGTGGAGGGAGGAGCATTCCAGCTAGAGGAAGGTTAAGTGCCAGTATCCAGCACTCACAGCTATTTGATGTACTGGAGGACTGACCAGGAGGCAAGAGTAAACAATAGAGAAACAAGGAAGAAGATGATGAAAAAGAAGCTGGGAGAGCATGACACACTCGGGAAAGGATCTGCTATGGTGAGGACACTAATTCTGAGTTTTGTGCTTTATTTTTTTTCAGTTTACTATGATTTTTTTTATTTCCTCAGAAAATGTTCTGCTTGGGTTTAATGCTCTCCTTTAAAGTAGGTGCCAGATTTGTCACCTCTCGAAAAACTGAACACACAAAAATTTACATAAAATAAATGGATGGATAAAATTACAAGCATGAATTCAACCACTTTCCAACTTAAGGCAAATTAAGAATGAACTTGGTGTTGGGATGGAAGGCCAGGTGGAAAAGGAGAAAGGGGGTCCCAGGATCAGAACTGATCTCTGGGCAAACCCTGACAGGAAGTATGGACACCCAGATGGCTTCAGAGCAACTCTGGCCAGTGGCTATGTGTTCACATACTTGTGCTTCCTCAGAGCCAGCCAGGGATTTAGGGGTAGATTTGAGCCTGGCCTGACTTTGTAGAGTCTTGCTAGCTGTTCTGCCAAGTCTTGCCTGAAGGAGCAGGGACAAGGCAGAGGCTGGAGGCCACTCAGAAATGACGCCACTGCAACAGCCAGGCAAGGAAGGGTGTGCAGGGTGAGGGGGCAGCTAACAGCAGCAACTGGAGGGAGGTGGTGGTCTGACTGAGACTGAGCCTTGAACTCAGATGGGAGGATATCCCAGAGATTGGCCATGGGGAGTGAGAGGGTTGGGGGTGGTGAGGGCCAATGTGGGAGATTCCTACCTTTTTTTAGCCAGAACCATGGCAAGGATGCATGAAGTTCTGGCTACTGAGATGGGGGTGCTGGTGTTTCAGAGGGAAATTTTTAGATGTTTAACATCTCAGACTTTGGTTATCTGACCTAGAGAAAAGCTGAAATGCATCTGGACATACAGACCCAGCAGAGGAAGGATCAGGCCAGAGTAAAAAGCAGGGGAGACTTCCTTGCACAGGTGGCATTTTATCACACATACCCAGAGGTGCTCAGGTGCCACCAGGGCCCCACAGATAGTGTTCCGGGGTCACATGAGACCAGGGTTCCAACCCAGAGCTTCACACATACAGGGCATATGCTCAACCACTAAGCACATCCGGGGACTGCAAGCGGTGTCTATAAAATCATGGCAGCATTTGCCTTGTCTGGGTGTGGAGGGATTAAGGGAGTTGCAACAATTAAGCATTTAGAATCGTATGTGCCACATGTGGACACTCAGCATAAAGATAAACCACACCAACGTGTACTCCCATACCAGCTCCATCTGGCCCCTCTGTTTCCTGCATGGCCAGCTCCAGGCTGTCCTCCAGGTTACTACTGGTCAAAGTGGTCTGTCCAAGGGCCAGCTCGGACCACCCCTCCTGCTCAAACACGCCCTTGCTCCCTATTGCCTCCCATAAAATGCCCAACAGCCCAAGACCCCTTTCCTGACTCAGTCCCCAACATCCTCACTAAGACTTCTATGCACCCTCTGCCTCCCACTTTGTCCTCCAGCAATAAGAGGGAACCCTTTGTTCAAAGCTTTATGTCTTTGAACATGCAGCCACCCCTGCCACAACTTGTTCGGCAGCAAACTGCCAATTCTCACAGCCTCCGACCCCACCCAAAGGCTCTGTCTCCCAGCCCTGCAGCTCTGCTTCCTTCTGCTCCCACCCCCATGCTCCTCTGTAGTTTTGGACCCCAACTAGCCACAGGCAGGGGATTGCACAGTCATTCCCTTACACAGGTTTTATGGTTATGACTATAATATAGGGAATTCTCTGCAGATGTGCTCAGGATCCTGTGAACATTCCTAGTGGTGATGGGCAGAGGTTCCCCTGGCCATGCTGGTGGGATGGAACTCGAGACCTCTAACATGCAGGGCATGTGCTCTAGCTCTGTGAGCATTCCTCAGCCCTGTGAGTATATTTTAGACCAGTAAAGAGAGGCCTAGAGAGGAGAGGTCGCCTGCCAAGGTCATTTAGTAGGTAAACACTGCCATGGAGTGGACTCCAGGCTTATCTGAATCAAAGCTCTAGGGTCAAATATTATGTACCCACATAATCTCAGGTCCTGAGAGGGGAGGGTGGTTGTTACCTGGATCTTTCCACTGCTGTCACCTGAGGAAGGCATCTAAAGCTAGGAGAAAGAGGGCCTAAGAATTTAGGCTCAGACTATGTCTCACTTACTCATTCGATAAATTCTTCTTTCACTTACATTTATTCATTAATTCACTCACTCATTCACAAGCAATTGCTCTACTCCCAACAGACACCCAACCTTACTCTTTAAGAATGTTTTTAGAGATGGAACTGGAGAGATAAAAGAGTGGGTAGTGCTTGCATTGCACTATCCAGGTTCAATCCCTGGCACCCCTATGGTTCTCTGAGTATATTCAGGTGTGATTCCTGAGCATAGAACTAGAAGTAAGCCCCGAGTACAGCTGGGCATGCCCTTCCTGATAAAGAAAGAAAGAAAGAAAGAAAGAAAGAAGAGAAAGAAAAGAAAGAAAGAAAGAAAGAAAAAGAAAGAAAGAAAGAAAGAAAAGGAAGAAGAAAGAAAGAAAGAAAGAAGAAGAAGAAGGAAGAAGAAGGAAGGAAGGAAGGGAAGGAAGGAAGAAGGAAGGAAGGAAGGAAGGAAGGAAGGAAGAAGGAAGGAAGAAAGAAAGAGAAAGAAGGGGGGGGAGGGGGAGGAAGGAAGGAAGGAAGGAAGGAAGGAAGGAAGGAAGGAAGGAAGGATAGGAAGGAAGGAAGAAGAGGTCAGGAGGTTGCACAGGGTTTAAAGTACTTGCCTTTACATGTGCCACAAGGTTTAATCCCTGGCATCGCATATGGTCTTCCAAGCTCTACCAGAAGTGATCCCTGAGCACCACCAAATATGGACCAACCATCTACTCCCAAAAGAGCTTAGAGTATATGGAGCTATGCCTAGACAGTGTCCCCCACAAGGGCCTGCTATGGGTCTTGAAAGGTAAGAGGATGCACTGGGTCACCCTAGACTTCGGCATGTACAGGGGTCAAAGACCTGAACTGCTGCCCCCCTGGGGATCCCTGGACCTAGAGAAAGGTCCATGGCAGTGGGTCCTTGTGGGGAGAAGCTCTAAGGGTATGAGCAAGGGGCCAAACTCAAGATGAATTTGGAGAGTTAAATGTGGTTCAGGGTTTAAAGCTTGGGTTGGGTTTAGTATTCAGGATTAGAGCTTTTTCCAGGGGCTCTGGAGGGATTTAGATAGTGGTCCAGATCTAGGGATTACCATTAGGGCTGCCATGAAGCTAAGCAAGAACCAGAAGTGTCAGTTAGGTTTGGGGCTCAAGATACAGTAAAATCAAAGTACTAGCAGAGCAAAACCAAACGGGGTGGTGGGGGTCTGCATCTCCTTGACCCCGGATGTACCCTGAGTGGTCTCCAAGTACCCAAGTCTCCAGGAGAGCCCAGATATCTGAACTACAGAGCAGATTCGAGCTCAACAGCATTTTCAGCAGAGCACATGGGTGCTGGTCAGGCTCCTTAAAGGCCTGATGTTCTGTGGTGTGTGTGTGTGTGTGTGTGTGTGTGTGTGTGTGTGTGTGTGTGTGTGTGTGTGTGTGTGTGTGTGTGTGTGTGTGGTTGGTTGAATCTTCAGCATCCCATATGATCGTGTGTGTGTGTGTGTGTGTGTGTGTGTGTGTGTGTGTGTGTGTGTGTGTGTGTGTGTGTGGTTGGTTGGATCTCCAGCATCCCATATGATCCCATGCTCTTTTAGGAGTGATCCCTCAATGCGGAGCCAGGAATAATCCTTGAGCACGGCTGGGTATGTAGTCCCCAAACAGAAACAAACAAACAACAAACAATCAACCAAAACACACCCCATAATCCTGCCTTCAGCAGGCGCCTTCTCTCCTGCCCTCCAGTCCGGCCAGGACTGCAGGAGCCCCTTCTCCAGCGGAGGCTCAGCAGTGCTGACTCACGGGGTGCCGGAGTGGGCCACGCCGGGGTGGGTGGGGGCGCCCCGTGGCGCAGCGGGGTCCCGCGCTGCAGCCGGCCGCCGGCGGGGAGCCGCGCAATTACGCTAATTACAGCCCGGCCTCCGCGGTGGTGGCGAGCGCGGCCACGCCGTGGCGAGCACGCCCCCGGCCCGGGCGTGCGGGAACCGCCGTGCCCTCTGCCCCGGGCGGCGGCGGCGGCGCGTCCCGAGCCCGCCCGCCCGCGAGGCGGTGGCCCACGGCCGATAAGCCCGTCCTGCCGCTCCGCTCGCGGCCGCCTAATTACCGGGCCGCGCCGGGCGCTCGCCGCCCTTTCATCTCCGGGCTCCCAGCCGCGCGCCCATTCATTCCCCGGCCCACTCGGGCGGGGAGCCCGCAGCCCCATGGCCGGCCAAGCCGAGTGGCCACGCACGCCGGAGGTTCCCAGGCGCTGCTTGCGGGTTCATTCGTTCCTGCCTGGCTGACTAGCTCACTGGCTCATTCATTCATTCCTTCCCTGATCAAATGGTTACTGAGCGTGGGCCCTGCGGCTTCCTTTTCTCTCCAGGGGGAATGAGGGGTGGCTTGGTCCTAGAGTCAGGATGGGTATGGGGAGGAAAGGGACGGTTCCATGCTGCTAAAAATAAAAATAAAAAAGAATTAAAATAAAAAACATTAAGCCTGAGTGGTGGCGCAGTGGTAGGGCATTTGCCTTGCACACAGTTGACTTAGGACAGACCATGGTTCGATCCCCCGGAGTCCCATATGGTCCCCAGAGTTAGGAGTGACTTCTGAACGCATAGCCAGGAGTGGCCCCTGAGCGTCACCAGGTGTGGCCCCAAAACCAAATTAATTAATTAATTAATTAATTAATTTAAAACCTCCATTAGCAGCTTGGAAACTGAAGCACAGAGGGGATTTATGAGATTATGGAGGTCACACTAACTGCACCAGTGGAACTTCTGTCCTGAAGAGCAGCTGCAGGCTCCCATGGTACCGCAGAACAATTGCAATAGCAAACACACGTATGACCCTTGCTCTGAGCCAGGCGCTTGTGCTTGCTATGTGTTTTCCAGTCATCATCTTATTCAGTCTTTGTAGCATCCACCTCTGGCACTGAACAAGATTGTCTTATTCCCATTTTGCAGAGGCAGAAACTGGCGCTGGGTGAATCAATCGCTTGCACAAGATCACTGAGTTGAAGTTTGGAAAGGGGAGTCCACACAGCTAGTACCCAGGCCTGGCAGTGTGGGCTGGAAGAGTCACTGCTCAGGGCTGATGGTACTTGGGCTCAGTCATACTGGGGGCCACCAGGTACCCAGCAGTGCTTAAGAAACCATGTGTCACTGGGGATCCAACTTAAGGTTTCCACATGCCCCTGTGAGTGAATGCCGCAATTCCCATCCCTGCAGGAGTTTGAACCTTGCAAAGTCAATAAAGGAGCTGCACTGAGCAGCCCCCACATCTACTCAATTCCCAGTGTCCTTCCCAGTCTTGAGCTTAGGGAGGACAAGTGAGATAGATCCACAGGACACCGGCTCTCTGATCAACGGCCTCCCTTCTCAGAGCCAGCTCAAATGACCAGAGTATAGAAAGGAGAGAAGAAATGAGGCCAAATAAAGGGCATGAGGCAAGTACAATCGACGGAGAGATCTGACCTCTTTGGGCATCATTCTAGAAAGTGGGGTCTGCTGCTCCTGTTCTGCATTTGTTTTTCTTTCATTTTGGGTGGGCTAGCACGTATCACTAAAAATATTAAGTATGAGTTATGGACATGATGTCAGGACTAGCATGAACCATCATCTCGATCTGCTCAGGACTGGGCTCCCAGGGTGCACGACGTGGGTACTCAAAATGCCAAGAGTCCTGCATAAGCCAAGGTGGCAGCTTCCCACGCCTATAAGGGCTGTGAGCAGTGTCAGAACCTGGCCCAACCCCTCTGAGAACTGGAAAGTCTCCTGCCCATGAGGATGGATGCCCCAGGTAAACTGTTGGCACTGGAACAGGGTGAGGGCGAGATGGACGCCTTGGGTGTGCTGTGCTCAGCTTTTTGCCAGTCCCTGGCTCCAGGCCAAAGCAGATATGTATGCTAAAGCAATCTTACCCATTGCCTGGCTGGGAAAGCCAAGGTTGAGACTGGCAGTGACTTTCTCACAGCAGCTGCCATGAGTCAGCGCCCAGGGGCAGGGGTGGGCAATGCCACCTTAACCCACCCGCTTGCCTGTGATCTCCTGAAGCCACTTTACCTTTCAGGGCTGGCCTGCTTACTTCCCTGGGGGTAGAGCCTTGATAGTGATGGCTGGACCGTGGCCAAGCCCACTGGGGTGCTATTTGTGACAGGAAACCTTTCCAGGAACCCTCAACTTCATCAAGAACTCCCTGGGAAGCAGGCTGCCCCAAAGGCAAGGGAGCCTGCCAAGAACTTGGTCACTGCTGGGTACTTGGCAGTAGCCAGGTAAGACTGAGCCAGGAAGAACCTAGAAAGATTGGCCTTTGAAATCATAGAAGGGGCCTTACCACTGCAGGTTTCTGAGCCTCATTGTTTTATTTTTTTTTCTTCTTACCGTAGAATTAGAACAATACCACTATCCTCCCATGATAGGATCACTAATGAGATTCTGATGATGAGGGTCCAAGCCAGGTATCAGGACATACCAGCTTTTCCCTTTCACTGTGCTCCTCACCCCACTAGCTCCTCACCCCAGATCATGCCCACCTCAGCTCCCTTTCGCCATTCATTTTCCCACGTACTTTCTCTTTAGCTCATTAGTTGACCTAACTGACTTCAACAACGATTCAACCATGCAATGGGGAATCATGGGAAGTGGGAGCCCAAGGTGAGAGGAAGGAGAAAGAGTAACAGCTTCAGTTCCCTCAATCTTCTCCTCTCTCCAAATACCTGCCTCTCCCTGGCTGCTCTTTCTCTTCTCCTCACCCTGTGCCATCAGCACTGTTGCCTTCTCTCAATCCAACAGGGATGATTTCTCTCAGTTTCCCCATGACCTTGGGTCTATCTTTAGATTACAAACTCAGTGCAGGTCTAGTTTCTTGTAGGCAACTAGAACTTGTGAAAGAAAGTTTGAGAGAGGGGTAGGTCTGAGTTTTCTTCCAGGCTTGCTGAAGGATGCAAAAAAAATTTCTGCTCTGGATTGGGGAGATGGATTGGCATTGCGGTGCATGTCTTACATGCTCAATGACCTGAGTTCCATGCCCAAATCCCCAGCACCACATGCTCCTCTCCAAGCACTGCTGGGCCTGAATGTTGAACTAGGCTCAGTTACCTAGTGTCTGTACCTCTAGGCTTCCTGAACCTTAGAGACCTGCCACCAAAGAAATTTCTGCACATTCTGCCCAGACTGTGACATTTCCTCCAGAAATGTCAGCTCTTTCCAGAGTTTTACTACCTCACAGCCAACCCCCACTTGATATCTTGAAGAAGCTGGTGGCTCTCAGCAAGCCCTGTTGCCTGGCAGGGGGCTTTGGGAATGGACAATTAGCCAGCAGCCACACAGCCTGCCAGGTGCAGGTACCTGTTTTGCAGAGAACATGCATTGGGTGGAAGGGCAGGAAAGCCTTGATCCTGAGACCTGGCTTCTCTCCTCTCCTTCAAAAGAAGGCTGCAGAGGGGCCAGAGAGATAGCATGGAGGTAGGGCATTTGCCTTGCATGCAGAAGGACGGTGATTCGAATCCTGGCATCCATATGGTCTTCCTAGCCTGCCAAGAGTGATTTCTGAGCATAGAGCCAGGAGTAATCCCTGAGCACTGGTGTGACCCAAACAAATAAACAAAGAAACAAAAACAAAAGAAGGCTGCAGAGTCCCTCCAAAGGCAAGTTGATGTTTGGTGGAGGCCTGTATTCAAAACTTGGATTCAAGGTGCAAATGAAACTCCCAGGTTCTGGGCATTGATAAGTGGCTGAAGCAAATTGTGCTCTCAGTAATCACCCACTTCCAAAGATTAGTGACATGACAGAGCAAATTACATTATGTTTCTGTGGGGTTTTTTTTGGTAGTACTTGGGATGGAACCGTGGGTCTCACATATGCAAGGTAAGTGCTCTACTTCTGAGCCACACCCCCAGTCCCAAATTCTAGAGAATACATAGACAGGATGTAATTTCTAGATATATTGATTGGATTAAATTAAATGCTATTAAAAATGAATTTCACTTCCTTTAACTTTTTGTTTTAATGTGGCTCTGAGAACATCTACAACACTAAGTGTGACTCACCTTATATTTCTACTACAGGGCATGGAGCACCAAGGTTCATCACCAAGCTCAGCTCAGATCTTATTCCTGGTACCAACCAGTCCTACAAGTATTAGGGTTCCATTCTCTTCCAGGTAAAATGAACCAGACCTGATTGTTTATAAGAAAGCATTGTTGGGCCCGGAGAGATAGCACAGCGGTGTTTGCCTTGCAAGCAGCCGATCCAGGACCAAAGGTGGTTGGTTCGAATCCCGGTGTCCCATATGGTCCCCCGGGCCTGCCAGGAGCTATTTCTGAGCAGACAGCCAGGAGTAACCCCTGAGCACTGCCGGGTGTGGCCGCCCCCCCTCAAAAAAGGAACTGGGCAGCAAATGAATATAATAACAGGAATCACGACCAAGAAACAGTTGAAAATCCAGGTTTGGGCCCGGAGAGATAGCACAGTGGCGTTTGCCTTGCAAGCAGCCGATCCAGGACCAAAGGTGGTTGGTTCGAATCCCGGTGTCCCATATGGTCCCCCGTGCCTGCCAGGAGCTATTTCTGAGCAGACAGCCAGGAGTAACCCCTGAGCACCGCTGGGTGTGACCCAAAAACTAAAAAAAAAAAAGAAAGCATTGCTTCTCTCTCCCAGATGAAGCCACCCCAAGTTTCCCCCAACCCTGGTTCAGGCAGTGGCCCCTCCTCCTTGGCTGACTTCCTTGCCCCCGAGGAAAGCAGGACTCAGATGTGCCTGGGGAAATTTCTTTCCAGACTATCTTCCTGCTCAACAAGAGGTGGACCTACCCAGAGGAACCCCCCTGGCTTCCCTTTCCTGCCTGGCTCATTTTTGTCCTTCACGTCTAAGTCAGACTTGAGGGTGGAGTATTTGCACCCCAATTTCCCCCAGTAGGACAATACCAGGACATGTAATTCTCCCTGGGGGATTTACATGACCTGGTGTAAGGTGGGCCTCATTTGCAGGGTAATGAAGATGCCTCCATTTGTGGGGACACGGCACACATTTATCAAGCTGCTTAAAGGAGGACTCTGCCTCTCCATGTTCCTTACCCCACACTCACCAATATTCCTGCCACAGTTTGAGAAGAGCACAACTATTACCAGGAACACTTAGTATTCTTTAAGCAGAAGCTTAAACCCTAGGATGTCCAAAGGTTGACTTTGTGGTCTGGATTCAATCTTCTCTTCTGCACAATAGGAATAAACATAGAGGTAACTTGCAGGATTGTTGCACAAATTTGGTGAGATTGTACATGCCAGTCACCTGACAGAAACTGGCTCACTGAGCACCAGTTACTCGGTAATAATAACAGAATCTTGCCCACTTCCTCATCTGTTTGACCCAACACAACCAAACCAAGTCTGCCACAGAAGCTTCTCCAGGACCCCTAACTACCACTGACCACTCTGCAGGGCATCTGGCTGGTCTAGCAGCTCTTCTCTCTGACCTTTAAGCTTGTCCTCCCTGGTGAGAGTTGACTAGCCAGGCCTTGAGTGTGGAGGGTGTGTATAAACTGAGTCTACACCCAGAATTCTGTTCTTCAGCAGCCCCTACCTGTGCTCCCATTGCTCCCTCAGATGACTTAATGAAGTGAAAGTTGAACCCCTAGAAACTATGTTTCCTTAGTGTCCCCAGTTCACCTACAAAATGAAATATATTCCACATAAAAGAGAATTTTCAGCATAAATAAGCCTTTTTTTTTGTTTTTGTTTCTGTTTTTTTTTTTTTACAAACCCTGCAGTATTCAAAGGCTTCTCTCCCAGCGTTGTGCTTGGGGTCTCTCTGGGCAGTGCTCAGGGGACTGTGCAGTGGCAGAGATTGAGTTCAGAGATTCTACAAACAAAACATGCACTCCAATCCATTGGGACATTTCTCCAGTCCCAAGAACAGATTTTTTAAATCCCCAGACTGAGTTCTTCATCCACAAAATTCAAGGTTCCTAAGTGGACAAACAGATAAAAATAGCTTTGTCAGTATGTAATTATGAACAACGTATTATGCCCTAACTTTTCTACCATCGTATTTTAAAATATATTTATCTTTTATTCATTTATTGTTCTCTCCTCCCTTCATCCTTCCCTCCCTCCTCTCCTACTTTATTTCCTTTCTTCTTTTTTTAGTCCTTTCTTTCATCCTTCCCTTTCTTCCTCCTTCCTTTTTCTGCCCTTTTTTCCTTCACTCTCTCCTTTCTTTATTCCTCCTTCCTTTTTTCCTGCCCTCTCTCCTTCCCTTCCTTCTTCTCTCCCTCCCTCCTTCCCTCTTTCTTTCTCCCTTTCTCTCTTCCCTTTCTTCCTCCTTCCTTTCTTCCCTTCCTCCCCCTCCCTAGCATAGCTGGCTCCTCCAGAGCTCCACCCAGCACTGCGGTGTTTGATGACCTTCAGATACCGGAAATCAAATTTAGGTTCTGTGCATTCAAGGATATAGACTCCAGATCTTTCTACTCCTGCTTCGTACCTAGCACTTTCTGATATTAGTATGAATGGTGAAGCTTTTTGTTTGTTTTGTTTTGTTTTGTCTTGGGTCCACACCCAGCGATGCTCAAAGGTTAATTCTGGCTCTGCACTCAGAAATTACACTTGGTAGTGCTTAGGGAACAATATGGGATGCCGGGGATCAAACCTGTTTGGCTTTGTGCAAGGCAAATGCATACTTGCTGTGCTATATCTCTGACCCCAGTGAAGCTTTTTTAAATGCCCTAATTTTGAAAAACTAAAAGAAAATATGAGGCCAGAGATAAAATACAGAGGATTAAGTCATGTTTCTCTTTTGCAGACAACCTGGGGTTCAGTCCCCAGCACACGTATGTTCCCCTGAATACTGTCAGGAATGATCCCTGAATAGTATCAAGAGTAATCCCTGAGAATAATGGGATTTACAAAATGACACTCCCCCCAATTCTCTTAAATGTGTCCCTACAATCTAGACATTTATTTGTACAAAGTTCTGGGAACTAGGAGAAAAGTAGCCTAACCATCCATTCCTGATAATCTTCCAGGGTCCTCAAAATCTCACAGGAACCCTTGAAACCAGACCCCCAGAGAGGGTGATCCCAATGCCAGGAAGAGAAATGAAGAACAGTGAAGCCCTTGCTCTTTAAAAGGCTGCCTTAGACACCTCAGACCTGAAGGATATCTTTCTCTGAACCCAAACCCAAACCTAGATGATCCAGGGGCCTCAGATTATCTGAGGTCTCCAGAACTTTCACCCCACTCTCCACCAACAACCATTTAGAGATCCAAAGGGAGTGATATTAGGAGAGCTTCCTTCTCCATTCTTCCATGGAGTTCCTCAATTCTTTGGGTTTTACCCCTACCTTCAGATGAGAGTAGAGCTGTGTGAGAATTCAGGGGAGATGCTGGAACCAGTCAGTCTTAATGCCAACCCTAACCAGAACCTTGAATATGCTTCTTCACCTCTTGGTGCCTCAGTGCTTTGCTTCCTCCCTTCAAAGCAGAGACCCCAGCTTTGAAAAGATGAAGCAGCAGGCTAAGCCTAGCACAGTGCTCCCCACAGTGAATGCCATCCAGGATGTGTTCTTGACCCTGCCCTTCTTACCCTATTGGGGTCTATAGTGTTTATTGTTTAGGGGAGGTGTAGTAGCTGACTGGGCTGGACCAAGTAATCTTTTCCAGGGCTTTTTAGATTTGGTATACAGAGAAGGAAGCCAGTTTCTTATCTGCAAATACAAGTTAGAAAACTCAGTCATGTTTGTTTTGTTTTGTTTTGTTTTGCACAGTGAAGAAAATCAGTAAATCAGTGTGCTATGTAAGAGGGGTAAACTCCTGCCAGGAAAAACAAACAAACAAATAAACACAAAGACAGAAAGTATTCTGGATCTAGATGATTTTTAAATCTCATTCTAAGTATGTCTTTCTAATAACTTCATTGTTTGTCTCATTAAACGTTTGCCATGAAACAACTACCTTAAAGCTTAGAGCTTAGGGGCCGGAGAGATAGCATGGAGGTAAGGCGTTTGCCTTTCATGCAGGAGGTCATCGGTTCGAATCCCGGCGCCCCATATGGTCCCCTGTGCCTGCCAGGAGCAATTTCTGAGCCTGGAGCCAGGAATAATCCCTGAGCACTGCCAGGTGTGACCCAAAAAACCAAAAAAAAAAAAAAAAAAAAAAAAAAAAAAAAAAAAGCTTAGAGCTTAAAGTAGTGACATTTTCTGAACTCCTGATTCTATAGGCAGCCATTTGGCTTTGATCCTAGGATAATTCCTCTGCTGGCATCACTTGCGTCCATTCACATAATTTTGGTCAGCTGGTAACAACTTGACCAGGACTAAACAGTCCATTCATTAAATACTCAGTCATTCAAAGGTGACTAAACACTTACAGAATGACTGCCAGAGGCCAGACATCATGGAGATAAGAATGGGGAAAAATTTGTAGTTATTAAGCTGCTACTCTGTCAGCCAAGTGATGGAAATTTTGGGTGTATTATCTGACTTAGTCTTCCTGATTGCATAGTAATATCATCATCACCCCATTTTATAAACAAGGAAACTAAAGTTGAAAAAAAAAAAAAGAAATGAGTGACCTAAAATTTCAAGACCCAAAGGGATAGAACAGGAATCTGAGCCAACTGTTCCTGAAAGTCTGCTGCCAGAGTGGCTGGAGCAATAGTATAGCAGGTAGGGTGTTTGCCTTGCATGTGGCTGATCCAGGCATCACAGATGGTCCCCTAAGCAATGCCAGAAGTAATCCTTGACCCAGGAGTAAGCCTGAGAACCATCAGGTTTCCACCCCCTAAAAATGAGGATAAACGTAAGAGGGTAAACTGGTCTTAATCTCATGTCACCTTCAATGTTATTCAGAGAACTAGGTGTACACAGTATTCAAAGTGTAAGATTTGATGTCCTGTTCAGTAAGTGAGCCCTTTGTGATAGGCACCGTGAGTGGTACTAGGGATGTGGAAATGACTCAGACACAGGCTGAAACAGCAGCAGTGTGGAGGAAGAAATGATTAATCACACCAGGGCTTGGTGTTGACTCACTAATCAGCCTGATTCTTAAGGGATGGGTGATGCTACTGAGGAAATGTAGTTCATTTCAAACTCTCTTTTCTTCGGATGTGCAAGGTCTCCAGAGAACTTATAAAGTAACTATCAGAGGTCAAAAGAGATAGTACAGCAGGTAAGGCACTTGCATTGCTTGTAAATGACCTGAGCTCTAGCTTTGGCTCCACATATGGTTTCCCTAGCACTACGAGGAATGATTTCTGAGTACAACTAGGTGTGCCCTTCCCCCCCAAATAAGAGGCTGCCTGGAAATTCCTGAGCCCCAGGAAACCATTTCTGTCTGTCCATGGAGCAGGTGTGCAGATATAGAGCATCCCAGTGTCCAGAATACAAGCAGGAATACCAGGGAGACAGAGTACATGTGACTAGGGAATGAGACAGACCCTGCAGTGAGTGCTGGCCAGATTCCCATATGCTGCTGACCGATCTTTCATGAGCAGACTCATAGGCGTCTGGACAAGGGGGTTGAAACTCCCAAGTCAGTCAACACCTTTCACATCTTGAGGAAGATAAGCAAAATCAGAATTGCCACAGGAAGAGACCAGAACTCTAGCACTCCAGGCCAGAGGGCCACGTGGGGCTGGCATGACTCCTGGAATGAAAGGCACAGGAACTCACAATGGACTTTCTTTCCTTGGCCTTCTCATTCCTTTGCCCTCGTGCTTGCTTCATGCACCTCTCTCTGCAGACTGGCTTCTTTTATTTCTCATGCCTACAGCCAAAAACAGCTGCCCCCAGCCTGAACTCGGGAATATTTATGACAGTGCAACCCATGCAACTGGGCTACCATTTTTGATCTCAGTTCCAAATGTACGGGACAAAGAATCTGGCTCAGAGTGAACTCCAAGTCCAACTCAATGTTCTATGGCTAAGGGGTGTGTGTGTGGAGGGGATGGTGTTGTGCTCTCGCATGGCCCAGCAGAGGACCCCGTGGGTAAAGTGAAGAAGAAGGTACTTCTCAGAGAAGTGATGCCATGAGCTACACAGTCCCTTCTAAACTAGGATGTGGACACCAATTGCTGCCACACAGCCACTCATTTCATCAGAGTGCTGAGTCTTGAATCCCAGAAACAGCTCCAGGGAGAAAAGCAGGGGGAGGAGTAAAGTTGAGGGTCAGGATGATGGAGTCCAAGGCTGTCTCACAATGAGTTTGGAACCTCCATCTGGCCTCAGTCTCACGTGGGGATCAGGGATCTGGCTTGTTGTAACTTCACTAGGCAACAGTTCCCAGAACTGGCAGGTACTGGGGTGGTAAGAGGGCCTTCTACTAGGCTTTAGAGCATTCTCCAGGGAAATGGAAAGCACCTATGATTGTAGCCAGCTTCCAGACAGCTGAAAGGTGGGTGTGTCTTCCCAGAATCACTACTACTACTTTGACTACTACTGTCTTGTTATAGGACATGTTCTGTATATGGGGAAGGGCCAAGCTGACTTGTCTTTCTCTCTCTTTTGATGTGCTTCTGAGTAATGTGAAATTTTATTTGGATATGTGCATTTTAGATGAGGGGTGAGCCTTTGTAAAGATTGCACATGCACACAGTACATATAAGATGTTCCATAGGGAATTCTTTTTTTGGGGGGCACACTCATGGTGATCAGGTGTAATGGCTCCTCCACTTGCTGTAATCTAACCCTGGGTCAGCACAAGAATTAATTAAACAAGACAGTCTGGGACTGGAGAGATAGCACAGTGGTAGGGAGTTTTTCTTGAATGCAGCTGACTCAGGACAGACACGGGTTCTATTCCAAGCATACCATATAGTGCCCCAAGCCTTCCAAGAGTGATTTCTGAGCGCAGACACAGGAGTAACCCCTGAGCACCGCAGGGTGTGGCCTAAAAATGAAACAAACAAAAAAAAAAAAGACAGTTATAGGGGCTGGAGTGATAGCGCAGCAGCAGGGCATTTGCCTTGCATGCGACTGACCCATGACGAACCTGGGTTCAATCCCTGGCATCCCATATGGTCCCCTGAACCAGGAGCGATTTCTGAGTGCATCGCCAGGAGTATCTTGAGCATCACCGGATATGGCCCCAAAACAAAACAAAACAAAACAAAACAAAAAAACAGTCATAAGGGAGAGAGAAAAAGCATAGGAGTTAGGGGTTTCCAGCCTTGTGAACTGAGAGCTCCAATCATCATGCCCCTGAAAACTAAATTGTACAGGCTCAAGCCACATAGGAAGAAGGGCAGATGTAACAGACCTATCTTGTGCTATTCAAATTTAGGCGAGTCTTTTACATCTCAAAAAGGCTGGTTGACAGAAAGGAAACTAGGACTAAGTCTCTGTTTTGGAAGAAGCTGGGTGTGAGTTCTTTTTCTTTTTTTTCTTTTTTTCTTTTTTTTTTTTTGGTTTTTAGGACCACACCCGTTTGATGCTCAGGGGTTACTCCTGGCTAAGCACTCAGAAATTGCCGCTGGCTTAGGGGGACCATATGGGACACGGGGGGGATCAAACCGCGGTCCTTCCTTAGCTAGCACTTGCAAGGCAGACACCTTACCTCTAGCGCCACCTTGCCGGCACCCCCCCCTTTTTTTTTTTTTTTTGTGAGTTCTATATGTATGGAAACAATCAGGGGCTACTCACCACTCAGTGCTCAGGGGTTGTTCCTGGCAGTGTTCCAGGGATTAAACCCAGGCCTCCAAGTGCAAAACATGTGCTTAGCCTGTTGCACTATTTCCCCTGTCCCCATGTGACTTGCTTTTCTTGTCCCCATTAGAACTTTTTCCTAGTCCTATTAAATGCATCTTTACTATAAGGGGTTGAGCCTCTGCCTCCTCTGTACTCTAAAATTGTTTCCGTATATGTGCTGCGGAAGTGAGCACAAGAGTTGTTTTCAATTCAACTTAAAACCCTTTGACTCAATTCTTGGTGCCCACATGGCTGGACTCTTCCCTATTTAGCAGCTACCTTCCAGCAACCTTGCATCAGGTCCTCAAACCACCAGCTTTTCTCACCTGAGCCTTTGCACATTCAAGCCTTTGCACATTCTGCTTTTTTCCCCCAGAACATCTTGCTCTTTACAGAGACAGCCACACCCAGTCCAACCCTGCGTCCTGGTTCTGGTAGACCTTCCCAACCTCTCCTCAAACTATGCCCAAGACATCTTGCCTATTTCCTTCCAGGTCTTAACAGTTAATTATTGTTTCCCCTTTTTTAAACTTAGTTCTCCTTTCTGTTCTCATTAACATGTAAGCTTCATGGGATCAGGAAGTGCCTGTACAAAACAGTAAGTATAAGCGGGAAGAAATGGTGAATGAGTTTGCTATTTCCAGCACTTTATCGCGACTCCACCCTGCAGTTCTAGCAATTCCTCCAATCGGAGGATCATCACTGCTGCTCAGAACCACCCAAGCACCCTTCTGTCCCTTAAGACAGTGTTTTTCAACCATTTTGTGCAAAGGCACACTTTTTTTCATAGGAAAAACAAAACAAAACACGAGGCACACCACCATTAGAAAATGTAAAAAAACAACAAAAAAAAACCTCTGTGCCTATATTGACTATATATAAAGTACTTCTCTTAAATAGGAATCAAATAAACTCAAAGAAATTATTTTATCATTACTTTATTATGAAATAATATAATGATTAGTCTATTTGTGAGCTGAAGCCGCATGTTATGGATAAAATTGGAATTTTTCCCATGCACACCAGACAATATCTCACAGCACACTAGTGTGCCATGGCCTAGTGGTTGAAAAATGCTGCCTGAAGGCACTGTCTGACAGTCTTGCTGGGTAGGGCAAGTGCAGTGTGTGGCATGAACAGATGTCCCTTCCAGTCCTGCCCCCATCACTTACTATGAAATAGTCTGTGCACCTCTTACTAGCTTCATCCTTTCTAGAAGCTGGTTGAAATCCCTCCTGCTTTTTCTCTCATGAGCTGCAAGTTCTGCCAACGTGATCTTCAATGTTATGAGCACTGATTTGCAAAGCCTTCAAAGTTCAGACTCTGTATCTCCCTCTCCAGACACAAAAGATCATTCTTCTGGCCTCACCCAGCGACGTAGCACTTCCTGAACTTTGCCCTAGACATTCACGCCTTCGTGGTTTTATTCAAAAGCTGATTTCATTGTCAAGAAAGCTCCTTTTTCTGCCTTCTGAGTTGTACAGATGCTGCCCACAGAGAAGATTCATTGCCCTATGACCTCTGCCACCACTCTACACCCCCGCCCCCTTTTCTGTCAACCTCCCGCCAAAAGCCCATCTCCCTGTTCACAGCATCTGCACTATCTGTTTTGTAGTGGAATGTCCCCTCTCAATTCTAATTCCACCTTCACGCTGTACTGATTGGAACAGAACAGGCTCTAGGCCAAGCAGGTACCTGTAAGTGGATCCTCAAGAGGACCATCATTAGGGCCAGAGCCTAGTGCAGCAGGTAGGGCACTTCCTTTGCATGCGGCCAACTTGGGTTTGATTTTTAGCACCCCAAATGGTTCTCTGAGCCTACTGGAAGTGATTCCTGAGAGAAAAGTCAGGAATAAGTCCTGAGCACCATTGGATGTGGCCCCCAAAATAAACAAATAAGAAAAGATACAACCATCAACTAGTGGCAGGAGAGTGACCAGGAAGCATGTGATAAGTGATTGCAGGCCAGGAAAGCATTGCGAGGTTATGTGTGTTAGCACTGAAGTCAGTCCTGACTGGCTTTGAATCTCAGCATGCATGGAAAAGAGTCTTAATGACGGTGAGTAACTAAACAGGGCATATTTTTCTTTAACAGTCAGAAGACCAAAGCAGGTATTTCAAGATGACAGGAGACTCTGTGGTATACGAAGAACCCAAACTCTCCATTCTGACTTTTATAGCATACTTATTTTTCTCTCTGTACCAGTTTTCTTTTCTACAAAATGAAATAATTTCTTTCCTTATAGGATTTTTATAAAAATTAAATGAGATGGTTTATGTAAAGAGATTAGAATAATATCTTCACATATTAAGTGCTCTGTGTTAGGTATTATGATTATCATTACTTTGCCTTCATGCTGAAAAAATGATCACTGGTCTCTAGGTACCACTTTCTCATCCCTGTCAGCCTTATGCAAGTCAAGTGCATAAGTACTCCTGTACTCCAGTTTCTATGTGTTTTAAGTGGCTAAATTTTGGAGTACCTTGTTACATAGCAATAAATAATTCATTCATTTAGCAACCAGTTCCTGATCTATTCTCCAAAGTTTTATTTTGATTCATTTTTAGTTTAAGTCCATTTTGGTCCATTTTTAATCTAATCACAAATCATCTTCTAACACATTGAAGCCTGTGTTCCTTGCCCCATAGCTTCTCGAGTTAATAAGCTAACTGACCACCAAGAAGCAATCTTGAAAAAGTAAAATCCAGGAGAAACCCACCATCCCTCTTACAACCCTCACTTCTGCTAGATTATGTCCAGTGCCCACTCAAGGAAGGAAATTTACAAAGTTCCAGTAAATCATGGAAGTTTTGGGGAGTCACACCAATTAAAAAGGGTAGTTAGGATAAAATAAGATAATTTTTTTTGTTCTTGTGATTCTGGGCATGGAATCCAGCCATATGCTTCACCACTATACCCTATCCTCAGTCCTAAGCTAGGTACTATCTGAGCAAAGTCTGGAAAGAGATGAAGGAATTAATCAAGCAGCTATAGGGTGAGAAAGGAACAGGTTCTGGGCAGATATGACAGCTGTACTGTTGGGACACCAGCTTACCCATAGCAGACTAGACATGGGAAGATCATAGTAGAGCTGCCATGTTCCTCTCCCAGTCCATTACTAGCTGTATGACCTTGGACCTGTGTGAAATTGGGCCCTCTAAGTCCCAATTTCCTCCTCCATGAAACAGAAATGAAAGCTTTAACGGCTCCTAGGTCTATAAAGAGGATTAAACAGAATAATATGCTTCAGGCGTCGAACCAATGTCAAAGCCTAGTGATTCCTTACTCAGGGTCAGCTCGTGTCCTCTGCTGGCTACTATGGGCATACAACTGGGATTACCATGAGAACCTCATATGCAAGGCTTGTGCTCTACCTTCCCAGATAGCCTCATTCCCTTCAGCTGAGCACCAGGGACAGCAGAAGGGACAGAAGACATGGTACTGCAGAGAACTGATGGAAACTTGCTCTTCTCTGCAACCCCGAGGCAGCAAAAGGGCTGGAACTTCACTTGTCAGTTGGAGCTTGGACCAGGTCTCAGAGTAGTCTTCAGGCTTGGTCTGCCCAGCTATTATGGCAAGTCTAAGAATTACGTGTTGAGGGCAAGGAATAGGATTTTGTGGGTACTCAGAGTCAATGCAGAGGCTATAGAGTGAGGCTTTCCCTGAAAACTTCTGAGCCTTCTTGTCTCTCTACCAACAGTCCATATTCACTAAGCCTGAGCTTCCGTTGGCCTAAAGAACTGGAAATGGGCAAAGGTCAGACTTACAAGGTCTTGCCAAGCAGTATCTGAGGGTTTAGGAGAAGCCAGAGCTCCTTGGAGTAGATCCTTTGATATGTCCTCAAGAAGGAGCATAGGCACAAGGAAAGAGAGGGACAGGCCAAGATTATGTGGTGGCACAGGCTGCCCCTGGGAACTTTACTTCATTCCATCGGGCAGTGCCTATGAAATCGAAACTGGGGACCTGGTCAGTTTCTGCTCCCCTGTACTTTCTCCTGAGCTTGGAGGGAAGAATCAGAGATTAATGGGGCGTCTATGAAAGCTCCCAGAACCAGGGTTGTCCCTGCCAACTCGGGCTCAATCTCACCTATCATTGACTTAAATCCACTTCCTGGTGTGATGCAACAGTGAGGAAATGGGATTCCCAGTATCACTTTACTTCTCTGCCATAAAAGTGGGTTGCTGACCCAACCCACCCATTCAACCAATACACAAGTTCTTGCCACATCCCAGGACTGTTTGGAAGTCTTAGAAATAGTGTCAGAACAAGACATTCAAGATATCTGTTCTTGGGGACCTGGCCTGCAAGTGAGAGACCTTCTTTGACACGATGCCAAGTGGTGGTAAAAGCCAAGGGAAATAGCAGGCCAGGGTAAGGGACCACAGGGAAAGTGCTTTGACAGAGAGCTCAGAATACCACATAGGGAGTCTTCTGCCTTCTGCAGGAAGAGATTCTGAGAAGGAAAGCAGTAGTGATTCTGAGAAAGGAAAGGGCAAGCAGTCCAGGTCCTTTGGGCCAAGGCAGCAATTCCTGGAAATGAGGATGAAATCCAGCCAGAGCAGCACTGCTGTCAGAATGGGAGTTAGCCTGGGATCCTGATATGTTGGTTCTCGATACTAGAGGCACTTGTGACCTTCCTGGTGACTGAGAAAGGATTACAATCTCATCTCCCCACACTGAATATAGTCCCCTGAGTACAGATTAAGCCTGGAGAACCCCTCCAAATAAGGAATTATTTTTAATGAGCATAAAACTAAAGAGAATTGTTGCAAATCAGCCCCTGATGAGGTTGACTGAAGGAGGGATGGAGGATGAGGCCTTTCTCTTCCAGCTCGGACCACGCGTCTGTTACCTTGTTCAGCCAGCGGTTCTGAAGTGAATGCGGCGGGAAGAAAGACAACAGGCAGTCAGGCTTCCGAAGAAAACAGTTCTTTATTCCATGAAGATGCCGAAGCCAAAGGCCTAAGAATAGGCCCCAGGAAAAAAAGCCTCTCACCTTCCACAGACCCTTGCTTTTATGCCCCAGAATCAGATACCACCCAATGGTGGGAGCAGAATCAGGTACCACCCTAGGGTGGGAGCAGAATGCCAGGTCACACCCTAGGGTAGGGCACAATCACCAATCAGGGTAGGGTCAGTAACATAATAATTCCATAAAAATGTTTACATACACAACAGAGAATTAGAGAGCAACCCTGTTCCAATGCCCAACAGTGAGCAATACTGCCTGCAAGTGAGGAGACAGGATGATTAGAACTTGAAGGGCTAGAGAGATAGTACAGCAGAAAAGGTACTTGCCTTGCATGTGGCCAACCCACGATTTTATGTGGTCTCCTAAACCCTGCCAGGAATAATCCCTGAATGCATAGTCAGAAGCAAGCCTTAAACACTACGGGATATGCCCACCAAATAAAGATCTTGGGCCTCTGAACTCTCATTTGAAGGATCCCCCTACACCTTACACCAAATAGATAAACCCAGATTCAAAGAAATCTCAAAGCTAGTAAAGAGGAATTAGGGGAATTAAAGGGGAATCCCAAGGTTATTAAAGGGGTAACAGAGAGAGGAGAGGCTAAGGCGGAGCCACTGGAGGGCAGAGTTCAGAGACACTGACTGGGGCCCTCTGGAGAGGGTAGCTAGAGTTTCCCTAAGAGTATTGGCATTTGCATGATCCCTCAGAAAGCCACTTTGTCTTTGTGTGCCTCAGTCTACCTACCAGAAAAATGAAGCTGATAGTCCCTGCCCTGCTCTTTCTTAAATGTTTGTCGACAGTAGACATACAAGTGACTACTGTCATCAAAAAAAGGGAGCAATACCAAATCACTGGCCTTCTCAAATCTCTAGACCCAGACTAAATTTAATTTTTTGATTCATCTGCGGTACATGTTTAAGCCTGCTAGGTCCAGGCCCCAGAATAGTCACTGTATGTGCATGGACTGTAGTCCAATGGGGCCAATTGCTGCTATTGTCTCTACTTAATTGAAGAAGAAACTAAAACTCAGAGGAATATGCTGAAATTCCTTTGATTTATTGGTTCGTTTACTCTGGACCAGGTGCTGAGGACCAAAGGCTAGCAAATCCTTTAGGAGACATGCCCACCAATTACTTTAATAACAACTCAGTGCATACTTCCACAGACCAGTGAGTGGAAGCAGGAGGAGGAGGAGCAACTGGTTCCCATGGGGGTGGTGAAGATGGGGAAACCAGCTGACCATCCACAAAACAGCCAACTAAGGTGCCTGTGTGCAGGACAGAGGTGGTAGGCAATCACAAGACCTGGCTCTGAGTCTTCCTAACGACTGTCAAGGTTTTTGCTCTATATTCCCAAGAAAACTTGGAGACCACAAAGTCATCCTCCTGGAAAAGTCAGAAGCTCGGCTTGAGATGCTGGAAGTCCTGGGGAAGGATGGGAGGAAGCCTAAACCTTCTCACCCTATCGCTCTTCGGTTTAACCTCAGTACCAGTCAGTGCCAAGTCAGACAAGTCCCTTCAAGCAAAATACCCAAAAGACCCTAACTAGCACTGGGCTCAGCACACAGACGGAACCTGCAGCGAGGCCTGAAATTCATAAGGGGCGTGGCCGAGAGCTGGAGGCGCGGCACGCCCCGCCCAGGAGAGGCTGATCTAGCCAATGAGCGTCCGGGAGCAGAGAAAACCCCGCCCCCGGCTATAAAAGGCCGCGGAGTCCAGGGGCACGGCGAGTTTGCCGAGTCTTTGCTACCTGGAGCCGCGGTCTCAGCACCAGCAAGATCTTTAGTTGTGGCGACGCGGGCTGGGCAGGAGCAAAGGGTCTGATCGGTCTTTCTTCACGTCACTAGGCTGCGGGGAAGGTTCGGGGCCGGGATCCCTCGCCGCCGAAGGACAGCTGCCCCGGACTTGTGGACGCCTGTCCTGCCCCTCGGTGCACCGCCCCTGCAGGCTGCTCGCTGTCCGCGCCATGGCCGACCACCTGATGCTCGCCGAGGGCTACCGCCTGGTCCAGAGGCCACCGCCCGCCTCGCCGGCTCACGGCCCCCATGGGCTGCGGACTCTGCCGCCGTATGCGGGCCCGGGCTTGGACGGCGGATTGCGGCCGCGAGGGGTTCCGCTGGGCCCACCGCCTCCGGTTCCCGGGTCACTGGCGTACCGGGCCTTCGGGCCGCCTCCAGCCTTCCAGCACTACCCCGGGGTGCCGCCGCCGCCGCCCGCCGCGCCTAGCGCGCACCTGCAGCCCGGGGCGACGCTGTACCCGAGCCGAGCGATCGCGCCCCCCGGGGTCCCCGGAGTGGCCCTGGGCTTGCAACCGGCGCCCGGCAGCCCGTCTGCGCCGCTGCCGCCGCCCGCGCACGCCCTGGGTGGCATGGACGCCGAACTCATCGACGAGGAGGCGCTGACGTCGCTGGAGCTGGAGCTCGGGCTGCACTGCGTGCGGGAGCTCCCCGAGCTCTTCCTGGGCCAGAGCGAGTTCGACTGCTTCTCGGACTTGGGCTTAGCGCCGCCCGCCGGTTCCGTGAGCTGCTAGATCACCAGCCCGGCGCCTGCCTGACTGCCCGCCGCCCGCGCCCTCTGTGAGGGTCTGTTGTGGGTCCCCCGGCCTCCTGCTGGATGACCATCCGGCTGCTTTCTGACCCTGAGCCTCAGCGGTAAAACAACAACAACAACGGAGGGCGCTGAACGCCCTTTGGGACGCCTGGTTCTTGGATTGTGTTCTCTCCTCCCTCTAGGGCTCTCCCGACGACACCCCAAACCCCCCAATCTGAGCCATTCCGGGCCACAGCCTGGTTTCCCTTCTCTCCTGCGCACCCTCCTACCTACCGGGTGCCAGCCCTTCTGCTCTAGGCACCACCGAGGGAAAACAGTGTCCCATTTGGCCTCCAAAACCAAAATAAAACTGGGTCACTTTACCGTCTGGAGTTTTCATTTCCCTATCTCTTCCCCTCATGGACTATATTTGGGTTTCTGGAGGCCTAGGGCTGTTGGGGGATTCTGGGGGTGATAGATGCAAGCCACAGTCGTTGGCAGTGCCCAGGAGGGGAAATGGACGGTTGGTTTTTTTTGGTTTTTGGTTTTTAAATAACCCAGTTGTGCAATTGGCAGGTCATAATCTGGGAGGCAGAGACTGGTGCCCTTACCCCCAGCCTCAAATCTCACAGCTAGCTGGAGGGCACACAGAGATACTGGCCTGGCAGCACCTGTGGGAAGTTCAGGGCAACCCCAAGGGCAGGGGTGGGGGAAGAGGCTGGTCTCTGAAGATTCAGTAGTCCTGGCTTGGAGCCATGACTGTCCTTGTCCAGGATTCCGCCTGGATTTCAGAGGCCCTTTCCTGGGAAAGAAGACTCTCATCTCAGGTGGTGGATCAAGTGTCCTGGAAGACCTTGGGCACCCGGCCACACATCTCAGCAGCCCCCAGAATGATAATAATGCTTATTTCACTAACTGGCGCGTTGCTGATCTGGCCTGTGCCCATAGTTATGGGGCCACAGTCCTGGTGGGAGTCAGGAAGACAAACCTAGAATCAAGGACTAGAAGGCAGGCAAACAGGCCCAGAGAAGGGAGCATCTCAGCTAGCTGGTTGTGGAGTTTGGGAAGGCTTCCTAGAGTGGTGGCACTTATGTGGTGGATAGAACCTTAAAGCATGTGTCTCTAGGAACTGAAGAAGGCAGGGAGGCAAGGGCAATCAGGGAAGCTAGGGGCCTTCTAGAAAGGACAACAAAGGTCTCATGGCCAAGTGATGACTTATTGAGGTGGCCACTGCTCCCAGTTACAGCAAAAGGTCATGTGTGTGTACAGGCCAGGGGGGGGGGTTGATCCAGTCTGATGCCAGAGTGAGCTCCAGTCAGCCCAATGCTGCTGGAGACCTTCTCTCCTCTCTCTTCTCTCCTCTCCTCTCCTTCCCTATCTCTCTCTCTCCTCATCTCTCTTCTCTCTCTCTCTCTCTCTCTCTCTCCTCTCTCTCTCTCTCTCTCTCTCTCTCTCTCTCTCTCTCTCTCTCAGATTCCCTCATGCTTAAGATCTGAGAGAAAGGCAGAAGGGAGCAGACAGAATGTCAGAGATGACAGGGACCTGGAACTCCTGAGTGGAGCCACCATCTTTACTCTTCTGCCAAGTAGGTCTGTAGTCCTGGATCTCTTCAGTCTGAGTTCTGGCCCATGCCAGTTCTACAGCTTACTAGACAGGTGTATAGTAGGAGCTGGTAAGCTAAAGATGAAAATCTTCCTAAGAGCATGGAGCCCTCGGGAGAGGACTCAATAGAGAGGAAGACTAGAGAGCAAGGCTGCAAAATTGAAGATGGCCAGTGTTTGCCCAGAAAACAAGGATCCAATCTGCCATGAGAGAGGTTAGCCACTGGCCTGATTCCTTCCTGCTAAAACTCAGTTTCTCGAGGCTGGAGAAATAGCACAGTGAGTAGGACATTTGCCTTGCACATGCAGCCAACCAAATTCAATACCCGACATCCCATATGGTCCCCTAAACCCAACAGGAGTACTTCCTGAAAGCAGAGCCAGGACTAAACCCTGAGTATCCCCGGGTATACTCACCTCCCCAAAGAAAAAACTGTTTCTCTACCACTAAAATGGCACTGAGGTCCCTGCTCCTTGTTTCACATGGTGATAGATCTGCCTCCAGTGGGGTGTGTAGCAGGTTAAAGGATGGGGGATATGTAGTTGGTAGGTGCCTAAGTGCTCTCCATAGGGAAGGAATTGCAATAAAGACCCCACCCTGTCTCTCTTCCCAAAGAGGGTCCAGCTGCTGAGCCTGTCCCCAGAGGGCCTGAGCACATGTTGGGCAGCGAACAGGTGGACAAAGAAGACAGGACTGGGGCAGTATATGCCATCTGCCTCCTCACATCCCTGACAATCTTAGAAAGATTCCACAGGAGAGGACAATATCTGTGTGTTCTGCTGTCTCAGAAAGAATTGATGCCTTCAGGCCCAGTTCCAGAGATAATTCTCACTGCTTGTCTAACCAGAGCAAGCCCCCTCTCCTCTGGTGAAGTCCTCTTCCTCATGGTCCCCTATCTCTCTATTGTGAAAAAAAATTGTTCTTTCTAAGGAAGATCTGCTTTACTGGGTATGCCAAGACTTTGTCAAGTGCTTGGACATCAAGAATTCAGAGGAAAGGGCACCTGTTTTGCCTGAGGCCAACCCTGGTTCCATCACCAACTCCCCATGGTTGCATGAGCATGGTTAGCTATGAACCCACGCACACCCTGACCCTGAAAAAGAAAACAAGGGACCTGGTAGTTGTGGGGATCTGGTCATTTTATTTTGTTTTGGGTTTTTGTTTGTTTTTGTTTTGAGAAGGGCCTCCCTGTGAGTCTCAGTCAACCAGATCTATGATTCAATGTGAGGGTTCTGGCCCTGCCATGCTGGGGATTACCCAAAATTACCCAAATCTCCCAACTAGTGCTCAGGGACTTGGGGACACACCCAGGGCACCTCCAAGGCTGCACTAGTGAACCTCAGAGTATCATGCAGTGCCAGGATGGAAGGCCAACTTCTTAGGCCCCTGGTAGATTCTTAATATCTGAGAACCATCTTCCTCCTCCTCACCCCAGCTCATCTCATCGAAGTGTGCTTCAGTCACTTGTTGAATAAGTGAAACAAACAATATGAGCCTGTCTTTTTCCAGACATTTTAGCTGATTACTCAGTAATCCCCGGGACTTCCTTAATCCATCCTGGTCTAACTCGGCACCACCAGCTCTGACAAGTGGTGGGAGAGTCGACCACTGCAGACAGCAGGACTCAGGGGATGCTTTCTGGCATCACTTGGGGTTGGGGTGAGGGTTTTCACTGCCACTCACCTGAAAAGACCACCCCTAGGTAGTCCTGCTCCCCATTCCAAAGGGGCAGGAAACTGGAGCTCAGACAGAATGTCTCCTTTAAGTCACAGCTATGTAAGTGGTGGGTTGAGTCTGCCTGCTCCAGTCTGTCCAGGGCTCTGCCCTCCCTGGGCTGGGGCCTGAGCCCAGAGTGGAAAAGGGCAGAGTCCCTGGCCCAGTTCCACCACCTTGTGACCGGAGATACCGAGGAAGTCACGGAGCCTCACTGGAGCCTCTGTAGCTGCTTCTAGCTAGCAGGAAAAACAGCCCTGATCTCGAGGGTGTGTAGAGGATCCAAGGCTGGCAGGTCCTCAGAAACCATTTCTGACAGATGTCAAGGCAAGCAGCCACTGGAAGGGAGGGAGAGAGGTGTGCCTACACACACTTGGGCACTAACATCAGGCCTGCCTGGAGCATGAAAGGAGAGGGGCTGAGTTGAAGGGGCTCAGGGCCAGGAAGATAGGAGAGCTCATGATGAAGGAGGGTGGAGGCATTCAGGAAATAGCCCCATGGGCTCTTCAGGGAGAGGATTGGTGTTCCTTGAAGTTCAGCACCCCTGACCCTAATGGAGACACACCAAGGTCACATTCTGACCAGAGCAATGACAACATAAAAGGGAAATTTAGAAAACACAAAAGGAAAAATCAAAGATTCCCAATTTTTTCAACACATGTGTGTCTAATGTGTTTGAATAGGGAACAGCCATACTCTTGGATGTTCTTGGCCCTCTTATTGGATGTGAATGGGGTGACTGCATTTCATGTATTTGGGACTGTTTCTATCTTAGTAGAGCTGGATCTACCTCATATTTTTGTTGTTGTTTGGGGACCACATCCAGTCATGCTCAGGTTTATTCCTAGCTCTGTGCTCAAGGATCACTCCTGATGGGCACAGGGGAACATAAAACTGAGGGCTATAAAATTGGTTTCACAGTTGGCTGATTGAAAGGCAAGTGCCTTGCTCCTGTACACACTCTCTCTCTCTCTCTCTCTCTCTCTCTCTCTCTCTCTCTCTCTCTCTCTCTTTTTAGTGGTTGTGATGTGCATCATCACTTACCAAGTCCCCTCTAGTTAGAGCTTATCGACTAAACTGCACTGTTCCAGCAACTACAACAACCAGCCTAACAGCTCCGCCTTCCACATTGGGGAATTACTGGATCAGAAAGCATGAGAAAATGAAATTGTAATTCTATTGCCATATGGTTCTCCAAGTGACTGATTGATGCACCTTCCTGCAATCAGTGTACACACTGGCTTTTGGGACTCATCCCTAATACCCTGTATATCAGATAGGCTGTAATTTTAATCTCCATAATTGGGGGGGTTGATGGTTATGCCATAGATTCAACTTTGCTGTTAAGTCACACCCTGTTCTAATTTTTACTTCTCTGAATGTGCTTTTTTTTTGGGGGGGGGTCACACTCGGCAGTGCTCAGGGGCCACTCCTGGCTCTATGCTCAGAAATTGCTCCTGGCAGGCTCGGGGGACCATATGGGATGCCGGGATTCAAACCACCATCCTTCTGCATGCAAGGCAAATGCCTTACCTCCATGCTATCTCTCTGCCCCTCCTTTTTTTTGAATGTGCTTTTTTTAAAAAAAGAGAGAAATTACTTAATTGATTGGTAGTAGGGTGCTTGGACCACACTTGGTAGTGTTTAGTGTTCACTTCTGACAAAATAATGCTCTAGGATTATATGCAGTCTTGGGGACCAAACCAGGGTTGCTTGCATGCAAGGCAAACTCCTTAGCTCCTTAGCTATTCTATTTCTAGCTTCTTAATATCTTTTATTACCAATAAAGATATTACCTATTTGTAGTACTCCTAGAAATTATTTGCTTTTCTCTTCACCCATGTTCTTATCAGTTGCTCATCTTTTAGCTATTGATTTATAAGCATTTATCATGTATTATGCACAGTAAACATTGTATTTTGTTATTGCTGCAGATATTTTCGTCTGACCTGTGGCTGGTTATTTGGCTTTGTTACCTTTTAGAAGTTATAAATTTGTACATTATCATATCTTTCCATGTTTGCCCTCACTAGCTTCTGGGAAGAGTGAAGAAGATGAGCTGGCCTCTTCAGAGATCACTTTTTTTTTGTTTGTTTTGTTTTGGTTTGGTTTGGTTTTGGGGCCACACCTGGTGGCTCTCAGGGGTTACTCCTGGCTCTGTGTTCAGAAATCGCTCCTGGCAGGCTCAAGGACCATATGGGATATAGGGGATCAAACCCAGGTCTGTCCCTGGTTGGCCACATGCAAGGCAAACACCCTACTAATGTGCTATCAGTCCGGCCCAGAGCTCACTTTTGATGCTGTCAAATCAGTGGGTTCTACTCTTAGAGTAATGTCAACACATTCACCATGGGGCCAAAGGTGGCCCTCATCTTGGGGTCCTGCAGACTCAGCTATAAATTCTAATCCCCAAGAGAGAGTACAGGGGTTAAGGCACTTGTGTTGCATGCTACTAACACTTGTTCAATCTCTGCCACATATGGTCCCCCTGAGCACCACCGAGAATTTTTCCTGAGCACGGAGCTAGGAATGGCTCCTGAGCATCAATGGGCATAGCCCCATCCCTATTAAAATAAATTATTGCTCCAAACTTCATTGATGATGTTTGGCAGAATAACTTTGGTTTTCCTTTTGATCTGGAATCCATACATGCATGCTTGCCTCCTTGACTATGATCTAAAGTCTGGTACCCAGTAAGTTCCCAACAAACCAACCTACTGTTGCCAACAGTGAACAAAAGCTATGAGTAGGCAGCAAGTGTCAATCAACAGTGTCCAGCCAAGGTGGCCAGTGTGGGGAGGGGCTACTGTCAACCATGTCCTCCCATAATTTAGAAATACGGGGTCTTGGAAAGTTGAATGGCAGATAAAGATCCAGAGGCAGAAGTGGGCAGAACCCAATTATCCTCCATGTAAGAGAGTTCCCCAAATTTCTTTGTGGGAGCTAGCTTTCTCCCATTTACCCAAAGTAAATTTGCTTGTTCCTCTATGTGTGATTCAAAGTAAGGTAATAAAGTTGTAATAACATTGTGTAAGGAATCCCAACCATTTTTAACTTTCCATTGTCTGCTTTGAAGTAAACATACTACATGAATTCTCCTCAACCTCTTCTTCACCTCAGACTCCTTCACTTGTGTATCTAATGCCACACAATGAATCTATTGAGTGAAAATAACGAATGTTCTTAGGCTAGAACACTCAGTAAGAAATATTTAAGGGTTAGCTCAACAATTTTAAGAAAGAAAAGCATTTTCTAAATGATGTAAAGGACAGAAAAGATAACTTTTTTTAAAAAAATATTTGGGGTAAAAATGGCTCTTCTGAACCAGAAAAATTATCTTCTAGTGCCACCCCATCATTCAGACCCTGATCTTCTTTCTCATTATTCTATCCACTCATGACCCCCAATACACAGCCAAGACAACTGTTCAGAATCCAGGTTGGCTCTTTCCCTTCTTTGTCTTTGAAGCAGAGGGTAGGTCATATAGACTCCTGTCTCCAGCTCTAAGAAGAAGTAAGCAATGAAGAGAACATACTATGCTCAACATTTTTCTTTTATTCAATTATAATTATTACTATTTTTTGGTAGCACCAGAGATCAAACTTCGAGCTTTACATATACAAAGTATATTCCCTACTGTTGAATTTTATCCCCAGTCCAGTACCTCATGTTTTAAAGCCTATATGTGTGTGTGTGTGTGTGTGTATACACATCACTTACTCTCAGATTCTCTTGACATAAAATTTAATTTGACAATTATAAGAGCTGCTAGGAAATATGGTTGTAGCTATCAACTTTATGTCCCTCAATAACGCAGTTACTATGGAAGGTGAGAAGAATGGATTTTGGTAGACATCCAACCCTCTATACCATAACAAGTAGTAGTAATAAGTTGTTCCACAGAGATTAGTTGCTCACATCTTCTCTGCTCTAGTTACTTAGGTGGGGTGGGAAGATGTCAAAGGACATAGTCTGGTGTAAAGAGAACTGTGGGAACATGGCAGATTAGTATCAGTCCTCTGCACTGTACTCTGCTCTTTGGATACCTTGCTTCCCTTCTTTGAAGTTTCCTTATCTATAAATCACGACTAGTAATGGGACTCACCCATGAATAGCTACTGTGAAAGCACTTCATCAAGGTTTATGACACATACCAGGTAAACACATTAGATAGTGTAGAACTGCATGTGAAAACATGGAAAGAGGAAGTTCCAGGGAGGTTCCAACATATAGAAAGACCAAGGGGTATGGATGAATAAGGCTTAAGAGGAAAAGCAATGAGGTCAGTGGTGTTAACATGTGGGTGTTCTCAGAGATGGGAATAGGCCTGAGGTGATACAGTCAAAAAGGGACAACCCTTGATTGGCAGATTGAAGAGCTTGAGCTTGAACCTGTGGTAGTGAGAACGCTGGGAATGAATGAGTAGGATGAAAAAAGGTTTGCCAAAAAAAAACCCAAACCACAATACATCTTTTGGAAAAATCATGTTGGCTATCATGAATAGAACAAATTTGAGAGGGACACCATAGAAGATCTATTACACTGATTGAGGTAGGCCCTAGGACAATTGATGGCAAGGTGGGGGGGGGCGGTGATAGGGAGGATAAAAATGACAGGTGGAAAAACCCTCAAGAGATATTCAGTGAATGGGGTTAGGCAACAGTACAGAGGGCAGGGAGCTAGCCTTGCATGCAGGACACTTGAGGTCAATCCCAGAGCACCCCATATGGTTCCTTGAGTCCCACTAGGGGTACAGAGAGGCCAGGAGGAAGCCCTGAACACAGCTGGCTTTGTCCAAAACCAAGAGAGATTTGGTGGGGAAAGCATGGAACATGCCAACTGGTATGAGTAGTTACTTGTCTGGGAATAAATGACTCTATAACTAAATTATTTAGGACTAGGTGTGTGCCTCTGAATGACAGAACAGCAGTGGCCTAAATGGGGGCCAGAGATGTGATTCAGCATTGGAACACTGGCCTTGCAAGTGAGCAGTCCTGAGTTCAGTACCTGGTGTTGCTACCTTCACCCTTAGATAGGATTTGGGAGACAGAGAAAGAGAAAGAACAAGATAGAGCAGAGAGAGACAAAGCAAGACAGAGAGACAGAGACAGAAGAAACTCCTCTGACTTTATGTATTTCCCCTCAAGCTCCAAACTGCCAGAGTGGACAGGATAGGGAGATGTTCTTGGAATAACCACACCTGACCACACAAAGTGTGTCAGATGAGCCTTAAAAGTGGGGTCTTTCTTCAGTGTGTTCAAGTGTCTGAGTGAATTTGAGAGGAGATGGGAACAGACCTTGGAGCATTTTGGTGAAGCCCTGCTGAAGAGAAGCCTACAGAAGGGACAGGGACAAAAATGGTCCCTGGCAGTGTGGCTAGAAGGACAAGTCTCCATCCTGGGTGGGGCTGGTAGGGGAGGGCAGAATCAAATCCCATGTTGGTCCTCTAGGGGAGTATTTGGATGGAGGCAGCCTGGAAGAGAAGCCTGCACTGAACCAGCACATTTGGGAGTTAGCATAAGAAGCGCAAGGTGATAAAAGATAGGCCAGGGACAAGTGTTGGGAAGACATATTTTTGTGTCTGGATCTCTCTCTCTCCTCTCTCTCTCTCTCTCTCTCTCTCTCTCTCTCTCTCTCTCTCTCTCTCTCTCTCCTCTCTCTCTCTCTCTCTCTCTCTCTCTCTCTCTCTCTCTCTCTCTCTCTCTCTCTCTCTCCCTCCCTCCCTCTCTGTTGGTGTGCACACACAGTTTCTCCTTGGGTTGAGAGCAGTGGCCGGCCACATTCCCCTGCTGTGATGGGCAGCACAGGAAAGGGTGGGAGGAAATAGGGAAAGAAGAAACCAAAAAAAAATAATTCTAAATAGCATGAAAAGTGTTTTCCTTCAACTATTTTTTTGTTATTAAATCTAAGTTCGGGTCTCAAGTCAAAATTTAAAGATAGAGCAGAGGAGCCAGCTGAAATTCCCCCTGAAAGTTGAATAGTATCTTGAGCTCTGGATATGGCTCAAAGCCTGAATTATGCAGAATACTGGGTTCCAGTCTCCACTACACCCAGTCCCTGGACCACAGCTGAAAACTACCCCAAGCACCAAACCAGGGCCTTCAGGTGGCGGATATGTGCTAAGGGAATCCCCTTTGGAATGAATGCTTTGAACTGTGCTCTATGTTGGTTTCATTTCAGGGCCTCTGCAGTGTGAGTTCAGCCGATTCACTAGCCCTGGTGCCCTCGGTGGAGTGCTCTGATGCCTGGAACCAGACACACACGATGATTCATCATTTTGATGATATTTCCTGAGGTCATTGGACTTTCGGTTTTGTGGCCTCTATCCTTGAGCTCCCTGACTCTTCTCTAGCAATAAATAGTTTTCCGGAGGTTGGTAGGGATGGATAGTCATGTTCTCCTTGATACCCCTAGTAAACTAACAACAGGCCTACAGGCGGAATCTCTGTGTTTGGGCCTGAGATGCAGTGCAATACCCACCTTCATTCAGCAGATGGCAGCACCACACCAAGTGACCCCCCCTTCCCCCCCATAGGGACCAACACATGGACCGTGTTTTCCTGGAATGGAACTTGGTTCCCACAAAGCTTAGGGAGTTTTCTACATCTTGGATGAGAGCCTGGAGCAGAGGAGACTGAAGGGAACTTTAGGGTCAAGACCCAAGCCTTGCCATTTACTGGCTGCGTAATTTTGAGTCAATCCTACTTTGGATTGGTAAAGTGGAAAGAAAATAAACCTAGCCTTTGTTTTGGGTCACTGGGGGCAGATTGGGGGCAACAGGATGGCTGGCCTCAGAAGGGGAGCAGACAGAGAGAAAGAAGGATGTCCAGAGGGGCAGAGAGTGCACTGTGAATTTACAGGAGTGGCAGAGCAGTGCGAGTCAGATAAGCTAAGTTCCATTTCGCTAAAAAGGCAGAGCAGAAGCACCAAAACCAAAGTTTGGAGGTCTTACTTTGTTGTTGTTGTTGTTGTTGTTGTTTTTGTTTTGTTTTTGGGCCACACCCGGCGGTGCTCAGGGGTTACTCCTGGCTGTCTGCTCAGAAATAGCTCCTGGCAGGCACGGGGGACCATATGGGACATCGGGATTCGAACCAACCACCTTTGGTCCTGGAACAGCTGCTTGCAAGGCAAACACTGCTATGCTATCTCTCCGGGCCCGGTCTTACTTTTTTATTTCATTTGTTTGTTTGTTTGTTTTAGAGCTAAGAATAGAACCCAGGGCCTTACAATTGTGTGGCAAGATCTCTGCCACAGAACCCATCCCTGACCCCTTAATGGTTTTTTTAAAAGAAGACTTGGGCAGAGTTCAATCACTTGCTTTGCGTGCAGTCAACCTCAGTACAATCTCAGTCCCACAGGGGACCCCCAGCACTACTAGGTAGAGCCCTGGCAGGTGGCCCAGCTAATCCCTAGTACCACAGGACCCGAAAAAGCATCCTTGGCTCTTTCATTGAACCACTAATTCAATTGATTAAGAACCACCAGGACCATCCCCAGGACCTCATGAGCATCGTTGGGATTCCTGCCCCCACTCCAACATTTTTGAAAAATAAATAGCACTGGGGTTGGGAGGGCCAGCAAAGTGACTCCAAGATAGAGTGAAAGCCTTGAACGTGGACTTAATCCTCAGCACTACAGAAAGAAAAGGGGGTGGAGAGTAGCTCAATCATTTCAAGTGCTTACCTTACACACCTGAGGCTGTGAGTTTCATTCCTGGTGATGTCCACAAATGTGCAGACTGTTAGGATCCCTGGCACCCCAGTAACTTCTGAGCTACTATAGCCAGGTATGTATGAGAACTGATACTGGAGAGTATAGTTCCAGAGAGCACATGTATGAGCCCTGCAACTAAAATGGGCCACATCTGGGGAGCATCACCACAGCCAGGCCTAAGTGTGACCCCAATCATTTTAACAATAAAGGAAAGAGAACTTTTTATTTTGGTCTTTGAGTCACACCCAAAGAAGATCAGGAATTCATATGAAAGGCCAGGGATAGAACCCAAGTCATCCATGTGCAAAGCAAGTGCCCTTGTCACTGTGTTATATCCCCAGTCCCTGATCTTTTTTCCAAGCACTGAAGTTGTTGCCAGAGATGTGAAGCAAAAGGCAGGGCACATATATATTCTTGCATATATGAGGTCTTTGAGAGTATCCCCAGCATGATGTCCTTCACACCTCAGGCTTGGCTGAAAAGGAAGTGGGTTATTTTGGACTGCTGGGGGCTACCAGAGTCACCCCCATTGGTACCTGGATGACATGTGGTGCCAGGGATGGAAACTGAGTTGGGCGTGTGCAAGGCCTAAACTCTGTATAGCTAGCTCCCCAGCTCCCACTTTTTATGAAGTTCTTTGTTTCCCTCAAGCCTCCCAACCCACCTCACCAAGAATTTTCCCCACTACGGTCATCATCCCCTTTCCATGTTCTTTTCTTCACAGCCCTTAGTACTTGCTGTAATGATCCTGCCTTTGTTGATTTTCTGTCTAGACAGTAATCTACTGCCTACTCCCTATGAGTGAGGCTGTGTGAATGCTGCCATGGCCTTGGCACCTACAAAAGTACTTGGCACACAGCAGTGATGGACAAACACTTGTCAGTTGATGAAGAGATCATGTCCAGCCCCTGCCCACCCAGTCCTGGGCCCCTGGTATCCTTGGAACTGCTCCTAGACACATGACTGCTCCTAAGAGGGGCCTTTCTTTCTGGTGGGATGGCCTGAATATCCAACCTCCTTCTAAGATTCAGACTGGGGCTTCAAACACCAAGGTCTTCACTGGGAGGGGGGGGGTGAATATGGGAACCCCTAGAGGAAGTGTTAAAACTGAGGGATGGAACCAGCTGGATACACCCCTCCCACTCCTTTGAAGGTCTAGTTGTGCCCAGTCTGCTGCACAGATAATGTGGTGACCTCAGAGCTGGGGGAAAATGTCTTACTTGCCCTCTAGGAGTGGAAGTGGTCCTAAAAGATAGGAAAGAAACAGAGACTGATGAGGTGCAGGGGAAAAGACAAGGGACAGTTAGGTGGAATAAGAGTTCTAGTCTAGGAGGGCAGCCAGGATCTTGGCCTCAGAGCCTCCTCCCAGGCATCTACTTCCCAGAACCCTTCCCTTCCTTCCCTGGAGACAGGAGCATGAGGTGAATTAAGGAAGAAAAGAAAGAAGAAGAAAAAAATGCCTAAAGAAGACATTTGGGTCTAAGACAAAGATGTTTCAGTAGATTCAGGTGTTTTGGCCAACCCTGGCTCTTTATGGATACTGCCTAACCCCCTGGAACTGCTAGCTATGGACCCCACCAAATTCACTTGCAGCTACAGGCAAGGATAATTCAAGGCCACATGCAGAGCCTAGATATCAGTCAGTGTTCTACTGGGTCAACAGTTTGCACTCGAAATTTTCACATGCCCTCAACTCTATTGGTACTGGTTGAACCAAGCTGGATTCCTTCACTGTGTCTGCTTCAGGAATACATTTTGGGTCCAGAATCTTCAGTCTTCTCAGCTAAAGGAAGAAAGCACCATGAAGTCTGGTAGAACTTGCCACAATATCTATGGCCTAGCCTTGGAACCATCATTCTGTCCTCACCTCCCTGCATACTGACCAGAGTGCATTCCATGACTGAACCCAAAGCAAGAAAGGTAGTGGATTGGAAAATGATTGACAGATCTTCCTGTCTCCCCATGATCTGGGTACCAATCCTCCAGCTGTTGGCTTACTGGGATAACTTCCTTAGTCTGACCAGGGCTTGCAGTTGCATAGGGCATAGTTTATATCGAAGGAATCCTTAGTTAAAGTCACATGACCCCTCCACTCCTTCTCTGCTCCATCTTGCCTTCCCAACATCCCTACAGACTGATGCACTGAAGGTAAACAAAGACACTATTTTTTTTTTTTTTGGTTTTTGGGCCACACCCGGTGACGCTCAGGGGTTACTCCTGGCTATGCGCTCAGAAGTCGCTCCTGGCTTGGGGGACCATATGGGACGCCGGGGGATCGAACCGCGGTCCGTCTCCTAGGCTAGCGCAGGTAAGGCAGGCACCTTACCTCGAGCGCCACCGCCCGGCCCCTAAAGACACTATTTTTTTAACAACCAGAATGGGCCTAACGGTGTGAAATAAGTGGCTTCTAATGGAAACTATCATTTATCATTGGATCCATAGAGTGCATCAACTTCAGAGCACTTCATATCTGAGGAGGTAAAACCCCTACGGCACTGCTGCTTTGATGATATGGCCTAGCTTTGGACCGCATGGGCCTCTTGTCTGTCTTGTCTTAGAAACCCAAATCTCGGGCCAGAGCAATTACCTAGTATATAGGGTCATTTGCCTTGCAGGTGGCCCATCAGAGTTTAGTCCCTGGTAGTCCATATGGTCCCTTGGGCAATATAGGAATGATTCCTGAGATTAGAATAATAAATAATCCCTGAATACCACCAGGTGTGGCCCTCCCTCTGCCTTCCCCAAAAGAAACCCTAATCTGTGGCTGGAGAGAAAGTTAAAGAGGTTAAGGCATTTGTCTTGCATGTGGCCAACTCCAGTTAAATCCCCAGTACTGAATGGACCCTCGAGCATTGGGAGAGTATTCCCAAAATACAGAGCTGGGGAAAGACCCCTGAACACTGCAGAGTGTGGCCCAAATCCACCAGCCCCAATAAAAGAAGTCTCAACCTAAGTCTGACTGGGCATGACATGCAAAGACACATGGGCAGAGAGAAACCAACCCTGCCAGGTACAAGCAGGGCACTGAGAGCCAACACCAAATGCCAGGCCTGGGAGTGAGCTCAGAGAGATGCCAGATGAGTGGAGCTCTGTTGAATATCAGTGGAACTGCTTAGCAGAGGCCAGGTTCAAGTGTTGACCTATAGAACTGGCATAAATAGAATGGTGTTTGAAGCTGTGAAAGTTTAGGATAAGTTGTTGCCTGGTGATAGATTCCAGAAACACCAAGTCAGGCATCATAGTTGCTCTGAGGCTTATTGATGACTCTTTAGAGACTCCCACAGCCACCTGCACACCCTCCTTGCTGAGCCAGACAAACAGAAGATATAGAGTGGCAAGTGCACAGGGTAATGAGACATCTGTTCCCCCCAGGGTCGCGTGACCTCAGCGATAACAGCGTCTGTTCATCTGTGCATTGTGCTGAGCCAGGATCTGACATACAGCAGGTGCTCCACAGACGTTGACTCAGTTAGTGGAATGCCAGGGGATTGTCTAGCTTATCAACCCTATTGCTCCAATTATGGCAGCAAGCTCCTCCCTGCACTCTCTACAGCTGGGCTGCTCCCATGAATCTAACTGGGAAAATATTTTTAAGAAAGTGCAAGTCTACCTTGGTTTGAGTCTCATTCGCAGGCTTTAATTGGTTTCCCACCATCCCCTGCTCTGTCCTCTCTCTTTGGAATACTTTATGAAATCCCACAAGCCTTGACCTCTATTCAGTTCAAGAGTTCTACTGATAACTTTCACTCCTGGTTCTCTGGGCTCAGACCTTCAGGGGTCTCTCTCTGGTAGCAGAGCCTTGCCATGCACTGCGCCCATGACTGAGCACTCACCATCTCCCAATTCCTACACAGCTTTCAGTACATGAAATGTAACAAGTGTGCTCTTCTATCGTTCCTGATGGCTAGTAGTTTAGCTGAATGATAAGGGACTCAGAAAGCATAGATTTGGAGGATTTATGATAAGGAAGACTTAGGAAGAGATTAAGGGTGCAGAGGAGGTTCTATGCTCAGAGATTACTCCTAGTAGTGATTGGGAAACTATATGCAGCACCAGGGATTGCATCAGGCCCAGCTGCAAGCAAGGCAAACACATTAGCCCTGTCCTAGCTCTCCGATCCCAGGAAAAGCTATTTAGATGGATTTACAGAGTTTGAGGATATTTCTGTCCCAAGTGAAATCTCACCACAGGGCATCTTTCTGGCTTCAGCATATCGGACTTGCCATCGCTAAAGCGACTGAGGCTAATCCTGCTTCTGCCACTGAACCCACAGTGACAATGCTCTCTACCCAGTCCTCAAGGATTCTAGAAACCCACTCATGCCAAATTGATTCTGGGTCCCTTCTGTCACAGAGGGCCAGTGATGATCCCCACTGCTGTGGCCAGACTATAAGATCTATTGTGATTGAAGAGCAGGGCTTCTTTCTCTTTCTTTCTTTGTTTTTCTTTTGTTTGTTTGTGTGTTTGTTTTATTTTGAGTCATATCTGGCCATGCTCAGGGGTTATTCCTGGCTCTGCACTCAGAAATCATTCCTGGCAAGCACAGGGGACCATATGGGATGCCGAGATTCAAAATCACCATTCGTCCTGGGTCTGCTGCTTGCAAGACAAAAGCCCTACCACTTTGCTATCTCTTCAATCCCTCCTTTCTCTTTTATAAGCCCACTATATGAGTTTCCTGAGGCTGCTGTAAGAAGTTACTCTTAAATTTGGTAACTTAAAACAGCAGATATCTATTCTCTCACAGCTCACTGTTCAACATGAGCCTCCAGAAGTTCAACATCAGTTTTGTAGTGTCTAAATCAAGGTAATAACAAGACTGCCCTCTGAACTCTTCCAGCTTTGGGTGGTTGTGGGAAATTATTGCTGTAGCCAATTACTCTAGTCTCTGCTTCTATTCTTTATCACCTTCCCCTCTTTAGAGTCTGCTTCCTCTTAAAAGGACACTTGTAATTGGATTTAGGGCCCACAAAATAATCCAGGATAATCCTCCTAGTCAAACTCATTAACTCAATTACATCTGCAAATATCCTTTCCCCTTATAAGATAAAAACGGATTTCAGAGATAAGGACGCCATCCCCACAAAATTTTTTATTTCTTGTCCCTGCCATCTGTCTCTCTTTTTATATGTTTTTATATTTACATCTGTTTCTGCCAGTTTGGAGGATTGGGTTCTTGAAGGAAGAAGGGAAGCAACACATTTTTCATTGAATTATAAGTAGAACATATAATGGGCTTTGCAAGTTTCTCATGTTACTAAATCAAAAGGTAAAGAAAGAATTGATGGGGCCGGGCGGTGGCGCTGGAGGTAAGGTGCCTGCGCTAGCCTAGGACGGATCACGGTTCGATCCCCCGGCGTCCCATATGGTCCCCCAAGAAGCCAGGAGCAACTTCTGAGCGCATAGCCAGGAGTAACCCCTGAGCATCACAGGGTGTGGCCCAAAAACCAAAAAAAAAAAAAAAAAAAGAATTGATGTATTGGATGACTGATCCTCCTCACCAAGGGGAAACCTGCATGCTGTTACACAATGAGAGAGAGGGTGGGACTAAATCTGTAGCCTGGAAGATTCCTTAGGTCCTACCTGGTACTTCCATGTGCAATCATAAATGTTAAGTAAAAGCTAAGACCCTATATGGTTTTTGAGAGTATAGGATCACTTAAGATTTAGATCATTCAGTAAAGATTATTTGAATCACTCTATCATGTGAAAAAGCCTAATCAGCTGAATCTCAAAGGAAACATGTAAGGGCAATGGGAAAGAGAAAATGGATGGATAGATGGATAGATGGGGGTGGGGTGGGTGGATGGATGGATGAATGAGATAGATGGATAGGTAGGTAGACAAATGATAGGTAGATAGGGAAGTAGATAGATAAATAGATGATAGGTAGATAGATAATTACAATCAAACTGTGGCCAGTAATCAAATACAGTAATGCATATTTGATTTCTGACTTGGTGTGTGTATGTAGAAATGCTTTAAGTAATTTCCCTCTCCACTTCCCCACCATGGCTTTATATTAGACTGTGATGGCTAACTTTACAGTTTGTTTTATATTAGATTATTTTATATTAGATTGTGATGGCTAACTTTACAGTTTGGTATTTGGTGATAAATGGAATTAATTATAAGTGGCTTCATCAAGTAACCAACATCACCCCATTATGGAGTCTGACCCAGCCTGGGGTCTGACCCACCATGCATGGTAGATCTTCTTGTCTTCCTCTTTGGGAGAAGAGTATCATTGTGTGCAGGGTAGTTTCATCTTCTTAGGTGGAAGCTTTTTCTATAAGTTAGAACACTTGCGGATTGATGTGTATAAATACTGAGTATCTATAAAAGGTGGACAGTGCCAACTCTTTTTTTTTTTTTTTGGTTTTTGGGCCACACCTGGTGATGCTCAGGGGTTACTCCTGGCTATACACTCAAAAGTCACTCCTGGCTTGGGGGACCATATGGGACCCTGAGGGATCGAACCGCGATCCGTCCTAGGCTAGCGCTGGCAAGGCAGACGCCTTACCTCTAGTGCCACCGCGCCAGCCCCGAGTGCCAACTCTTTTTTTTTTTTTTTTTTTTGGTTTTTGGGCCACACCCGGTGACGCTCAGGGGTTACTCCTGGCTATGTGCTCAGAAGTTGCTCCTGGCTTGGGGGACCATATGGGACACCGGGGGATCGAACCGCGGTCCGTCCAAGGCTAGCGCAGGCAAGGCAGGCACCTTACCTTTAGCGCCACGGCCCGGCCCCAAGAGTGCCAACTCTTAAGCCATTGTCTTTCCATTCCAAAATCAGCCTTCTGCACTCTGCTCTGTGATCCTGAACTGGGACTCTGAACCAGATCTCTGCTGGCCTCTTCCCATGCTTCTGGGAACAGCCTGGTGGTCACAGTTATCCAGGCTCAGTTTGGTCCCAGGGACCCTCGGACACTTTGTTGAATCCCCTAACAGGTCTCTGAATCAGGCAGATGTACACCTTATTCAGAATAACCCTATAGGATGCCCCCATAAACTTGTAACTTCAACCTCTTCCCTAAATCTTGCATCTTAGGGTTTTTTTTTTTTTTTTGAGGGGGTGCTGTTTGGGGACACAACCTGCTGTCTTCAAGACTTACTCCTGGCTTTATGTTCAGAAGTCACTCCTGGAGGTTCTTGGAAGACCATAAGCTGTGCCAAGGCTATAATGGGGATCTGTCACATTGGCCACATGCATAGTCTTACCCACCGCACTATCTCTCCAACCTCAGCCTGAGAAGTTCGAACTGCTTCCTGCAGTGGTTCTTTTCTAGACTATGATCTGTTTGTTCTTTTATCCCTGTCATTACTTACATAAACTTCATTAAGCCTTAGTGTACTCTTGTTTTCCTGACTGGATCCTGACTAGCACCAATTTTTTCTCTTTTTTGTTTTTCGGCCATACCTGGTGATGCTCAGGTGTTACTCTGGTTATGCACTCAGAAATAACTTGGGGGACCATATGGGATACCAAGATCGAACCAAGGTTCATCCTGGATCAGGCGCCTGGAAGGCAAACGCCCTACCACTGCACTATTGCTCCAGCCCCAATACCAATTACTGGGCAAAAAGTACATTTCACTGGTTGTTAAGCCCTACAAAAGAAAATTTACAAGTACTGGGGGTCCCATTGAGAGGTTAAACTGCCTAGTCAGAGACTGATAATGACAGTCACCTGACAGAGTGAAGATCCCAGACCCAGGATCTGTGTCATGACACAGGGCCTCCTAGACCTGTATCAGGGAGATAGTCCCATCCCCTGGGCTTGTATTTGTTGGATTGTTTCGGCCACACAGCATTGCTCAGAGCTTACTCCTGGCTCTGTGCTCAGGGGTCACTCCTGGTGGACTTCAAAGACTATATTGTACCAGGAATTGAATCTGGGTGGGCTACATGCAAGGCAAGAGCCTATTCAATTGTACTATCTCTCCAGCCCAATACCTTTTTTTACCAGGTACCTCTCTTCCTTCCTTCCTTCCTTCCTTCCTTCCTTCCTTCCTTCCTTCCTTCCTTCCTTCCTTCTTCCTTCCTTCCTTCCTTCCTTCCTTCCTTCCTTCCTTCCTCCTCCCTCCCTCCCTCCCTCCTTCCCTCCTCCCTCCCTCCCTCCCTTCCTTCCTTCCTCCCTTCCTTCCTTCCTTCCTTTCTCCCTTCCTCCTTCCCTCCCTCCCTTCCTCCCTCCCTTCTTCCCTTTCACCCTCCCTCCTTCCCTCCCTCCATTCCTTTCTTCCTTCCTCCCTCCCTCCTTCCTCTCAGTGGATTAGGCTTTCTATTATTTGCAGCCGGACACTGCTGACCAATCCAGATCTCCTTGTTCCCATCCCCCCAAGAGCAATTACCCCCCCTCCACAGTCACTAAAGTCAACAACCACCACCTCCTACTGAAAACTTTAATGAAACCAATAAGTTAATAAGTTAACAAAGTGAGGTACTTGCATATCTGAGAAACAGGTTGTGGAGGGTCCTCGATCGTAGAAGGGGGGTATCTTCCCAAGACCCCTGGATCATAGGGCCATCCCAGTCTCCTGCCTTAATCCACAGCTGATTCTGAAGGGATGAAGAAATGGCTCTCTAGGGACAGTGCAGGGGGCAGGGGTAGGAGGAACCAGACCAGGCTCCATCCAAGGCATGATGGTCACATGCAAAGGACGCGTTGGTTCAGAGGCTGGGCACCACGAGGCTGTGCAAGATCTAAGCTCAGCCCTAGCGCTGGTACATGCAGTGCCCCAGTCACAAGATGCAGGAGCTGAGCCTGAGGCCCTGGGTCACTGCCACCCCCACGGAGGGTCACCAATCCACCCAACTCCCTCCTGCCACCTACGTTGGCTATGTAGAGAAAAGACAAAGGGGAAGACAGGGATACCAAAGAGGTGCTGAGACCTGAAATAGACAAAGGGTTTATGCTAGCATGGGAGAAGGGGTGCTGCCAATTGAAGTGAGGAAGAGTGTGGGAGAAAGAAAAACAGTGCTTATGCAGGCCAGGGGCACCTAGTGCCTGACCAAGGGCAGTTACAGGATAAATCATTCTCTCCAAGAGCTGAGAAGAGCCCGGACGGGGCAGCCTAGCTAGAAGCAGGCTCATGAGTACCCTGGACTCTTTCGAGGGTCACCCAAACCCCCCACCCCAAGGCCTGAGTGCTGTGCTGAGGGCTAAGCCTGTGCTGTAGGACTGAAAGGACCAACCCACCCCCCTGCAGGCAGACGCAGCATGATGGTTTCTAGAGAAAGGGACAGCTCTGTTGAGGTGCTTGGAGAAGATGGGGTCACTTCAGAGCTCCCTCCTGTCACACACAGGGTCAGCCTGCTGTCTCCTCCACCTCAGAAACCCAGATGGATGGGTGAGCGGCTCTGTTCCTGTCTCCCAGTGTGGACAGAACAGAGCTTTCCTGCATGAGTGTGAGACTTCCTGCGTGCTGGGGAGTTACAGGGACGTGTCTGTATAACCACAGACACACTATCTGTCAGAGGTTTGCAGGTGAATATTGAGGTGGGCCATAGAGAGAAGTGGACATCCAGCAGGAATGGGAGTCCTGGGGAGTGGACACAAGCAAATGGGAAGAAAGGCCCAGGCACTGCCCTTGAGGAAGCTGGGGCAGAGAGAGAAACAGTCCCCATGCTGGGTGGGGAGGAGCTGATAAGCCAAAGAATAGGATGGGGGCATGGCCAAGCAGCCTGAGACCAGCTATTGCTGGGGGCCCATCTCCCAATAGGGGAGGGGCAGAGGGACCCCATGGGGGTCCCCAAATGTTGCATATTTAACATAGTTTGCATATATGGTGCCCACCTGCCTGTGGCAGGCTCGTGTGCTTTGTGGTACCTGTAGGGGCACCTTGGGTCCACCACTATGTGGGGCGGGACCTTGGCGGGAGGCCTTCTCTGCTCTGTCCCAGGGCCTGGCCAGAGGCCTCTCCCTGCATAGCTGGATGCTGAGTCCAGATCCCGGATCTCAGCATCCCATTCCCACTTCCAGGGCAGTGCCCCAGCAGGTTCTTGCTGGGCGGGCCTCCAGGGAACCGTCTTAGCATGGGGCCCAGAGGTTTCGGGGCAGCCGTGCTGTGCTGCTGCTTTTTGTGGCCTGGCATTGCACGCTCCTGATGTGGACCAGTCGCTGGCACCCTCAGCGGGTATCTTGCCCACCCAGGCAGTCCAATACTGCGTGGCCTCTCTCCCCACGAGGGAGCGAGTTCAAGTAAGAGACACGTAGGAGGCCTCCGAGGGCGGTCCAGGCGCCAGGCTGCGGGGGCTGCCAGAATTCTGTCCTGCCCCTGCAAAGCCCCTCAGTCCATGTTGGTGCTGACCGAGCGGGAGATGCTGAGCGTCTGTGCCGATACGGAGATGTCCTCATGGTCCACTGGGCTGTGGTAGTCGGAGGTGATGTCGGGGTCGAAGAGTGGCACCTGTACAGTGCCCAGGCTGGCTGAGGTGCCAGAGCGCAGACAGCGTGAGTAGAAGCCCAGCAGTAAGTCCAGCTTGTGCTCGATGGACTGTACCTGGGAATGGGGCAAGGCTAGAAGCTGAGCATGGGAGGAAAGGACCAAGCCTGGGTAGAGGTGGAGTGAGATGGGCTAGGGGTCGGGGCACCTATGGGCGGGAGTTTCAAGGGGTGTGGTTAGAGGGGGGGCTGTTGGGCTGGGTAGGCTGTACATGGACAGAGCTTCTGGGGGTTTGTAGGGTGGGGCTTGAGCAGGAAGAGGTAGGGCTTATGGGGGTGTGTGTTCTGAGAATGACAGGGGTCGGGGCTTTCCAGGGAGCAGAGTAACCAGAATGGGCTTTTGGAGTGAATTTGGAGCTTGACTGGAATAGGGTGGGACAAAGCTGAAAAGTTGGGTTTTAGTCCCACGAGCAAAATGTAGTGGTGCTTGATTGGGATATTCCAGATACAAAGTAAAGTGGGACTAAATGATGGGACTGTAACAACCTGGGCGCTCGAAGGGCCTGGCTGTAGGGTGTGTGTTTATTGGGGTGAGGGGTGGACTTCCTAGGTGGGGATGCTTATCACTTGGGCCTCAGAGCCACTGAAGCTCAGCTCCCCAGGGCCTTCAACCACTAGCTCTACTACACCCATGGACCCATGGAATTGCATCTCAATCTCACCTGCTTTTCCACCTTGACCACGCGTCCCATCATGCTGATTTCATCCACTGCCTCCGTGTCAGAGGGCCCCTTGTCACCTTTCTCCCGGGTCTTCCGGTCCCCAGGGCACCGACCCACGATCTGGTCCACCCTGTGGGGTAAACAGGAATGCTGAGATATCCCTGCACAGTAAATCCTGTGGCCTAAAGGGAGACAGAGCCTGCACAGTGGGAGGGGACAATGGGAGGGAGCCCTGACAAACAGGCTATTGCTAGGGATGGGGGACCATTTCGTTTGTGTGCAGGGCTCTTCATCAAGCCAAGCAAAACTGTCTACAAAAAAAAGGTATGACTTAATTAAAGAGCCCCATCTAGTGGAAGGGCAGATGTTGGCCTAGGGAAGAGGGTAGGGAATGAGTGAGAATGTAAGGTGGGTGGACTAGGCTGTAGCTGCATCTTCCTTGTATTTTTTGTGGGACATTGTGCTCTTTTGTGCTACATTTCTTGCCAGTGTTATCTCTGCCAACTCTATCTAACTCCTCTCCCTTTCGCTTAAACTGACCTACTGCCAGATTTCACTCTAGAAAGCTTTCACCACCAGAACTACTATTCTCAAGGTCCCAAACTACTATTCTCAAGGTCCCTCCAGGTTGCTTAATTCCCCACTGCACGTTCAGTCCTTCTGCTGCACTGTGATAGTACTTGGCACATCAGGATCCCATCTCCCTGAACTGTCTTCATTTTGGTCTCTAATTCTGTCCTGTCCCTGACCACTCTGCCTCAGCCTCCTTTCTCTCCACAGTCTCTAAACATCTCAGGACTAAAGCTTTCTTCTCTGTTCTCACTGGCTAAGCAATGTCCTCCATTCCAGATGTTTTGTATCAAAAGGGCCTGAAAAATATCTCAGAAAAATAATGACTCAGATTCCTCCCTAGATATCTACCTTCCTTAAAGCGAACAAATAGAAAGCAACCCCTCCCTACAACTGCAACCTAGGTTACTCACGCTCCCTCTCCATTATTCCACAGCCCCATGGGAAGGGCACCACTCACTTTGGAAAATGCTGCTCTAGCCATGGTTGCAGGAAATCTCTATCCTAACCTGGGTCTCTTGCCCAGTGCCACACTATCTGTCAGAACACCCAATTAGATTCTGATGGGTACCACAAACTTAACTTGGGCCACTCTGCTGGGGGAAATAAACCCCACTCACTGCTCTCTCCCTGCGAATAAACACTAACTTTCTCATTTTATTCAGGTCACAAAATCTTGACTTCCTCTGTGCCCCCCCCCTTTTTTTTTTGGTCACACCTGGCAGTGCTCAGGGGTTCCTCCTGGCTCTCTGCTCAGAAATCGCTCCTGGCAGGCTTGGGGGACCATATGGGATGCCTGGATTTGAACCACCATCCTTCTGCATCTAAGGCAAACACCTTACCGCTGTGCTATCTCTCCAGCCCCTCATTTGTGACTCTTAATTTCTCTTAAGCCCATTAAAAAAACTCAATTGGAGGCTGGAGAGATAGTACAGGGAGGTAAGGCCCTTACTAGCCTTGAATGCAGCCAAACCCCAACATAAGTCCCTAAGCACCACCAACAGTGCCCCAGAGTGCCCCAAAGTCATTTGTAGCCCCAGAGCACTGCTGAGTATAACACAGATCCTGCCCCACCAAAAAAATATATCCAACCATTTCTTCCTACCTCTGCTGTTGCAACCTAGCCATAGGTCCCATCACCTTTTCCTGAATTTCTCCTCAATGGTCTACTTCCCCCCACCCCAGCTCCTATACAGGCCATTCTCAATGCTGCACCTAAGGTGAGCCATTTAAAATAGAATACACATTTATATGTCTCCTTGGGAGGAAGGAACGTATTGGGAAATAAATGCTCAGGGTCCATCAGGCCACACCCAGTGGTATTTGGGGGGCCTATCAGTGCCAGGGATTCCCACAAGCAATGCTAACCCTGGAGCCAGATATATATATAAGTGTGGGCCCTCTCCACCCTGCCCTATAGGCCAGATGCCTTGCCCAAGCTTATGCAGTCCCTAGGGGACACCCAGGGCTCCTTTGCGAGACTCCCATCTTTGAAGATGCAGAAACCATGGAAGACACCCACCGAGTCTGCAGGCTCTTGATGCGGCCCAGCATGTCCAGGTGCCCCGCTGAGTACTGCTCGATGACATCCTTCACGTCGTAGGGCCGCAGGGTCTCCTTGAATTTCCTTTTGGCCACCAGGAACTTTAGGATTCTGTGGGGGAGGGGCTCTCAGGGAAGCACAAACTCTTGGGGGGGTACTCAGAGATGGAGTGGTTCTGGGAATAGAACACAGTCTCACACACACAAGACAAGTGCTCATGTTCGAAATCGTATCCCAGAACTCATCTTGGGATCCTTTGCTATTGATCCCTTCCTGGTTGCTGTGCTATTCGTTGCCCTGTCCAGCTCCAGATGCCTCCTGCTTGGGAGGCACATCTCACACTGTGCCCCTCCAGGTCTCCCAGTGCCCACTTGCCTGGGAGGACAGAAACTGGATGTTAATCTCTGCTAGGTGGGACCCAGAGCAGGGAACTGTGAAGGCTGTCCACGGAAGTTTGGAGAAAGACTTTTTTTGTTTTTTTGCTTTTTTCTTTTTTGGTGGGGGGGGGGTCACACCCCACAGCGCTCAGGGGTTACTCCTGGCTCTATGCTCAGGAATTGCTCCTGGCAGACTCAGGGGACCATATGGGATGCCGGGACTCGAACCATCATCCTTCTGAAAGCAAGGTAAATGCCCTACCTCCATGCTATCTCTCCGGCCCCGAGAGAGACTTTTTTTTAATTCCCTCCACACAGGCTTATTAGAATGTATCCTGTGAGCCTTATGAGTCTGAGATCTACCTTAGTCACAGACACCCTGGTTTGGGGAGGTAGAGGGACAATTTTGAGGATGACAAAGGTAAATGGGGAATAATGCTAAGCATGAGGAGATGAGTCATTGGTTGGTTGGTTGGTTGGTTGGTTGGTTGGTTGGTTGGTTGGTTGGTTGGTTGGTTGGTTAGTTGATTGGTTGGGTTTTGTTCCATACCTGGCAGTGCTCAGGGCTTACACCTGGCTCTGCCCTCAAGCATCACTCCCAGTAATGCTTGGGGAATCATATGGTGCCTGGGGATGGAACCTGGATTGGTGCATGCAAGGCAAATACCTTATCCACTGTACAACCGTTCTGGCCCACCCCAGGACAAGGAGAAAAGTCTTGAGAGCCACACTTGAGAGAAATACTGCAGTCCCAGGGTGAGAGGAGAGGAGTAGAGGGAGGATCCCAACTGTTAAAAGCCAGGAGAGGGGCCAGGATGATAAGACAGGGAAAAAGACTGACCTCTGACCTCTAGAAGATGGGTCAGAGATGGGCAGTAGGAAGCTGAGGGGCAAGGGTGGGGAGGTGGCATGGATTATGTTGCCTTAGCAGCCTGTGGGGAGAACACCCTGAGTTAGACAAGTATTGAGCAGGGGAATAGGCTGGTGCTGGTGAGCACAGTGGAGTGGAGACACAGGACAGCTCTGAGAAGCTCTGACAGCTTGGACAATGATGTCACTGCCTGGAGTAGAACATACAGGAGGAGGCAGGTGTGGGTATGATGTGGGGAAGAGCCTGCAGGTGACCAAGCAGCACACACTCAAGTGAGAGGGTAGCCAAGGTGCTATGTTCCAGAGCTGCTCATTTGGAGATGAGAATGATGGGGGTGCAAAGAGGGGGTGGTGGGCTCAGGTTCTTCTGCCCATATGGGGAGAGATGGATTGTAATAGGAATAATGTCCTCTCTGAGCAGGCATCAGGTAGGAAAGGCCAGGGTGAAGTTAAGGCTGTGAGTTGAGTGAGAGTAGGTCAGGAGTCAGGGCTTTATGCCACAGAGTGTGAGGGCCAGATCCAGACCTGGATAGTGGCTAAGGGGCACAGGGGACCCTGGTCCTCCCTTTATTTACAAGACAGATATATATATACATATATATACACATACACACATATATATACTATATATATACACCAGGGTATATATACCCTGGGTATATAGTGTGGTGCTGGTACCAGCCTCAGAGACATAATTTCTTGCATCTTCCCTCCCAGTGTAGAGGGTTTACCTGTAACTCAGGGTAAAGAGTGCAGAGGCTGAAAACCCTTTTATTTTGGGGTACACTGGTCAAGGTGTGGCCACTGAGCTTATGCCAGGCTGCCTGCATTTCGCTTCTGTCAGATCAGACATGCCTTAGTACAGCTTCTCCCACTCTGGGGCCTCGAAATTGGGCTCCCCTTGCTGACCAATATACCACACAATATACCCAGGGTAAGGAGGAGATGTTCAAATTTCTTTAACCAAGATCACCATCATTTGAATGACTTAGGGGACAACTGTGAAATTTAAATACCTGAAGTTGAAAAAGAAAACTAAATGACTCATCCTAAGGAAGAGACTTTACATAGAAATCTGCACTTAATACACAACAGAAGCGAACCCTGTTTCATGAGCAGCAGTGACCCCAGATCCAGGAATGCAGAGTACAGGATGCACTGACACTGCCCTGGATAATGCTCACCACAGCCCACAACATTGATTACACTAAGTTGATTTCTAAGCACTGTGACCTGCAGTTTGAAGGGCTCTGCTCTAGGGGAGGCCCCCAGGGCCCAGATAGGGAAAAGTCATATTATCCAAAGAGAGAAAGTGGGAACTCCAGAGGTGGAGGGGAAATGGCACTCAGGTAAGCACTTACAGAACAGACATGGAGACTGAGATGAGTGGGGCTGCCAGGCAGGTGGGAGAAAAACCAAGAAGAGAGCCTGGCATTCTAGGAAAAGGGGAAGCACGGAGGGCAAGTGACTGCTATGAAGAGCAGCTGTGCCCACTGACAGGACTGACAGACCCCCTGACATGATAAGCAAGTACCAACCTGCAGGGACCCACCCCACTCCAGGCCCTGCCAGCCTACTCAACATGGGTGCCAGGCGGGCAGCAGTTGGCATGAATTCAGGCCTCAGGAAGTCACAACCCCACACTGGGCAGATGGACTTGAACTGTAGGTCACAGTCTCACCTGACAGAACGGATGACTGTCTTCACAGCAGGCATGACGTCGTCCACTGTGAGTTCACACTGGTAGCTCTTCTCCTCCGCCACATCCTCTGAGGGACCTTCTGGAAAGACAGAGAGAGATACTCTGAACCCCTCATATCACATGCTGTGCCAGCTTAAGAGGAACTTCCTGGGAGACAGGTCCCTGAAGGACCCAGAACCTTCTCTGGTTCCAGGCTACTGTCTCCCTGGATACCCCCACCCCAGACTCAACACTCCCCCACCCAAGTTGGTTGCATGTCACCTACTCTGTGGTCAGCAAGGGAAGCCCAATTTCAAGGTCCAAAGTGGGAAAAGCTGCACTAGGGCACGTTTGATCTGTCGAAAGCAAAGTGCAGGCAGCCCTGGAATAAGCTCAGTGGACACACCTTGACCAGTGTGCCCCAAAATAAAAGGGTTTGTAGCCTCTGTACACTCATGCCCAGTCTTTACCCTGAGTTACAGGGAGGGAAGATGCAAGAAATTATGTCTCTGAGGCTAGTACCAGCACCATACTGGACCTGGGTGCTCCTGGTCCCATGGGGCCTGAGGTGGCTGGTGGCCCAGGCATCAATTATACCCAACTCTCTGGGGGAAGCACCTCCCAAGACTGATAGGGTGCTGTGACATTCTGGGAAGGGGTGGTCCAGATTGTCAGCCAGGAGCACTGTGGGGCAGACACAGACAGACAGAGGACACTTAGCCGTCCCTCTCCTCGAGATGAGACACTAAAACCCAGATAGGGTTTGAGTTAGCCTAAAGTTGCAGTGCAGGTGGGCCAGGCCAGAATGAAAAACAAGATCTTCTCATTAGTCAAAAAGTTATCCCTTCCCTGCAAGTTCCCAGCACCGTATCTGTAGTCAGGGCTGGGAGGAGTTGGACAGACCTGGTGGAGGATGCCAGTTCTGCTCCTTACTAGTCTGAAGCATCAGTCTCTACATGTGACAAATGGGAATAAAATAAGAGAAATTTGGGGGCTGGAGAGATAGCACAGCGATAGGGTGTTTGCCTTGCACGCAGCAGACCCAGGAAGGATGGTGGTTCGAATCCCAGCATTCCAGCATTCCATATGGTCCCCTGAGCCTGCTAGGAGCAATTTCTGAGCGCAGAGCCAGGAGTAACCCCTGAGCACTGCTGTGTGTGACCCAAAAACAAAACAACAACAACAAAAAAAGACAAACTTCTCAGAGCTGTTGGGAGAAACCATTTTCATTTGGGGTCAGGGCTCAAAAGTGTGCTCCGTTTGCTTGAATGCTTAGATTTTGGGGAAAGCTTACTAAAACCCTAAAACTCATTTTGCATTATTAATAGTGGGATGGGAGAACTTGGGCCATATCTAGCTGTTTTTCAGAAGCAAGACTGAGTACCTGGTCAGACTCAGGCAAGGTAAGTCTTTCCCACTGTGCTTTGTCTGCATACCTCCTCCACTCTTGTGTCCACCTTCTGTGAATCCATGGGACCAGATGTTTTTATTGTATCCATTTTACAAATGGGGCCCAGATAGTTTAGGCTCAGGTGAATGTTTAATGGCAAACCAGGTAAGTCTGATTGCACAGCCTGGGCCCTTATCTGAATTTTCATTTATTTGATTCTCAAGCACTTGAAAAACAAAGCAGAGACTATGGTGCTCATTTCATAGAACATAAAACTAGGGTTCAAAGATGGTCAGTCAGTTGCAGAACTAGAACTAGAACCAAGTATGCTCCTTCCCAACCACTTGCATCAGCCCACTTACTACCCCCCAGGCACCTAAACTCACCCTCAGCAGAGACTCGGGGCTTGAGCCTCAGAGAGGCCCGGAAGCGGGTGCGGTCATTGAAGCTCCAGCTCTTCTGCACCTTGGTGGGGCTGGTGGGCTCGCCCACCTGCTCACTGCTGGGGGAAGTAGGCATGGGCGGAGGGGCCAGGTGCTGCTTAGAGGGACCAGTTCGTCTTTGGGAGCTGCTCATTCGGATTCGGTCCTTGATGCCCATCCGGCTGCTGGCAGGGGAAATTGGGTGGGGGGAAGAGAGTCAAGTTAGCTGGGGAAGGGGAGGAGTGGTGAAAGATGGGGATGGGTACAACTGACTCAAGATGGGGTGGGATGCTGCTGGGTTTTAAGCTCCAGCCAGTGGAGACTTCCTGGAATGGGACCAGGGTATGGGAAGGGTTGGCCCTGACTCTCCAGAAGCTCATCTGGGACAATCTGCACAGCTCCCAACCCATTCCCACCCCTCACCCCTCATTGCCCAAACAGATAAAGGGTGCACAGGAGACAGATGTCAGAGTGGAAGAGTCAGAGAAACCCAAGGAGTTAGAGACACAAAGAGGACAGTGGAGCTGGCTTGACTGGGTGGGTGGGTGGGTGGAGGTGGCTGGCACCCCAGGGACACAAACAGGCTGATGAGGGATGGGGCCACTCTCCTGGCGTAGCACATTGAGGGTCCAGCTGCTCATGAGTGAACACAGGGCTGGCAATGTGATGGAAGGTGCATGCATGCGTGAAATGTGTATGGCATGTGTGTGTGGGCTGATGATGCATGTGGTGCCACCTCACCACATGAATATATGGTCTGTGTGTATATAGGTGCTGTGTTTGTGTGTGGTACATGCATGTATAGGGTACAAGCATGTGGGCATGTGTATGGTGTTGTGATATTTATATAGTATATATACTATGTTTCTGTGTGTGGTATGTTTATTTGTGCCTTTGGTATGTGTTTGAGGGTATGTGGTATATATCTGTCTGTGATATGAGTATATGTGGCATGTATGTATATATATATGTGTGTGTGTGTGTGTGTGTGTGTGTGCCTCAGCTGCTGAAAGCCTGAACACAGGGCCAGTGATATGGCTGACAATGCTGTGCATGTGGCATGTGATGTGCTTCATGCTGTGTGTGGTGCATATACACATGTGTGTGATGAAGGAGGCATGCTTACGTATATACATGTCAAGTGCTCATATGTAACCACGAGGTGCACAAGACCAGTATGCAGCCCTTGTGGCATTTCATGTGTAAGTGCATAAACTGATTCTTTTTCTCTTCCCCACTGTGGCAGCTGATCTGGGGAATCTGGTGAGGGTGTGAGGGTCCAAAACAGCCATGTAAGCTGCTGGGGCCCAGCAGGTCTGCCAGGTGCTAGTCTGCAAGGGTGATGCCCAGGCATGTCCGAGACCACAGAGAAGGTCTCTGTGACTTCAGCCTCTGATGTCCTGCCCAGGACTATGGTGCTCCTCTCAGATCTGCACCCTCCACTGCCTGCTGAGTTTCCTTTCAGTCACACCTCTGCATGGTTGCACACATGCCAACATGTAGGTGCAGATCTGTGTGGGGGAGACTCTAGTTCCTGGCCCCCGCCTCCTTCCCCCATTCCCAAGGAGTCAGGTATGGGAGGCCCCAAGCTCCAGTACTGGCCCTGGTTAACCAATACCTGGCAGAGAGACTCTGTGTCCAAGAGAGTCAAGGACCATGTTGTCACTGTTTGAACAGGACCTATGCAAATGCCCTGTCCCATGCCTTGTCATCGCCCTGCCCCCTGTGACTGGCAGCCACATTTAAGGACCTTTCACCCCAGTGCTCAGGGAACTCAGCTCAGAAAAGCAGTAGCCCCTCTCCATGGAGGTCTGGGAGAACAGTTCCTTGAGAATTTCAGGTCAAGGGCTGAAACAAGGACAGATTCTGGTCTTGAGGAGAAGGCTGGGGTGCCCCATGCCCAGAGCATGGGGTACAAGGCACAGAACCAAGAGGCTAAAGGAAAGGAGGCCTTGGAAGCAGGGGTTCCTTCAGAAAACAGCCAGGATGTAGGACATCCCTGGGGGGTGGAACCTCTGCCCACGGGGAGAGATTTAGGCCTGGGATTAGGGACCAAAGGAGGTTAGACAGGAAGGATGGGGTGGCCCCTTCAATCCAGCATGCTGTTTGCTGGCCCAGAGCCCTCCACACATCCCAAAGATTTCAACCAAAGTTTGAGGTGGATACTCCCAAACTTTGCTCTCCAGAGCCATCCCTTGGTGCTCTCCTCATGCTGGCAAGCACCCCACCCAACCCCTGTCCGTGCAACTCCTTCATCTGTCCTCTCCTCCAAGGCAGGGAGGAAGAGGGAGAGGCGGAGAAGGCCTGAACTCCAGAGATCTGGCCCAGCATGTGGATCCAGTAGTGATCTCGGGGATAAGGACAACTGCTAGGCTGAGAGCCAGATGGAGCATGAACTCTGCAGGAAGGTAGGGTCTGGGGCTTGCACTAGAGGCCTTGAAAGGTCCCTTTCCAGCTCAGATCCTGTAAGTGGTGGGAGGAGCTTCTAGCCTGGGCTTGTGGGATTCTGGAATTTGCTAGGCAGCTCGGGACTCTGGGTTCCTCTTCACAGTCACAAGGCCCTGTTTTCCCAGTGGTGGTCCTAAATTCCAGTTTGGGTCTGGTCCCAAGAAACAGTTCCTGCCAGCTTCTCTTCCCAACCTCTCCCAGAAGATGGAAATATAACACCCTGACAGAAGAAGTGTCCTGGGAGCACAGGTGGGGGCCCACCTGACTGCCATGGCCTCCTTGTCACTGTGCCTGAGGTCTGGGAACATGAGCTGTACCCAATTCCTGAGCTCCCCTGTGCAGGGCCAGGACTGGAGCCAGTTGCTCATCACTTCAGAGATTGTCCCTGTGCAGGGCCAGTCACTGGGGTGTGGGCCAGGAGGTGGCTCTCCTCTGGGGAACGTTAGAGTATGTATTTCAGACTGTCACACTAGGAGGTGCTCCCAAGAGCCAGTAAAGGCTAGAGAAACTTCTCAGCCTCCCTCGGCAATAGCAAAGCTTGTTCCCCAACAGTGCTAGCCCAAAGTCCTCACAGTGCAGAGAACTGACAGAAGCTGAGAGTTGGGGCACTAAGTGATAGGGGTGTAAAGGATTTAATTGGGCTGTCCTGTGGGAGAGCCCTGACTTCTCCTGTTCACATTTCCACATAGAATTTCAGTTGCCTGAAGTCACATTCCAAGGAACAGAGCAGCCCACTTTTTCTGTGGCTGGAGACAACTCCCACAATGACTGTGGAAACAGCCTTCATGCTGATCTAATAGCCTCTATGCTGACATCCTTCCCTGAACTTACTCTTCCTGTCACCTCCACCGCTGCCCAAACAAAGTTACCTGCCAAGAGGCAACTAATTCCAAGACCATGCCTAGAACCATGGGCTCCAAGTAAGTTAAATTTAGTTATCTGATTGTTGAGGGTGGGGTCAATCCCCAAACCTAGCTTTTGTGAACCATGCCCTCTACCATTGAGCTACACATAGTTTTTCCTAAAGTATAGTCTTGGCTAGATGAGGCCAATAGAGCTTCTTATGTGGCAACAGTTAGAGCAGAATCAGATCCTGCTATCATCTAAGGAAACGGAGGTACAACTTCTGACAGAGCAGCTGGAGGCTCTGATTTTTTACCCCCAAAGTCCCATAGACACCCTGGCAGAAGTCCAAGACTCCATGCACCCAGACTGCCTGGCAATGCCAACAGGATGAAACTCTCACTGGCTATGAGTTCTGCAGGACCAAGTTCTGCCCAACTCTTGGCCTGGCCACCCAGGGTGACTTACTTCCTGCCCCTCTCTCCCCTCCTCACCTCACCACACATAGCAAGCCTCAGTGGAATTGGCTGGAACCCTTTCCTTTAGGGAACTCCTCTGGGTGAAGTGACTGACCCAGGCTCCCCACTCACAAATTTCCTCCTCTTGGAGCATGCATCACTTCACATGTCTGCAGTTCCCAGGCACCCTGTCTTATTTCTCCTGGGCCTCAACAGCTGGGACCTGGCTGGAGGTACCAAGGAGTCTCCAGGTGATGGGTTTGTGAGGTCAGGGCTTTGGGTGAGCAAAGGAAGTGCCCATGCTGGGCCTTTTGGGTCTTTGAGAGCCCCTGATGAGCTGAGTAGGACCAGGATTCAAATTCTGAGGCCCAGCAAATATCAGAGTGGGAAGGACCCCTCCCAAGAGCCTCTAGTTCAATCTACCCATTCCACAGATGGGATACTGAGGTCCAGAGAAGGGAAGCAATGTGACCCAGATCACATGGGGCTGGGGGTCAGTGGCAGAGTCAGAACTCATGCCAAGAGTTCGTTAAGTATCTGTCCTGACAGACAAGGTGCCAGACCCATGCCCCAGATCTGTCAGAAGCCGCCCCGGAGGGCAGGGGCTTATGGGGCCCCCAGGCAGACGGCAGGCGGCAGGCACATGCACCTTGTCCTTGGTCCATCCTGTCCCCCTCTTCAGCCCCAAAGTGAGTGGGCGAGGAGGAGCAGGGACAGGAGGAGCAGACGAGGGGGTACCTCGGTCTCCAGCTGGCGTGGATCCGAAAGAAACTCCGTTTACTACTAAACATCTGGCTGGAAAGTTGAGAACAAGACACGAACAGAGGTTAGTGGGCAGGAGGCGTGTGGGTGGAGCAAGGGTAGCCAGGACAGGCAGCTCCTGTGACTTCGGGGAAAGGCACATCTCCATCACACTGTAGCTGTGTCCCCCAACACATAGCTGAGCCCAAGATGCTTTGGGCACTGTGTGACCATGTGCTACCGCAGGCATGATCTTCCCTCATGAGACAGAGGGGAGAGACCCATGAATCTTCCTCTTGAGCCTGCACCCTGAAGGATCCTGCCCAGAGAAGGGCATGAGCTTTGGAGAATTGTCTTAGCACCTTGTCAGCAAACCAGAGTGGATCCTCCTGATCCTGGGAAAGGACTTGCTGGCTCCTTGACTGGCCAGGTGTGAGCATGAATCTGTATGTGTGTGTGGAGGGGCTCCTGTCTGGGGCAACTGCCCTACAGGGCCCAGATTTCAAGATATGGCCACATGGCCTGAGCCAGGACACTTCCTGATGTCACCAACCAGCAAGCCCAGTAGTTCCTAGGAAGAAAGGATGCACCACCATCCTCTCCATCAGCTGTAGTCACACAGATAGACACCAGGCTGTGAATACTTGAGAACCAGCAACCTATTGCCAGACCTGGGGCATGGGGGCCAGTACAGAGTAGCTCTGGGGTTACTCAGGGTCTCTGATAGCCTGACTCAGGCTCCAGAATCATTTCACCTTCCAGAGTAAAAGCAAGGTGAGACCAAGCAACTGGCAGCCACAGAACACCTGGTATAACCACTGAACAGGCCTGTCTGAAGGCCCAAACTCGATTGCCTGAGAGATCTGGTTGGAAGGAGTAGGTAGGACAGTAGCAGACCCAGGACATAAGGGATTCAGAGTGGGGCCACCCTATGGGCTCCCCCTTCTGGTGAGCTCCCAGTCTGGCTTGGCCACCTCTCCCTCTCCTCCATGTCCTGCTCAGCTCCTGCACAGAAGCACCTCTCTGAGGAACAGGAAGAAATGCTTCACCAGCAGCCTCTAGATATAAGCTCCCTCTCCTGTTTCCCTGATCTTATCCACCCAGAAACTTCCAGAACCTAGATATGACAGAGGTTGTGTCTGGTGACCTGGAGTTTCAGAGGGACCCAATGATTTTCTCCAAGACACAGAACACAGGGTGGAGGGAAGTGAGTCTTTTCTGCACCCAAATACCTGCCTCTTCTCCCCTCCCACCTGGGTGGCTCATGGGTAACATGGAATGAATAATGAGACAGGACGAAAATGGGGAAGGGGCAGGAGCAGGATGGGGGGAACAGAATTCTTGACCTGCAAGGACCCTCTCCAGGAATAGTTCCTCATTATCCCCCAAACACCCCAGAAATTCCACTCTTCTGGAACAATGCAGGGGAAGCCAATTCTTCCTCTAGGACTAGTGAAAAGCTATTTGTTATAGCAGCTAAGGTGCTTGCCTTGCATGTATAGGCTGACAAAGCTCATGGAAACCCCACAGACCAACCTTGATATCCTGTCCCCTCCAGGACACCCATATGGTCCCCCAAGCCCACCAGGAGTGCAGTTCCCTGAGTGCAGAATCAGAAGTAAGTCCTGAGCACCACTGGATATAGTATCACACAAAAAATTCAAAATAATAATATAATAAGAGCTCCAGGATAGACAGATCCAGAGAACAGAGACTTGCAAGCAGCAAAATGCAGCACAGGGTGGCAGAAAGGCACTGAGGGCACCTCCTGACAGAGGTGAGCCAAGCTGAGGACAAGGGTGGTGCCAGGCAGGAACGCCAGACCAGTCACGGGCTGAGTTTATGTAGGTCCCACAGCAGTTCTTAGCCACAGAGCTCTCTTTCCAGCTGGCACCCAGCTCCCAAGAGGTGAGCTGAGGGCCAAGCCCCTTGGCAAGGAACATGCTGGAGAAGGGGGTTCCCTGCCCTCACACCCCTTAATAGTGCCCAAGATTACCTGAGCCGTAAACACTTGTGGCCAGCGGCCTCCTCCTCTCTCCAACTTCCGGGGAGGGATGGGGGTGCAGGGGAGGAAGTATGAGGGGGACATGGAAACAGAGAAAGAAAGAGGACAATGGCATGAATGAAGGAGGTGACAGAAAAGGTAGGTGTGGACAGTACCCCCACTTAGACCCTGAGCCCCTGGTGACACCAGAAGGTGAGTCCGGCTGTCAGTCTGTCCTGGTCAGGCCTGGAGATGACAAACGCCTGGCAGTGCCCAGGCCCAGTGCACATAGGTCTGAGAGAGGACAAGACAGAGAATGAAGAGGAGGAGAAGCAAGAGGAGGAGGTGGCCCCATGGGGCCCCTACCTTTCCCCGGGGCAGAAGGAGGTGCTGCCCGGCCGGTGGCAGGTGGCTACGGGCGGATAACGGGAGGGCGCTCCGTCGGGGACTGGAGCCCGCCGCACCTCCAGGGGCCGCAGGCCCCCATTGCGGGCCCGCTGCACGTGCTCAAACAAGAGCGCCAGCTCTCTGCAGGAAAGGGCACGGTCAGGGGGCTGGGCAACCCCCTCCCCTGCAGGAGTAGATGCCATGGAAAACTGGCACCCCACCCTTGCAAGAGGGAAACCTCAGCAGAGGACAGGATCCAGATTACTCCCCACCACTGTGAGTGCTGAGCTCTGGCCTCTCTGGCGCGCCCAATACATATGCCAGGCCAGATCAGGGAAGTAGGGAAGGAGGGGACAGCCTCCTCCCCAATGTTCCCACTTGTAGTTCTCAGGGAACCACGCATGCCTATGCAGGTTGGCACAGCTCAGGGCACCCCTACAAGTCAATCCTGACACCCTGTCCCCCCACCCCCCCGGAATCCAACTGAGAGTTCCAGGAAAGCAAGGCCAAGAAGGGAGACTTACTAAGGTGGCCAGCATCCCTATAGCTCCAGTTTCTAGAGACGAGCATAGACTCTCAGCCTTTGCCTGGATCTAGGGCCACTCTCTCACCTAGTGGGAGAACCAGGCTCCCTGATTTTCAGGGGGGCAGATGAAAAGTGGGACTCCAGAGAGGCCTATAAGCCTCGAGCCTCCCTACCCACCCAGCTCTGTCCTTCTTCCCCAGGACCTACGATCACCCACCCCTTAACTCCACCCGCATCCAACTTCATCACATTTCTAAACCAGACTCCATGCACACCTCCCAGATGGGACTGAAGTCCTTCCGGAAACTCCTGAAAGAGGGGATCAGCCTCTCACCTGGCCCCACTCCAGTCTCTGATGGCAGGAGAGGGAGGAGAAAGCCCAGCTCCTTCCCTCCACTCCTCCCCAGGGGGTCTTAGGGCTGGGAGGAAGCAGAGGGGGGCGGCCAGGTGTAGGGGTGAGCAGGGTCATAGAACAGCTGCTCTTGTAGAAATAATGAGGTACAATAGTGCTCACAAAAGCGCTGAGCACAGCAGCCCGCCTGCCCAACAGTGTGTGATGCCCGCTTGTCCTGGGTCCGCACCAGGCTCTGTGGTCTCTGTCCCCTTCCAGAGGGCCTGACAGGTACCCCAGGAACCTTGAATATTCTTTCATATCCCTGTGTAGAGCTGCTCAGTGCAGATTTAGCCCAGTATCCCAGGGCTTCCACCAGGCTTCCGCCAGCACACATAAGGATGCTGAAAGACCCTCGCCTCCCACTCTGGCACAGACACTGTCCAGCTGCCACCATCTGTCAGCTGATCCAGGACTGCCCCCTCAGCTCACATGGGGGGGAGATGAAGGTTTGAGTTATTGCCCTGTGGGGTACAGTCAGGTCTTCCCCAGGGGTTTAGCAGAAGGTGAGAGGGCAGAGCCCAGCTCTGAATTACACGGGACTTCCAGAGCTCCACATGCTCTCCTGAGAACCGAAACCCTCCCCACTGGCCTGTGGGCCTACCTGAAGGATGGGAGGATGCTGTCATAGTAGTACCAGGTGGCTGTCAGGTAGGCCCGGCTGGTATCTGTGGAGTACAGGCGCCATGCAGCCTGGGGGTGGGAGTGGGGGGGGGCAAAGGCAAGACGTCAGCAAGACCCTCAGCCCCATGCTGGAACCCCAGGAGCCAGAGGCCTCTTCATTCCAGTCTGTGTTAGGTCAGCAAATAGCAGGAAAACTACAGAGAAGTGATCTCAGGGATGAGAGATGGGCCTGGGAATTCTTAAAACTCAGGAGGAGTTAAGGGTTTTCATGCCCATCCGCTTTTGGGTATTTCTCCTAAGAACACAAAAGGCCTGTCCCAGAAAGATCTCTGTGCCTCATATTCATTGTGGCTCTGTTCACGGACCCCAGCTGAGAGCCACTAACTGATGAGGGTAAAGAAGGGCTGGCAGATACTCTCGGGACCTACTATTCAAGAACTAACTTGCTGGTTCTGACATAAGGTTTCTTAGGGGGATTGTGTGAAGCAAAATGACAAAGAAAAATACCGCACAGTTTCACCCACATGTGGAAGGTCAAGAAACAAAGCAAGTGAACAAACAGAACAAAGTCAGCTTCTGGGGTAGAGGATTAATAGGTTCCTGGAGCAGGAGAGGGTAGGGCAGTGAATAGACCAAGAAAATGGGATTACTCACATAAAGGGGATCACTTGTAGGGTGCTAGCTGGAAACTGGACTTTGGTGGTGGTTAGAATGGAGTGGATACACATACTAAATTATAAGGTTGTCACCAGAAACTCAGGTAATGTTATAAACCAATGTTGTCTCTATACTATTCCTTCCTTCCTTCCTTCCTTCCTTCCTTCCTTCCTTCCTTCCTTCCTTCCTTCTTCCTTCCTTCCTTCCTTCTCCTCCTTCCTCCTTCCTTCCTTCCTTCCTTCCTTCCTTCCTTCCCTTCCTTCCTTCTGAAATACTTGAGTTCTGCCATCAAGAAGGGGGTTTTCAGTCCCAGCTTAGCTCCCGACTAGTGGAGGCAACACAAACAGAACTGCAGAGTCTTAGTTTTTTCCTCTGTATGGTGGGTTCCATACCTCTTACTCAAGAAGCTGTGATGAATACAACATGGACCAGGAAGAGCCAAGCAAGAACCAAGGCTGGCATACAGCTGACCACTGAGATCAAGTTCCCCATGAGCACTCCTTCCCTCTTTTGGTTAGCGTACTTCCCCCTCAGACTGTCAGCTGCATCAGGTCACTCTGTCTACATATCTCATGCCAGAACTCAGCACTGCAAGGTCAGTGAACTATTATCATGGATAATCACCCACAGAATTGCAGCAGAGAGAGATCACAGACCCTCTTAGCTCCAAGCATCCATGGACACTCCAGGTCTCCTGAAGCAGCGGGCAAAAGAGTCAAATAGGAAAAAGGATTGTCCTTTCCCTCCAGGAAGGAACAAGAGTCAGAAGGGACTATGAGAGGGGCAACTATCGCGGGCCAGAGCTGCTATGTGGAAGCTCGCCAGGTGCAATAAAAGCAAGCCAAATCCTAAAGGACCCCCCACTTTTGAGTGCCTCTTGTCCTTAAGGGATAGTCCACTGCTGACATCACCAGCCAGGCACCCTCCAGGACAGGAATAATTTTTATTTCCTGCTGGCCTAGGCCCCTGGCATGGGCCTGGCCGCAGCTGCCAGAGAGGGCTCATTAATTATGGGCACCACAATACCAGCTGTCTGTGGGCCAGGATGGTGCCAGCCGCCTGCCCCTACAGGGGCCCTCAGAAGGCCAGCTCCCAGGGGACAGCAGTCATTGTGCCCCAGGGGACATTGAAAAGAAAAGGCTGGGCTGGTGACTGGAGATAGCAGGGAGGGTTGGAGGGGCTGGGGAGAAGTGATAAGGAGGAACTGAGTCAGAATTGGGGAGCCAGGAAGCCAGCCAGTATCCCCTGAACCTTTGCCCATGGCCCTACCTAGAGAGAGACACCACAGCTGAGTCAGTCCACAGAAACTGGGATGCTGGTATAGGGCCTGTCCTGCCAGATTCTCCCACATTGGCCAGGACCACACATTCCTGCTTCTCTGCCTCCCGGGCCCTCTCAGTTCTGTTTGCCCAGGCTACTCCCCTACAGAGGCTCCCAAAAGTCTAGCTCCAGCCTCGCATCTCTTTCCCTTCTCTCTCTCTTCTCTCTCTCCTCTCTCTTCTTTTCTCTCTTCTCTCTCTATCTATCTCTCTCCACACTCTGAGGCAGAGCACTGCACTGACTCTTGGTTCCCTCTGAGATCTGCAGACCAAGCCCATTTCCCCTCATTATTCCCTTTGCAAGCCCCCTCCAAGTCACTAGTGTAAGGAAACAGAGACTCATAGCTCCCAGTCAACAGTCAACCATAAGCAGGTACTGTCCTTTAAGGGTGACAAACATCAACTACCAGAAGTCCACCCCTTGCCCCGGAGAACATAAGCCGAGGCTGAAATGCTAGAGCTACCACTCTCTGCTGAATTGCTTCCCACTGAGGGACACTGCCCAACTGATGGAGAAACTGTTTTCCAGACTCTCTCTCCTGCTGCCTTTGCTGCCTCTCCTACTGTTCCGGGTCTGACAACTAGCACTCATCTCACCTGCCCATATGCCTGTCCATTCACCACTTTGAAAACAAATCTGGTCTCACCACCCACTCCCCTTGCCTGACACCTGTGTGACCCTTAGAACTGGGGTGGATGGAGGATAATAGAAAACTCCTGCTTGTGACCCTACCCACACAGACTAGTCTCCTACTTCTATCCCTCACAAGAGCTTGCTTACCCCACCTGGCTCTGTAAGTATCCATTCCTCCATCTCAGGTGCTCATCCCCTTCCTCTCCTGTCCTAGTTAGCTCCTATCCATTCTGTTGCCTCCACTCAGGGGTCATCCATAGGATTCGCCCTGAGTCCCTCTCCCAGATCAGGCCAGGACACCTGCCTGTTCCAGATTCTTGTGAGAAACATTTTTTTCCTTCAAAGTGTTAATTTTATTCTATGACAGGACATTCCCTTGAATGTTTGTGGAGTAGATTTATGAAAGTGGGTATTAGGGCTCTAAATCCTCATTCTTCTGGCTGACGGATTGGGTCTCCAACAGAGGCCTCAAGCCTTTGTCCAGGCTCTAATACCTCTTCAGGTGAGGAAGAACTGGAACTAGGGAGGTACATGGGGTAGCTGTGGCTGTTGAAAAATGAACATCTCAGCACAGAGAAAAGTTTTGATAGCGCTCAGCATATATATTCAAGCGGTTATATGATTAATATATACATATTTTTACACATGAATTAATTAATACATGTATGCTGTTTTCACTATGAATCTGGTGAAGAAAGTAAAACAACATAAGGACTGACGGGGGTGCTATGTTGGAGGAGGTGTTCTCTGGTATAGGAGACAGCAACACATGAGGCTAGCCCAAATGAAATGAAGACTTATGAAGACATAGCACCCCATCTCTGTCTCTAACTTGGCATCTGATCTATCCACCCACAGTACCCCTAAAAAGCACATCTTTGAGCTTCAAGAGTGACAGCTGGCAGGGGCTGTGGTTCAGGGCCTTCTCAGGGGTCTTTCATACCTGGATGAGGTTGGCTGCTGGCATCCTTCGTTTCTCAAAGTGCTTCTGCCGGTGCTGCTCCTGGACCTTCAGAGCAAAGCCGGAGCCAAGGATACCCTAGGTGAGAGGCACAGTAGTGGGGACAACAAAATGCAACAAAAGCATCCCCATTCTTACACAGCTGAGGTGCCCCCACACTGATGCAGGAGAAGACTAACACAAGCTGCCCCCAAATAGCTCTTCCTAAAGACGAGGGAGACTCACGGCAGGGCAAGGCAAAGAAGGAGATGCCCAGTAAGGCGAAGCCAGGCAGCCAGGACCCTGCCCAGCCATGTGTGTGGTGTCTTGTCGCCATAGCCGATGGTCGTGCAGGGTGATCTAGGGACACAGAGGGGTCATCACAGGGTAGTCATGGGGCACCCAAGGAGTCTGGAAGGGGCCAGCCTGTGTGTGGGTGGGGGGGGAATTCTTGAGGAAAGGATCTAGTGGTCATTACAGAGGCACTAAAGACAGAGGATGAATCTGTGACAAGGGCTGTTTAGGGCCAGAGATGGATTCCTCCCGTTCTGCATGCTGGTCAAGAGGGAGGATACTGGGTTGACACGTGGGATTTGACAAGAGGAACAAGGGAGGGTTCTCAAGCAGGTTTCCCTAAGAAGGGATGTTCACATACTGGCTGATCACGGCAGGATCCCAGCCCCAGTGGAGAGGACAGGGGCCCCTAGTCAAGGTGACAGTGGCCCGTGGGGGTGAGCAGCCCTGCAGACCCTCACGCACCGTCCCCCACCACAGCGATCAGCATAGGAGGAGAAGTCGGAGTTGGCATCCTTCTCGGCCAGGTAGGACCAGGAAGGAGGCAAAGATGAGCACCAGGAACCCGATGTACCAGGCGGTGATCAGTTCCTGTGGGGGGGGGGGGGGGGGCAAGGAAGAAATGACAGGAAGCACGCGGTGAAGGGTAGGTACTCCTTAGGAGGCGCTTGGAGGTGGGACCCCAGAATAACCTCTAGGGTGGGTGTCCCTTCCTTCCTGGGATAAAAGGGGATAAAAGCTTCTGTGCCTGCCCTTAACTGTCCAGGCTCTCTTTGACTCAGACTTCTCCCTTAGGTGAAGGTGCCCCAATTTCAGACTTAGATCTTAACTCCACTTTACCCTGCCAGACCCCACCTTCAACCCCTTCCCGGTTCCCCATTTAGTTGTGCGCATGGAGTAAGGAACCCAAAAGTTTTGCACTGAAACGCTCTGGTCCTCCCCGCAAGGCCTCGCCTCCAAGCCTGGGGCCACCCCACAGACCCAGTCCTGGACTTTGGGCACCACAAGGTAACTGCCCCTAGACTTCCTCCCCCCGGCTTTAGGCCCCCACCCCGGCCTTACCATGCCCCCTCTCTCCACTTGCTTGCGTTCCTCCCTACAGACCCCACTGCACTGGCTGCACCTCACATGGGGGCATTCAGGTCCCTAATCTCTAACCCTAGTCCCTTTCCTGGACTCCTCCTTCCCGTCCTCCAGGACCTGGCTCACGCACCCCTAATTTGCCCCCTGCACTTCTGCCCTGCGCTCTGCCGCACCTTGCTGTGTGCGTAGACCACTGAGCCCAGGGAGTTTCCAGGTGCCACCGCCGCGCGGTCCAATGCGCACCATGCGCAGGATCTGCAGGAAGCGCATGCTGCGCAGAGCTGATGTGGCAAAGATGTTGCCCTGTGTGCCCGCGGCGATGACAGCCACCGAGGCCACGAACACGATAAAGTCTGCAGGGACAGGGATGAGGGGAGGTCACAGTCAGCCTCATCCCTCACCACACCCTTATCCCCATCCCAGCTGCCAGGACTTTGGGCAGCTTCTCGAGACACTAGGGAGATGGGAAGGACCTTCCTCTGTCTGCAGCCAGGAACCCTGGTCAGGGTTAGGGTCAGGCTGTCAGTCCTAGGGGCTTGTCACCAAGGGTCAGGGTGAGATGGGGTCTGGTCTTCTTACCGATGACACAGAAGGGCTTTCTGGCAAAGCGGAAGCGGCCCTGCCATCCCCGGTAGCGACAGCAGCAGCCAGCTGACCAGATTCGGATAATGTACTCCAGGCCAAACACCACGATCATCACGAATTCCTGCATGACCAAGGACAGGGGTTCTGCTCAAAATGCCCAGGCAGGCCAGGCCCACATCCCACAGCACCCACCCAGCCCAAAAATCTCATCTGGATGTCCTTATACCTGGACAGAACTGAGGAGGATTCTAGAAGGCAGGGACCTCCTGCACTTCTACCACAGAGGCTGAAAGCCCAGGTCTCCTCTCATTGCTGGATCCTGTCAGCCTATCACAGGCATTTCTTTTGTGTGTGTGTGTGTGTGTGTGTGTTTTTGCTTTTTGGTTTTTGGGCCACACCCAGCTGTGCTCAGGGATTACTCCTGGCTATCGGATCAGAAATAGCTCCTGGCAGGCACAGGGGACCATATGGGATGCTGGGATTCCTGGGCCGGCTGCTTGCAAGGCAAACGCAGCTGTATTATCTCTCTGGCCCCTATCACAGGCATTTCTGTTCCTCACCCACTATCCCCTTTCTGGCCTGCTTCCACTCCAATCTTACTGGGTCACCTAAGGAGACACTTTAATTCTGTCCCCCATACCTCTTCTGGGGGGGGCAGAGAGGAACACCCCATCACACTAAGGGCAGACTTTATCCTGAGAAGATACAAACCTCCACCTCCCTGCTGATGGACTTCTGGGCTCACTTTCTGAGCCACAGCACAAGCAGCTGCTCTGAGCCTCATCCTGTCCTCAGGGAGGTTGTCCCCGCAGACACCCTCAGACCCAGGCCTGCACTCACCAAGATGAGGAGACACTCGTTGGCAAGATCCTGGTGTTCCTGGATCGTGGACAGCACAGACAGCACCAGGCAGCTGAAGACCAGCAGGAATCTACAATTGTAGCACGAGGGGAGAGAATGAAGCTTCAGGGTGGCCTGTCTGCTGCTGAGCCTCAGGAAGGGGGACTCAGCAAGAATCATCTTGGGGGGTCATAGAGATATCACAGCGTTGGGGCATTTGCCTTGCACGTGGCCAACCTAGGACAGATTTTATTCCCGCATTTTATATGGTCCCCCTATGTGGGTAGCCGAGCTGATGGAACCTAGAACAAAAGGGTGTCTCAGAAATCCCTGACCTTGTTACCCACGTGACCAGAGGCACCCATGCCCTGAGGACAAAGGAAATAGACAAACACTAAAGTAAATTCAAAGCAGCTATGCACACAGCCAGAGAGAAGATTATCCATATAGAGCAACTTGCCTTTGTGTTAGCAAAAGATTAATGTGTTTACAGCTGATGTTTTATTTATGCTTGCTGAGTAAGATTTATAAGATCCTGTTTGGTAACTCTTACATGCTTTCAGTACAAACATGTGCTCAGACCTACCTCTTTACCCCTCCCTATTACCTGCCCCCAGCTTATGCTAATGAGTGCTTGCTATTGTAATTGGTGGAAACTTGTAACACCCCCCATGACGTATTTTGCCTTTAAAAGCTGATCTCCCCGGGCAATAAATCCCTTTTGAACAGCGTGAGTTGCCTTAAGGGTCTTTCTTACTAACTTCTTAAGTTTTCTTCACAGATCGGACCTGCTCGAGTATCCCACAAATTACTAGTGACCCTCATTCCCAACACCCCCCGCGGGGTCGGGGGTTCCTCACTGAGGGTCACAGGTGGCGCCCAACGTGGGGCTCGAGTTACAGACCACCAATCGGACGGCAGAGCGACAAGTCAGGAGCTAATTTGTAAGACATCAGGTAAACCAGATCAGAGCGATGTAAAATTAGTCAGTCTAATACCTAGGTGAAAACCGCAGTCCCATTATAGTCCCAGAGTCAAAATGGGGACCAGCTCGAGTATAGGGGCGAAAATTATTATAGATATACAAGAGGAACTTAGAAGTAGAAAGATTAAAAGTTAAAGAGACTTGTTGAAATTTTTGGATCTGCTCAAAAGCATTATTAAGTCAAATCTTGACCCTGAGAGCTTGCAGATTGTGAAAAATGCACAGGAGCACTTAAAAATTGCCTCCCGTGCTGGCTCCCAAGGCAGTTCTTTTGTTGATCTTTCCAAAGGAAACTCAAAGAAAGACCCAAACTTCTCCCTCCCACCCCTCCTCTCTTACTGAAAAAAAAATGTGCTCTCTAGCTACCAGCGTTTACTCCTCCCTTGGAGTTGTCGCCTCAGCTCCCCCTGACGGCGCAACAAATTGTTGCTAATTCCTTAGAACTTAAACAGCAAATTGCTCGGCTTCAAGCCACTGATACAGCTCCCAGATTTCAGTTTCCTCTTTTTGGCCCCCCAAGCCTGAGGAGGAAGATCCAACTGCCCCTCGCCGCTCCTCCTCTTAAAGCTATAGAATTCACAAGTTTCTGTCCTTCAGGCTTTCCCCCAGCCGCTGCAAGGAACTAGCTGGCGGCGATAATGACTTGTTTGCTCGCATTTCTGGTTTATCAACTCTCCGCAGTGCAGGCTTCCCTGTAAATCTTTTATATTTCTATTAGAAACTTTATTTTGATTTCTGAGGTATTTAAAAAATTATGTGAAAAATGATGTGGTTAACCTTTTTAAATAATAGAGTTAATTTTCTTGCACAGTTAACACCCAGGTGTGCTTCATAATACCCTTAGTTTTAATTTTGTGCTACAGCAATGGTTGTTCTTTACCTTTGCATTAAAACAACTATCCTTTTAAGTGTATTCAGAAGGTCAGCACATTATACAAATTTGTACATTTGTGTCACAGTGAAGAAATCTAGTATTGATGAAAATATATATATATATTTAATTTTATGAGTAATATTATAAAAGTAACTAAATTTTATAAGCAGGTTAACAACAAGTATCAAATATAATTTTGGTATTGAGTTCTAGGTGTGGAAATGCATCAGATGTCTTTAACTATATTTTATAATGTCTAAACATTTTGTTAATTTTGTATATAATATTTTTTACAAATTATTCACCTGAAGTCTTCAAAGTAGGAACAGTTGTTTGTTTCTTTTTTAATCATAAAATTTTTAACACTTTATTGCAGCTGCCTTACTGTTTTCCTGTTAAACTAATTTAAAGAAAACCTGTTCATTTACAGCAAATGATATCATACTTCAGAGTGGAGACTCCTTCTACAGTACTCATTAACCATTTTACTTAACAAATTTTTTTTAACAAATTTTTTTAACTGCTTACATTTTACTTCATGTTTTAAACTTCAAATTAGGATTGCTTTAAAAATGTTTTGTGCTAAATCTAAACCTTAAAATTTATTTTCAGCAAAGTTCCACTCCAGCTACATTAAGTACCTCTAAAAACTAAGTTTTTCTACAAAAATTTTTTTACAAACATGCTGGCTAAATATTTAAAAGTGCTTGTCAATTTTTCTAATGCAAGTTTTGAGTCAATCCTTTTGTCTGTTCATGTGTGTGTTGTGATGAGTGAAAGTGGCCACAATGTTGTGTTTAGTGTTGTTTTGTTTTGTCTGTTTATTTGTTATTTCTACATTTCATGATAAATACAATTTTTAAAGCCTTATCCATTTTTGAAATTTCAATTAATTTTTTTTCAACCTGGTTCAGTCTGGTCATCTGACAGACTGTGACATCCTGCTAAAAATCATGTGTTAAGCTAGCTTTGTCCTTCTGACAACATGGCAGAAGGTGTAGGGGATGGTAAACCCCAGATTTCTCTATGGCCATCGGGGATAACTTTTCCCTGGAGAATTTCTGGACTTTGCAATCACCCAGCTTTCCTGCTATGTGTAAGTTAAGGCCAAAAGAATATGGATATGTGGCTAGAGAATAGCATCTAGCTTTAAGATAACAACTAAGAAGTTTAAGAAAAATCATTTAGGTTCAGTTTAAAAGTTTTTTGAAAAAATTGGCGATTGTTAATTATAAAATTTTTTTGGAATGCTGAAGTCTGACAGTAGTCAGGAGACATTCCCGTGGTATTCGGAAATAATTTATGTAATGTAAATTGCTGGTGTCTTCTGCCTGTAAACCAAGGCTAGAAGACTAAGTAAATTCCTATTTTTATATAAAGAATTAAATTCATGGAAAATTTTATTGTAAAAAAAGCCCCCCAGTAACCATTTTGCCTCCTGCCAAGCTGTTTCCTTATAGACCTCCTGCAGCCTCCCACAGTCCTGTCTTCATCCACTTCAAAAGAGCCTGTCACCCCTCCTGCTAGCCCACCATTCCTACTGGACCTGTTTCTGACTGACTCTGCCTAAGGACAATGCTGGATTTGATACTCTGTCTGGCTGCCCTTGATGCCCACTGCCACCAATAACCTCCGTCGCACCAAGGCTTAACTTTAACACAGGTCATGGGCATGGGACTTTGCTTACTCGGACCATATATGCGCCCCCCTGTCCAACTATCAGACATTTGCAATCAAACCATTGTGGTTAACAACTCTTCCATCTTTATTAAAGCCCCCGACTCCACTGGACTTTCTCCCCATATTGTTACTATTGTGTTTTAGCTTTGTTAATGTCTAGATTAACCATCAAACCTGTTGGTCCAGTTTCCACCTCGAACCTCATCCTGCAGATGGTCAACGCCTCCACCATCACCGACCCTGCCTACCAACAGTACTGGATCTACTATTCATCTCAACCGCCCTTCTACTTTGGCGACCCCCTGCCTGTCTCCGGCCCCTTTGCTCTGCGCTGCAGCCCGAAGCCTCACTTCGGCATGACCTTGGGACAGGTTGTGGGACTTGAACATTGCCTTTTGGTATCCAATATGCTTCCCCCTATTCCCCTTATTAAAATTTGTAATCAAATTCTTGCTGTTAATTCCTCCTTTTAGTTCATGATTGCCCCCAATTTAACATTTATTGCCTGTTTCACTGGTTTATCTCCCCCACTGTTTCACATTTGTTTCTTTAGTCAAAGGACTACTGTGTTTTGGTTGTTTTAATGCCTAAATTGACTGTTAGACCAGAAACTGCTTTATTACCTCTTAGATATAACTCTGCGTCTCTCTCCCGCTGCAGTAGGAAACCAGTCACTGCTTTCACCCTAGCCTTATTGATAGGCCTGGGTGTTACTGGTGTGGGCACAGGAATTTATTCATTGGTTCATACTCTAGAATCTGTTAATGCCTTAAGTATAACTGTTGTTAGAAATGTTTACAAACTTAAAAGAAGTTTACACTACTTAGGGCACACTGTTGAATCCCTAGCAGAGATGGTGCAGCATAACCGCCGTGGTTTAGATCTGGCCTTTTTTGAGGGAGGGGGGAATTTGTGTCATCCTTAATGTAGAATGTTGCTTTTTTTAAAATAAACTTGGCTTAAAGATAGCACTAGACTTGTGGAAGAAAGTCTAGAGGATAGAAATAGACAGAGGGATTAAGATGAGTCCTGATATAAAAATTGGTTCTCTACCTCATCCTGGCTGTCCAAGCTGCTGCCTAATTAGGTCCTTTCATTGGCTTTTTGCTACTTTTTTCCTTTGGCCCCTGGGCATTCCGTCGCCTCACAAATTTTGTTAAGAATCAGGTTGATGAGGCTGCCCTAATGTTCAGTGCAGGTCCAATATCAGTGGCTCCCTTAACTGCACCCCGAAGGACATGAAGCTATGGATAAACCTATGCTTCAACCTCTGAGCTTTAAGGAGTTTTGAGTATCTGGCTAAACACCCTCGCTCGCTCTGCTCCAGGCTGTGGAGATGCTTAAGACGTGGATAGCTTGGTGCCAGTGTCTGGGTGCAAACATGGCATTCCTAATATTTTGCGTGCAAAAACTTTTAATTTGGTCTCTTATTGCCATATCCAGACTGGAAGCCCACCAAAGTAACCTAAGACAGGCACTCCACCCATTTTGCTCCTTTTCTTTTATTATTACAGAGAAGGGGGACCCCTAGCCTGCCAAGAGTGATTTCTGAGTGCAAAAATCTGAGTAACTCCTGAATGCCACGGGGCGTGGCCCAAAACAAATAAACAGAATCATCTGGAGGGTGCCTCACTCCACTGCTCAGTCCATGTTGCCCTCTGCTCATCCTCCCATGCCCGCCAGACTATCATTCAGGATCTGGAAGAAAGTTGGCACTTGATGGAGAGCAAAGGCTTTAATGAATTTATGAAGGAACTAGGAGTGGGACATGCTCTTCAAAAAAAAAAATGGGTGCTGCGGCCAAACCAGATTGTGTTAGCACTTTAGATGGCAGTAACCTCTATAGAAACTAAAAAGTATTTTGGAAACTACAGTTTTTATGTAATATGGGAGGGAAGTTTAAGGAAACTACAGCTAATGGCAGAAAAACTGACTGTCTGCAACTTTAATGATGGGTGTATTGATCAGCACCAGAAATGGAGTGGGAAGGAAAGCACAATAAAAAGAAAATTGAAAAATGAAAATTTAGCAGTGGAAGTCATCACGAATAATGTCACCTGTACTCGGGTGTATGAAATTTCATCATTTGGGATGGGAATTAGTTTCAAGGACTGACAAATCTCAGTTCAATGAGCAAATCTCTATACTGTCTTTTTCTGGTGGTGCTCAAGGGTTACTCCTGGCTCTGTGCTCAGAAATCACCCACTGTTGGCCAGTGAGGGTGAGCCATACTACAGAGGGAAGAAGGTTGGAGCGCCTCAAAATGTTCCTGTTTGGAAAATGCAGTGTACGCATGTGCATGTGAGCAGATGGCAAGAACAGGTAACTCCAGAAATGTTTCCCTGGGGGTGGAAGGTGCTCCAGCCCTTCCCACCTGTGCCTGAACCCCCTACCCCAATCTGTGCTTGCTGGATATGCTTACTGCTTAAATCACTCCCTGAGCCTAACCCATCTCACCCCTCACCCCTCAAACACTTCTACTTTGGGGTCACTGGGAAAGCATCCTTTGCACTGTGCCTCTCAGAACTCCCCTCCCTGCTCTCTCTTCCATGTTCATTGCCCAAGTCACTCTCCCTTGGCTTTGTGTATCTTCCTGCTGAATGGAGACTGGGTCTGGGCCCAGGGTCAGGGATATCTGGGTTTGAGCCCCATTGCTAAATGGGGCTGAGCCCAAGCAATGTTCAGAAGCCACAGACTCCATCTTCTCATCTGTAAAATCAGGGCTGATGGGAGGAACAACATGAGTGGGCCTGGTTGTGCCCTGGCCATATACATCTTCTTGGATGTACTGTACTGGGACAGGGCTCCTTGTCTGTTAGGGATGGAGGATGGAGGAGGTGGGCCTATTTGGGATGCCTCATATGGCCCTTTCCCTGAGAAGTACTGCAGACAAGCTTTGGTGGGCCCCAACCCCCTGGCCCTGGACAGAAATCCCTCAGCCCATTGCTCAGACCTCAGATGCAAAGGGTGACAATATGATGGGCTGCCCAGTCTTCCCAGGGATTCAAGATGCTACTCTCCTCAACATTTTTCTTTCCAAATGCACTTCTCAGTAGGTTAAGTGAAAAAGCCAGATGATAAGCCTAAAGGGCAACAAGATTCCACTTTTTAAAAATCTAAATGTTTCGGGGCCAGAGCGATAATGCAGCAGTAGGTCATTTGCTTTGCACACGGCTGACCCAGGACGAACCTGGGTTCAATCCCTGACATCCCATATAGTCCCCCAAAGCCAGGAGCAATTTCTAAGTGCATAGCCAGGTATAACCCCTGAGCATCACCAGGTGTGGGCCAAAAACAAAACAAAACAAAAATCTAAATGTTTCCTATATAACCAAGGCTTTGGGGGGGGTGAGGGTGTGGAAGAATTATGGTGACTTTTTTTTTGGGGGGGTCACACCTGGCAGTGCTCAGGGGTCCCTCCTGGCTCTATGCTCAGAAATTGCACCCGGCAGGCTCAGGGGATTCAAACCACCGTCCTTCTGCATGTAAGGCAAACACCTTATCTCCAGGCTCTCATGGTGACTTTTCATTTTGCTTTCCACTTATCTACATTTCTTGGTTTTTCATGAAATAAATATAGACTATAACACATATACATTGTAAACTTCATTTCCTGGACAATACAAACAGTGGAAACACCACTTTGAACCCTGCTGTGCCCCTTTACTATGTGCATTTGTCACTTGCAGATGCTGGTGCCCCCTCACCCTGGCCTGAGTCCAGCTCACACATAGTTGCTGATTCAGCATCTCTCCTTGCAATCCCAGGGCTTCTCCAGCCCAGTAGGTGCAGAAACAAGCTCTCCGTGGGTGCCCAACTTTTCTGCTCTCCAGTTTTCCTTCCAGCAACAGCTCAGCAGAAGCAGCATTTCCCTCATCCTCTGTCCCACCACCTCGGCCATTCACCCCAGACAGACCACAAGTCCCCAGCCTGAATAAGTAAGACTCCTCTAGCTCTGGCCACCACCTTGCCAGCCTGGAGAGACCCCTTCTCTTCTGGCAGATGGAGATCTGTCCAACCATGTAAAGCCACAGCCAATGCTCCCCTTAAAACTCTCCAGTGTCTCTCCCTCCAACACTGGAAGAGAAAACCAAACTCATAGGCAGCTCCAGAAAGGCCCTCACCCCCAACTCCTGAAGTTGGTCTTTTCCTTCCTCATTACTCAAACTTCCTGACACTCCGGAACAGACACAGGCTTCTGTACTGGTTTGTGGCTGCAGCTGTTCTGTCTGACAGTTATTCATCTGAGTCTCCATACAAACAGCACTCCCCACCCAGAGGACTTCTGACCACCCTACCGTCAAGTGAACTGCCTACACCCCTCTTTATTCTGTTTCACTTTTTATTGTATCCCTGACAGACTGAATAAAAGAACGGCAGAAACTCACTTTAAACAAACATTAAAACTCGATGTTACCAATGTCCATGGTGTGTGTCCAATGAGGACAATCATCGCTGACCATCAGACTTCCAGCCTCCTTCCTGAGAAGGGAGATTTCAATTGTGTCTGGCTTTACTTGATAGATGCAGCTCTTTTTTTTTTGGGGGGGGGGGGGTACATACGGTGACACTCAGGGGTTACTCCTGGCTATAAACTCAGAAATCACTCCTGGCCTGGGGGATCATATGGGACGCGGGGGGATCAAACCGGGTTTATCCTAGGTTAGCGCGCACAGGGCAGATGCCCTACCATTTGTGCCACTGCTCCAGCCCCGGATACAGCTTTAAGAGTCCATGAACTTCACCTCCCCTAGCCTGAGTTTCCTCATATAGATCCCTGGGCTTGTTCAATGTGTAGCTCTTGGCTCCTGGATATTCCCCTCATCTTCGAGATGAGGAACAGGGGCCATAACAGTACTCTACAGAGTGAAGTCCTCCTGAGAGGGGGCTGGAGTCCCAGTTCGGGCTGCCCAGACATATATCACAATTGGGGCCTTTCTGAGGGGTCCTGACCAGATTCCCACCAGAGTCTGGGCCTGGGCAGACAAGCTGGAATGTGCTTGTGCATGACAGTGCGAGCATTGGGCTCCACTGGTTGGGCAGTGTGGATGACTCTCCAGCCACACAGGGAGGACTCTGGCATTGCCCGGAAGAGGGACACGCTGACATCCACTCTCTGGGGTACCTTGTCAGTCCTGCAGTCTGGGTCCTATTTCTTTTGGGGGGGGGTCACACCCAGCAGCGCTCAGGAATTACTCCTGGCTCTACATTCAGAAATCACTCCTGGCAGGCTCGGGGGACCATATGGGATGCTGGGATTCGAACCACTGACTTTCTGCATGCAAGGTAAACACCCTACCTCCATGCTATCTCTCCGGCTCCAGGGTCCTATTTCTTTGCTAAGTGCAGGAGGTAGAGCTGAAACAGGTAGGTGCTTGGGGATGGTTGGCATGGAGACTGACCACAACCCCTCTTTTACCCATTTGTGCCCACCTCCCACTCAATTCTGCTATTCCACTCACTCCAGAGGGCAACAAAGAGATGAGGGCTGCATGTGAATGGGGGTTCTCATGCCACAGCAGGTATCAGAATCAGCTTTGAAAATAATACAGTGGATAGGGCACTTGCATTGCAGTCAGCTGACCCAGGTTTGATCCCCAGCATCTCATATGGTCCTCTGAGCTTTACCAGGAGTGACCCCTGAGCACAGAGCCAGAAGTATGCCTGGAGCACCACCAGGCATGGCCCCCTACCAAAAAAAAAAGTAAAAATAACAAAGAAGAAATAGAAGAATCTTGCTGGGCTTGTTAAAATACTGATTTCTGGGCCTACCCCCAAGAATCTCTAATTCAATATATATGAACTGGGTTCTGGGTACTGGCATTTCTGCAAAGTTCCCTAGGAATACTAATGTGGCTATTCCTGGGACCTCACTGAAAATCTCTAGCTTAACTAATGGGAGCGGTGATAGCTGACTCAATAATCAGCCAACTCAGGACTTTTCAAACAATTGCCATTATGTCCTTCTCCCCACCTCTCCTTCAAAACTGCCCAGAACACAGCTGCAGAGCAGGGGGAAGCAAGGAAAGCCCAACTGGAGAAAGTGGGGCTGGTGCCAACATCAGCTTCACCCCTGCTTGGCTGGGTGACCCTAGGTAATAACCAGAACCACTCCTGCTGGCCAGCACTTCCCGGCGGCTGGGCTCCAGGCCAAGCTCGGCACTCCTGTTCCTGCTTCTCACAGCCCAGGCGAGCAGGGACACAGCGGCCGGGGCACACCGGTGAGGACTCTCAGGACTGCCCTGAGACTATAAAGCAGAGTCGTCTGCTCCGAAGCAGACCTTTTATGGCATGTGAATTCTGTCCCCATAAAGCTGTTACATCACAGACAGAAAGAACCATCTATGAGGTTGTCCAAAGAAAGAAAGTGAATATTGGAACTCAAGCCCACCCAGACCACCAAGTCCTATCACCTCTCTGAGCCTTGGCTCCACTCTCAGCAACACCAAGGTGGGGGACAACTCCCTGATGGCAAAGGTTCCATTAGCCTTGTGACTGTCCTGCAAGGGGGCAGAGGGAGAGAGCTAATGATGAGCTCAGCTCCAGAGTCTCTGGGGAGATCCCTGCAGAGAGATGTTTAGAGGCTGGAGAGATGGGAAGGTGATAAAGCAAGGATCACTGTGGAAAAGAAGTTATCTCCTAACCTCTCTGAGCCACATTTGCTGTAGAAAACATTCATCCTAGCCTCACTTAGCAACTTTACTATGAAGTCAGAAGTGGCTGATCCAGATTCTAAGGAATGAACAAATATGGCATAGTGGTAACTGATAGTGGTGCTGATGGTGCCTAGGGGAGTAGGGGAGCCCCAAGATGGCATAGCAGAACCAAAGAAGGAGAACCAGTGAGGACTTCCTGGACAAGGGGATAAGAAAGAAGTTGGAATTCTTTGCTCAATGAAAGCAGGATGTGCAGGGCCTGAAGAGATAGCACAGCGGTGTTTGCCTTGCAAGCAGCCAATCCAGGACCAAAGGTGGTTGGTTCGAATCCCGGTGTCCCATATGGTCCCCCGTGCCTGCCAGGAGCTATTTCTGAGCAGACAGCCAGGAGTAACCCCTGAGCACTGCCGGGTGTGGCCCAAAAACCAAAAAAAAAAAAAAAAAAAAAAAGAAAGCAGGATGTGCAAATAGCAGAGGTGTGGGAGCCATTAGGCACCCAGAGTTCTGGATCTGTGAAGTCCAAAAGTGAAGGGGTTGTGGAGTAAAGAGAGGCTCAGATCTAGGACCTCAAATGGGATTCTTGGGTGTTTTAATCATTACCCTAAAGCAGGGGGTCCTCAAACTTTTTAAACAGGGGGCCAGCTCACTGTCCCTCAGACCATTGGAGGGTCTGACTATAGTAAAAAACAAAACTTATGAATGAATTCTCATGCACACTGCATATATCTTAGTTTGCAATGAAGAAACAAAACAGATACAAATACAATATGTGGCCCGCGGGCCATAGTTTGAGGACCACTGCCCTAATGGAATTGGATATCTATTGAGATTTTTTTCTTTGGAGTTTCCCAATGGTGCTCAGGAACCTGAGTGTACTCCCTATGACATATGGCTCACATATAAGAATGCTGGAGGCTCCAGGGCCACATTCGATGGTGCTCACGCAGTACCAAGGTTTGAATTTAGGTCCTCAAACGTGCAAAGTAATTCCTTCAATTCATTCGTTAGGTCTCTCCAGGCCCCAGAGCCCTTGAGTTTGAAGAAAGAGAATGCAATGTTGGTTTTCTATTTCAGCACCACTCAGGGGCAGTGTGGAGCACGGATTAATAGAGTCTGAACTGAAAAGCAAACAGAACTCCCCAGAGATTTTGGGGAGCAGTGACCAGGAGCTGCGCTGGGGATTAGGAATGACAGCAAAGAAGCAGCAGAAGTGAATGAAATGCAGGTAGCAGAGTTTTAGGAAGACTGAATTCAATCTACAGAAGTGGGGACACTGAGGGAAAATGAGACTCTGTGGTGTGGGTCCCATGGATGTGGACCATGATTGAAAGAATGAGATGGGAAAATACAGGAATAGCAGTGATGGGTTTCCCTTTGCACACAATGAGATACAGAAGGCCAGAGACACTGGGCCAACAGTTGGAGAGTGAAAAGAGAAAGAAACACCTGAGTTGGAAATGTGGGTTTGGGGAACGTCAGAGTATAGTTGTGACTCAGGCCATGGCAGCAGCTGAGATAGACCAGGAGAGAGGAGAGACAGCCACAGCCTAGACCAGGAAGAAGCAGAAGAAAATGGGAAAGAGAGCAGGTGGGGATGAAGAGGGTTTGGGGAAAGGGGGGGCAGATAAGTGTAAATGCTGTCAAGAGGTCATGTACGATAAGGCCTGGAAATGCCCCCTGGTTGTGGTGAGTCTGGTCACTGAGTACCTTCAGGGCTGCTCATAGGTAGAAGCAGACCAGGAGGAGGGTGAGAAAAGGAAGGGGAGGGAATGGAGAGGGCGAGTGGAGGTGGCACTATTTAAAGAAGTTTGCAGAGTAAAGGCCCCTCTGGAGCTGGAGAAGGAAGAAGCCCAGGGGATTTTTTTTTTTTTTTTTTTTAAGATGAGAGTCAAAGTGGAAGGAGCCAGGAAAGAGAGAAGTTGAAGATGCAAGAGAGAGCGGAGGAATCAGCGGAATGAACTCCCAGGGGCAGCAGGCAGGAGGGGACTCTGACACCTTCCACAGCAACTGAGAAAAAAAGAATGGGAGGCTGGAAGCAGCCCAAAAGGCTCCTAGGGGTGCTTTCTGAGGGTGGGGGGCAGGCCACTGAAGGTGGAGTGGAGGATAGGAAGGGAAATTGACCTGACCAGATCCTGGAGAGGGATTCCGCTGGGACATAGAACCACTGCTCCATGAGGATGGGGACAAGACCTAGAAAGCATGGCAGGTGATTGAGAGCTGCGTGTGCACTTTTTGATCTGGTTTGGTTGAGGATTTTGCTTTGTTTTGTTTGTTTGTTTGTTTGTTTGTGTTTTTTCTTTTTTTATTTTTTATTTTTTTTGGAAAAGTACCTAGTGATGATCAGAGCTTATTCCTACCCCTACACTCAAGACTCAGAGATCACTCTTAGCAGGGCTTGGGGACCATATCGGGTGCCAGAGATCAAACCCAGGTTAGTCGTGTACAAAGCAAGTTCCTACCCTCTATACTATTCTCTAATCCTGGGCTCAAAGGTTTGATGTCAAAGGAAATAGCTGGGTACGGAAGACAGGACCACCCCCCAACACACACTGCTCTTCCCTCAATTCCTCCTTCCTTTCCCTCTCTAAAGCCTCTCCTCTTGGACTAAATGTCACCAGCTGTCTGGCCACCAACTGGCTCTTCTGTTTCTGCATCTGGCTTGGGGATGTGCATGACCCCTTTTCACACCCCCACTTATACCTGTCTTCCCTGTTGGGGGAACCTTAGGGCCAGTCTGTTCCCTTCAGGTTTCTAGAGAGGCCATGAACCCTAACCCTTTCTATAGAAAAGAACTTTTTGAACCCCAACTCTAGTGGACATTAAAGAAGCAATTCCAGCTAAGGCTAGGAGGCACTTTCTGGCAGGGTTGTGGGGACTTGAAGGCCCAACTCCTCTGAGGAGAGCCAGCTCACAGGAGGGTAAAAAGAAGGGGCAGCAAGCCAGGCCTCAGAGCGAGGCTCTTTCCAAGAATCCTCAGGGGTTGGGACAAGAAGTTTCCCTTGATCCAGCGATTCTAAATATGGCAAAGGGAGAAAAAGCACGTGACTAGGGCCCACACCGGCAGCATCGCCAACGCCGCCCCTTGGGACCAGAGGCCTGCACCAGAGGCCTTCATGATGAGAGCTGCCTTGGTTTCCACGG